>NW_006921699.1:8881958-8898604 GCF_000298275.1 Orycteropus afer afer | reverse complement strand
GTTGAAGGTACCTAAATATAATTCTTTTGAATTCCTTATCAGGGAGTTCCAATGCTGCTTCTTCCTCAGGGATGTGTTCTGGGTCTGTATCCTGATCGCTTCTTTCTCCTGCTTTATCTTGCTCTTTGTGTGAACTGTGATGCTCTGTTATGAAGCTTCAAGACATCGTGATGTCTTTGTGTTTATGTTTAATTCGTGAGTGTATGTTGGAGTGACTTGGACATGATTTTCATTTTCTTTGGATGTTATCTACATAAGCCTGGTACTTTGCTCCTCCATTCAGTAGTTGGTAGCACCTATACACTCATTATGTGTCTCCTTTCCCGTTGTCAGCCTCCCATATGTCCCTGCCATTTTTGGTGAGCAGAGCCTATTCTTGGGTCCCTGGAATCTGAATGAGAATGCTGTCACTTTAAAATCCAAAATGGCCACTGCTTATAAACATTCAAAATGGCTGCACCCTCCAGACGGTCAAAAGTCCACAGCTCAGGTTGTCTCCCTCCTTGCTGTTTCCCTTTCTAGTCATAGGCCACCAGTGCAGTTGTCCCTGCAGCCCTTGGTGACCAGGGCTGATCTTTAGGTCAATTCTCAGGTCCCAACACCACTTGGAAATATTCAGGCTGTTGTCCCATCAGAGTAGCTCCAACAGTCTTTGTACTCACTGTTTTCATTCAGGTTTTTCCACTAGTTGGTGCCTAATCCACTTCTGTACACTTCCTACATAACTCAATGCTCCAGGATTATCTTCTGTATCTCTGTCAATTGGTTTCTCTTTTCTTTGTTGCGGACGGTCTGTGTAGCTTGTCAGCCTATTCTGCCATCTTACCAGAAGTCAAAAAAGACATATGTTATGATCCAGCAATCCCACTACTAGGTATATATTTTATAGAAATTAGACAATGGCACAAATAGATATGTGCACACTCATGTTCATCATGGCATTATTCACAGTGGCAAAAAGATAGAAAAAACCTAAGTGCCCATCAATGGATGAATGGCTAAACAAACTATGGTATGTACACATAATGGAATGCTACACCATGTTAAAGAATAATAATGAATCTGCAAAACACCTCATAACATGGATGAACCCAGGGGACATTATGTTGAATGAAATTAGTCAATCACAAAAGGACAAATATTATATGAGACCACTATTGTAGAAATTGAAGAAAAGATTTACACACAGAAACAATTACTCTTTGAAGGTTACCGGGGGTGGGACAGGTAGGGAGGATAAATCACTAACTAGTGGGTAAACATATCTTAACTTGAGTGAAGGGAAAGGCAATATATGACAAGGGGAAATTCAGCACAAAATGATCAAGGCAAAGGAAGACATTAGGAGAAACACAAGAGTTAAAGGCAACAAAGATACATATTATTCCATGCAAAAACCTGTAATAACAGTAATAACAATAATCTACAAGTGGATAGACAGCTACACATCCATGTTGAACAGGGGTGGGAAGGTGAATGGGACTATAGCAATGAATATGTATAGGTTTGACAGAGGATATTTATATGTATGTATTTATATGTACTAAAATATATCCATGAATATTGTAGAACATACAAAGGGCAAGGTTATGAAAACTTCTTAGTCATAACCAAACATCTTGAGGGAATGAGTCGCTGGGCCTGGGAGCTCAGGATCATAGTCTCGGGGGACACTAAGGTCAATTGGCATAACATAGTCCACAAAGACAATGTTCTATATCCTACTTTGGTGAGGAGCAAACGATGTGTTCAAAGTTTTTAAGTGGGCATCTAATGGGCAACTATTGGTCTTACCCCATCTGGAGCA
The DNA here is from genome assembly GCF_000298275.1 of Orycteropus afer afer. NCBI lineage: Eukaryota > Metazoa > Chordata > Mammalia > Tubulidentata > Orycteropodidae > Orycteropus > Orycteropus afer. The sequence goes on along the minus strand of NW_006921699.1, from coordinate 8,896,797 downwards.
AAGAAAGGTGAAGAAAATCCAATAGGCAATGAAACAATTAGCACAAAGGATGAATGGACCATATGAATCTCAGCCTCCAAGATCCTTAGACCAGAAGAACTAGATGATACCCAGCTACCATTGTTGACTTCTCTGAAAGCAATCAAAATAGGATATCTTGAATAGAGAGAGAAAAATGTGGAACAGAACTCAAAATTACAAAAATGACCAAGATTGCTGGTCTGATAGAGACTGATGGAATCCCCATGACTATGTCCCTTAGACATCCTTCAAACTTGGAACAGAACTCACCCCTGTGGCTTAACTTTCAGCCAAATGATAGGCCTGTAGGGTGAACAGTAACACCAGAGAAGTACGCACTCATTAGAACAATCAATGATATGAGATCAAAGGGGTAGTACTGGCCAAGGGATAAAGCTCAGAAGGCAGGAAGGGAGAGGAAAAAAGGACAAAGGGAAATGGTAATCACAGGGAGGAAGTGGGAGGAATGCTGTTACATTTTGGGATTGCAATGAATATCACAAAGCAAAATGTATATGAGTTGTTATATGGAAGATCAATTTGTCCTGAAAACTTTCACCCAAATTACAATTTAAAGAATAATTAAAATAAAAACATATATTTCCTCTTACTATCTTCAATCCTTACTTGTTTTCCTCATAATACTTTCCACAGATACAGACACTTTACATAATTTCTTACTTGTTTAGTATAGGTTTCCCCTCTAGAATGTAAGTCAGGCAATGTCAGCGCCCTTTTACTTTCCCAATATCCACAGCATCTAGCACATTGTAGGTACTTATTGAGTGTTTGCTGAGTAAATGAGTTAATGCACATATCCAATTGCCTTTGAAGACTTCAAACACTCATGGTTCACAAAACAGAAAAATACTTTTCATATTAAATTTCTGTAAATGGAGTTGCTGGTCATAAATTGTAAGGAACTCTGGCGGCATAGTGAGTAAGGCATTTGGCTGCTAATCGGAAGGTCAGAGGTTCAAATCCACCAACTGCTCTGTGGGAAACTGATGAGGCAATCTACTTCCTTAAAGATTTACAGCTTTGGAAACCCAATAGGAGTCCCTGTGAGTCATAATCAACTAGATGACAGTGGGTCATAAAGTGTATATATTTAGAGCTTTAGATACCTGTTGCCGTAATTCCCTCCGAAAAATTTGGGTTGATGTGGGGAGTGGGCTTTATTTCAGCGGAGGAAGTACAGCCAAGGATGTCAGTCAGGGCAGGGTTCCTGGGGGCGCTTTCAGGCCACAGTCCAGACTTCCTCTTGATTTTCTAGCTGATGGAGGACTGCCAACCAGGTGTCCACCTTACGGCCCATCCCTCTTAGCTCTGGTGACACCATGAATGCCTTTGATCACACGCAGTTTCACACTTCCGTGTCCTAGCACAGGCAGTGTCCTCCAGCTGCCACGCTGTACACTCCTCAGCCTTCCAGCCGTTACTCAGACCGGGGGACCTCTCTGAGCACCCCTCCCCTTCGCCCTTGCACCTAGCAGAGTCAAGAGCCCTCCAGGCACTGTACGTCCTGGGGACAATGCGCCACCATGCTGCACCTAGAGTCCTTGGCAGAAAGGGAGGCTCGAGGCCCTCAGTCTAGTAAGCGGGCCGAGGATCCCATGAGGCTAGCACACCTCCTGTTTCCCACCCGTGGGGCCCCAGGTTTTTGAAAGGGAGCTGGAGCAGCAAACCGCCCAGGAAGAAGGCCTTCATGAGGAGAAGGGCAGTTCTGGTGCAGAAAAAGGAGCGCAACTACCAGCAGGCCTGAAACCTCTCAGGAGACAAAACAAACCTGAGAGGGAAACTGCTGAGTTAGACCCAGCTTGCAAGCAGAGCTTTTAGCAGTGATCTGGAGGGAGAGAGTGGCTGGGGTAAAAAGAGAGGGAGAGGGAGGGAGTGAAATTGACCTTCTGGTAGATCCTCCTTTTCTAATTTTCATAAAGAGCATAGATTACTTTATGTAAAACAAAAACAAACCACAAATGCTTCCTGCTGTGGTGCAGAGAGCCCTCTCCCACAGTGTCACCTGGGGATCTTGTTAAAACTAATTCTCAGGCCTTGCCTCAGACCTCTGATTTAGAATTATTTTTGAAGAGCTCTAGGGGTCTATTTCACATCTCTTCTCCTCAAACCTCTGCTCCAGCTGATGGTCCTGCCTCATATTTATACAGTGAGATGATATAAACCCAGAGCTTCTTAACATTTCTACCACCAAAGCCAGCACTTTTCCTGCCTCTGTCCCAGGCTCTCTGCTGCCTTTCTCCATTTCCAGAGGAGAAGGTGTTCTGGAGTCCATCAAGATCGCTCCGCAGCCCTTGATTTCAGGCCCTCTAACTTCCTCCAAATCAAGTTTCTCCCTCTTTACTGAATGATTTCTATTAACATACAAATCTGCCTTATATGGTCCACGCTTTCCCCAAACAAAGGAGATCTGGTGGAGCAGTGGTTAAAATATTGGGCTGCTAACCAAAAGGTTGGTGGTTCAAACCAATTAGCTGCTTTATGGAAGAAAAATGAGGCCGTCTGCTTCCCTAAAGATTTATAGCCTTGGAAACCCTATGGGGCAGTTCTACTCAGTCCTATACGGGGGTCACTATGACCTGATGGCAGTAGGTTTGGTTGTGGTTTGTCTTCAAAGAAACTGAAGCAACACATACACACACACACACACACACACACATGCACACACACAATATTCCTCCAACCCTATGGAGCTCTGGTGGTGCAACAATTAGGTGCTCTGTTGCTAACTGAAAGGTTGGTGGCTTGAACTCACTCAGAAGCTCCACAGGGGAAGGACTCTGTGATCTGCTTCCATAAAGATTATAGTGTAGGAAATCCTATAGCAGTTTTACTCTGTCACATGGATGGCTATGAGTCTACATCAACACCACAGTATATAACAATGACCATAGCCAATCTCCCTTTTCTGATAGTGTCCTACTTCTTTGCACCATTCAAGGCAAAACATTTTCATCTTTATCAGCGTAATTGCTGGCAAAATCAATGGTCAAATCTCTTTCCTCAGCAATTTTAGACACACTTTCTCCTATAAGCTTCCCAGATACCACCCTCTCCTTTTTTCCCTCCCATCTCACTAGCCAGTCTTTCCTGGTCTCCTTTGCTTGCTTCTCCTTTGTGGGACCTCCAAATGTAGGTGGGTCCTAGGGATCTGCATTTTTCTCAATGCCTACTCTCCCTCTCTGACCTTATTCAGTCTTAAGCCATTAAATTGTCTGCATGATGATGATTTCCAAATGTATATTTTAAGCTCAGGACTTTTCTGACCTTCAGACTTTAATATCCAATTCCCTAACTGAAATATCTTAGAAACATTTCAAACTTGATAAGCCAAAACTCTTGATTCCCTCTCACCCACCCAACCTTGTTCATCTCTTAGCCTTTCCCATCTCAGGAAATGGAAGCACCATCTATTTGTTTGCTTAAATCAGAAATTTGGATGTTATCTTTGATTTATCTCTTTTCCTCACTTATGAAATTCAGTCTAGTAAGTCTTGTTGATTCTACTTCTAAAATACATCCTTAATTCAATCACTTCTCATCATTGCCACAGAAACCTGTTCTAAATAAATCCTGATGTCATCACCTTTTAATTGGATTACTTCATAGCCATCTACCTTGGCTCCCTGCCTTCTTTCTAGCACCCTCCAGTTCATTCTTCCCAAGCAGAGTGGTCTTCCTCTACAATATTCTATTATGAAAAAGTCACCCACTGAGAATCAGCTGATTCCAGTACTGCAGCAGGGAAAGTACAAAGTGAGAAGGGACATCTTGTTGTGCCAGAATGTAAGGACATGCTCGAAGCTAATGGGGTCACGTTAGAAGGCTATAGACGTGAGCTGGTGTACAGGGGCATGGGGTATGACTTCCCTGACTTGAGTCCACTTGAATCCTTAAATCCAAACCTCAGGAGGCAGACCAGAGACACACCCTATCTTAATGCAAAAGCCTGTGATGGAAAAAAGTGCACATATTTGGCAGAAGAAGAAGTGAAGACAGCCCTCTTCTCTGATCAAGCACAGCTCAAACTAGCTCCCTTTCTACCAGCTGTTGGTGTGTGCTTTTTTTGATGCTTCCTTCCTTTGGGGCCTGGAACACAGCATCATAGCAACATAGTTTCTTTTCTTCTATGTGAAAAGCCCATCTTGGAGATGCCAAGAAACTTTCAGGTGGCTATTTGCCCTGCTGCATGCTTGACCTGTCTTGCTGGTGTCCTAGTTTTTAGAAGCTTCTATAGCTGAGCCAGGCAGGGCAGCCAGGCTTTGAGCATAAGCCTCATGTGACTTCTCCAAGCCCAGCAGCTAGGGAGTTAGAGGGCTGGGCCTCTTTTCCAGGGAGGAGGAATGGATCACTTCTGTCCCCAGTGGCCCAGGGCCCTGTATTCTTCTGCCCTCTGCCTTCAGCGGCACTGAGTATCTTCCCAGGGGGCAGGGGGCTCCAGCTTAGAGAGGCATAGCCATTCCACGTTCTGCATTTAGAAGAGGGAGACCATTCAAAAACTCTCAAAGTCCCTGTCTAGAAGCTAATAGTTCCCAGGACAAACGAGGGCATTCTCAAGAGGCATCTGGTGACATTGTGGAGGAGGTGATCCTGGCACTCGATCTCTGGGATGGCATGGGGCCAGTGGATGGAGTCTTCTCAGGCTAGAGGAAGAGGGCACTACAGGATTCCACCATGCCTGACTGCTGGACCAGGGAGCCCAAATTGTCCTCTGTATCCCTTTATTGGATCACTCCCATTGTGTTCCTGGTGACAAGCATGGTGACTGACATGGAATAGGGGGTAATGAAAACATGGTAAATAAATTAATAAGGTACCGATTATTCACCTAATGACAGTTGTCCCAGGAGAAAGACATTCAGAGCCAAAGGCTCTTTATTCTCTAAAGTCTGGTGAAGATAGGGTGGGATGGAGGCATTGGGAATCAGTTTGGACTAAGCTAGCAGACACAAACTGGCTAATTCTTCCCATTACAAATAGCCATTCCCTTTAGGATCTTGGGGAGCTCCGGTGGTGTAGTGCCTAAGGCATTTGACTGCTAACCAGAAGGCTGGTGGTTCAAACCCACCAGCCACTCCTCAGAAGGAAGATTGGGCAATCTACTTCTGTAGTGATACTGCCTCAGAAACCCAAGGAGGGGTCGCTATGAGTCAGATCCAACTCGACGGCAGTGAGTTTGGTGTTTTGGTTTTAGGATCTTTAACCAAATGTTTCAATCCACAGTTTTGCAGGCACACATGTAACAAATAAAGCAACCCTGCTCCCCACCCCCATCCCACGAATCCACAACTCCCTCACGTGTGACCTGGGGCATGTGACAATTTCTTCATCTGCAAAGTGGGAGGAGGGTGCAAATAATAATGTTACCTATCTCATAGAGGTGAAGTGAGCAAACAATAATTGTAAATAAACCATTAACTAACACAATAAGTAAATAAAGAACTCTGGTAGCATAGTGGATAAGGCACTTGACTGCTAACGGGAAGGTCAGTGGTTCAAACCCACCAGCCATTCCATGGAAGGAAGACAGGGCAATCTACTTTTGTAAAGATTTACTACCTCGGAAACCCAAAGGGAGTTGTTATGAGTAGGAATTGACTTGACGGCAGTGAGTTTGATTTGAGCTTAACACAATAAAAATCATTGCTGTTTCTCATCTCATTTCTTAAAATGGCGCTTGGCATGTAACTGACATGGAATACATATTTGTTGAAAGAATGAATAAATGCTTACAATGATATTCCCACCCCATCCTTTCTGGGAGATGCTAAATTTCCCTGTTTCTCCAGACCAGGGAAATCCTACCGCTTTCCAAAAATGAGTACTTGTGCTTCATTAATTTATGCATTAAATTTGAGGAAAAAAATAATCCTTCTAGTGCATCTCCCTCACAGCTGTTGAGTGAACCAGTAAAAAGACATCTGGAGAGAGGACTGAGCCAGAGCTAATTAAAATCACAAAGTCAATGGCTTTCCTTAAAAAAAAAAATTGCTTTTTGCATATTTGCATAATGATACCAACATGGCTGTTCCTGACTTTGTCAGGAAACTGGAGAATTCATGCTGGGTCCAGATGTGGCAGGCAGGCCCAGCTGCTTCCTGCTCAACCTGACCAGTGCTCCTGGGGAAACAATGCTTTGTCTTTGGAGCCCAATGCAAGAGTTACTCCTTTTCTACTGGCCCTGAGCTGCTGTCTCTGGAGATGTGGCCCTTTTCTCAAGCAGAGTTCTCAAACTGTACCCTCCATTGGAATCACCTGTGGGTCTTGTTAGAAAATATTGGATTCCAACGTTTCTGACTCAACAGTTTGAGGTGGGCCCCAATTTTTCATTTCTAACAAGTTTCCAGGTGATGCTATTTTTCCTGGGACTGTACTCTGAGAAACACTGGTTTAGGGGAGTAGTTCTAAATCTGGGATGCCTTTTGTCTGGTCTGTGGACCAGCAGCATCAATGTCACCTGGAAACTCCCTCGAAATGCAAAATCTGAGGCCCCATCCCAGACTTACTGAATCAGAATTTTAATTTATTAACAAGTTTAAGAACACCGGCAAAGGTATGTGCTCAATATGCTAATTTGTAGGGTTCACCCCAGGCTACAAATTCTGAAACAGAATCTCACAGGGTGGGGCCTAGAAATCCGCAGGTGTACCAAGTTCCCTAGGTGATTCTTATGCAGGGGAATGTTTGAGAACCATTGCTCAGAACATTAAAATCATATGAAGAGCTTTTAAAGATACTTAGGGGACTGGGTTCCCTTAAATCAACCAAAACCAAACCCATTACCTTCAAGACAATTACAACTCAACACTACCCATTAAGACCAATTATATCAGACTCTCTGGTGCTGAGATCCAGGTATTAAGATGCTTAAAAGCTCCTCAGAGAATTCTAACCTGCAGCTAAGACTGAGAATCACTGCTCTGCGGGTTGGTACTATCCATATATGTTTTCTTGGCCACTGAAGGTAGTGGTTAAAAGAGTCAAGAGACAGAGTTGGTTCAGGATCCTGGCTCCAGTGCTTACTACTTCATGAATTCTTCTTGGGTCAATTGTTTAATCTTAGAGTCTCAGTTTTCCCCTCTCTAAACTGGGGATAATAATAATATTACAAATGAGAATGTGATGGTGGCATTGAGGAAGACGAAGACATGGAGAGGTACATGGGAGGTAGAGACAGCAAAGATGAACCCCTTTGCATGTATAGTACTGCATTGTCAGTGATGGCAAGCATTGATCTAGGGTGGATAGATGGGTAGACAGGCTGAACAATCAGGTATGTGTAGGTAGAGGGTAGTGTGCCCATGACCATGATAGGATTAGTGGACACTATTTCTACATGTGTATTTGTATGTGCTATAAGAATTTCCAGGTGTATAGTAGAGCTGAAAAGGGGCAAGGTTGTGGTGGCTTCATGGCCACAGCCAGCTACTCGGAGGGAGTAAATAGTTGGGTCTGTGGGCTCAGGGTTATGGTTGCAGGGGGCATCAAGCTCAATTGGCATAAAACACTACACAAAAGAAGTGTTCTTCATCTACTTTGGTGAGTAGTGACTGGGATCTTAAAAGCTTGCAAGCAGCCATCTAGATGTAACGATGGGTCTTTCCTCAGCCAGAGCAAAGAATAATGAAGAAAACCAAAGACACGTGGAAACAATTAGTCCAAAGACCATGAGACCCTCAGTTTATATGGCCATGAGACCAGAAGAACTAGAGGGTGCCCGGCTACCACTGTCAACCACTTGGAGGGGGATCTGTACAGGAGATCCCTGCAGGAGAGCGGGAGAACAATGTGGGGCAAAACTCAAAATGATAAAAAAAAAAAAAAGACCAGGTTTGCTGGTGGGACCCCTGAGACTATGGCCTCTAGTGGTCCTTCAGGTCTGGAATTGAACTCACTCCTGTGGTTTTCAGCCAAACAATAGACAGGCATATGAGGTGAACATTTACATCAGGCAGATATACTACTTGGAGCGATCAGTCACAGGAGAACAGAAGTGCAATGTTTTCCTAGGGAGATAGCTCAGAGGGTGGGAATTCATGGGAGGGAAGGACACAGAGAAGAGGTAACTGAGGGGAGGAAGTAGGAAGAGAACTGTTACATTGTGGGGCATTGCAGTCAATGTCACAAAACAAAATGTGTATGAACTGCTGTATGGAAAATGAATTTACTCTGTAAACTTTCATCCAAATCACAATAAAAATTTTTTAAAAAATGAGAATGTGAATGTAAAATACCTAACATAGGACTTTGCACAAACTAAAATGCAACACACTGCCATCAAGTTGGACCCGAATCATAGCAACCCCTCCTTGGGTTTCCAAGGTGGTATCACTATGAAGTAGATTGCCCGACCTTCCTTCTGAACAGTGGCTGGTGGATTTGAACCACTAGCCTTCTGGTTAGCAGTCCCTTCAGTAAAAAGGTTATTATTTTTAGCTCTGGAGGGGGTCTTTAGAAGAGCTCTAGGGCCCTTTTTGAGGGAATCTCTCTCTCACCTACCAGGCTAAGGCTACTCTTCACTGCTATGGGTAGAAAGGTAAAGACTTTTTTTTTTTTTTTTTTAAGACTCTTAAATGTGTTAAAACACAAAGGTGATCATTTGTTCCCAGAAGGCCCTGTGGAAGCTCACAGCTGAGGTGATGGGGATCATAGTTTATCAGTCAAATGTAGTCTGACTGTGTATGTATGTCCTTGGGGTGACAGCTAGCCCATAGATATAGATATGGAGGAGATATGTGACCCAAGGCCATAGGTGTCCCATACCCTTAGTTCTCAGAAGGTCTCCTGTGGGTCTGGGACAGTTTTAGGGATGAGGAATCATCCCCATGCCTAGAAGAAGGGGCTTTTCCTGCATGGTAGTGACTCACAGGGCCTGGCCCAAACTCTGGCCCTAGAAATCCCCATCCTGGCCCACAACCCAGGCTTTCAATGGAACAAAGGCGACTCAGAGGCTTCTGCAGGTGCTGAATAAGGGGAAAACTAAGTTCACAGGGTTATTGCTCCAAAAATAAATAGGTAGAAAGATGACAAAGGGGCCTTTATTTATCATTCACTGGTGCAAAGGACTTTATTATTTTTCTATTGCTGCATAAAAAATTACCACAAATTTAGCAGCTTAAAACAACATTAATTATTTCACAGTGGTTCTCTAAATCAGACTTCTGGTAGGCTCAACTGGGTTCTCTACTCAGGGTCTCACAAGACTGAAATCATGGTGTTAGCCAGGCTCTAATCTGGAGGCTCTAGAGAAGAATCTGATTCCAAGCTCTTTTAGGTTGGTAGCAGCCCCTTGTGGTAATAATACTGAGGTCCTGTTTCCTTGCTGGCCATTAGCAGACACTGCTCTCTGCTCCTAGAGTCTCCTGTCTTCTTTCTTATATTGCCACTCCATCTTCAAGCCAGCAACTTCTCATTGAGTCCTTCTCAGACTTTGAATCTTTCCTACTTCCTCTTTTGCTAAGAGAGGAAAAGCTATGCTTTTGAAAGGTTTAGTGATTAGATTAAATCCACTTGATAATCTCCCTTTTGCCATTTTGGGGCAAAGGTCATGGAGGCCATCTTAAAAGATGGCTGGTCACAATCCCATTTTGCTTATCCTTGGAAATGTATAAATATTTTATTTTTGGCATAATAAAGGAAGATTGCAATATATTATGTATGCTCACATTTTCCTTAAAAACAAAATTTGGAAGTATCTGCTCCAATAATTTGATGATATTGTCACTGGTTGTTAGACTATAGGTAGCTTTACCTTTTCTCTCCACCTGCTTATATTTTTATTTTTTTTAAAGGAAAAGGTGTTAATTTTGTCAAAAGGTAAAGCTATCTTCAAAAACAAAGCTATATCTCCATTAGATGTCAAAAGATAGTAAATTAACACCAATTTAGATGGTGTGGTACGGATGTGATCACAGATGTGTAGATCAAAGGAACAGAAAATGTGGCCGAAGATACAAGCTAATATGAATAATAATAAAACATTTCACCAAGAAAGCATGACAACACAATAGGGAAGGAAGTAATTACTGAATTCCTGGTGGTGGAATAAAAATTTTGAGATAAAATTATTGATTAAGACCCTGATTCCTATCTTATAGTAAAACAAATTCAAATTGGATAAAATGTTAAGTTAAAGAGAAAATGATAGATACATTAGGAAATAAGACTAAACTCACAAATATGGTTTTTCTAATGCTAAAACTATGGCTAGAAAGATGAAAAAAGGATTCTCATTTTTCAATCATTCATTCATACAAACTCTAAGATCTCCATAAAAAAAAGAAGGTATTAGATGTTGATAACCCAAACCAAACTCATTGCCATCAAGTCAATTTGTACTCATAGCAATCCTATAGGACAGAGTCGAATTGCCCCACACAGTTTCCAAGGCTGTCAATCTTTAAGGAAGTTGATTGCCTCATCTTCCTCTCAAGGAGAGGTTGGTGAGTTTGAACCACAAACCTTTTGGTTAGCAGCTGAATGCCACTCAGCCATCAGAGCTCTTAGGCTATTGATAGATGCCTTCAAAGATTTATTTGATTTATGGAGTATTTTGGCTGGACTCATTATCTGAGGGTATGTAAACTACGAACCAGAAATGAAGTGTTTCCACATTACCTGTTGCACTGGCTTCCCTACCAGTATGAATTCTGTGATGTTGAAAGAGTTTTGAGCTCTGAGTAAAGGTCTTCCAACCTTCCTGACATTCACAGTGTTTCTCACCAAAATATGTTTGCTGAAATGGATTGTCCAAAAGCCTTTCCACTTCATGTCTGGCTTTATCACTTTTCTTTCTCCTCTCTCCTTGTCAGGCTATCAGGAACAGTTTCTATGCCCTGTTGAAGGCAAAGACTATGGGTTGCTGTTTGATGATTGTTTGAATGTCCTAGGACTGCAGTGACAAAATACCACAAAATGGGTAGTTTTCAAATCAGAAATGTATTGTCCCACAGTTCTGGAAGCTACAAATCCAAACCAGGGTTTCAGCCATGTGAATTCCTTCTGAGGGTTCTGGTCCAATGCCTCTCGGCTAGCTTCTAGTGAATGCTTGAAATCCTTGGTGTTCCTTTGTTGCTTGTAGATGTATTTTCACGCAGTGTCTTCCCTCTGTGTCTCTTCTTCCCTTTAATAAAATATCATTCAAAAGGAATCAGGACACACTCTACTCCTGTATGACCTCATTAACCTAATTAATAACATCTGCAAAGAAAAACCCTATTTCCCTAAAGAGGTTACATTCACAGGTATAGGGGTTAAGACTTCAACATATCTTTTTAAGGGTCACAATCCAATCTATAACAATGATCTACTCATTCACAGTGCAGTATCTGTGCTGGATGCTTTTATGGTAGAGGACTTGCTAATTGCACTCAAGAAGCTTGTACTGTAGTAGAATTCAACTCTGTATGGATTGCATTTAGAGGCTCAAGGGCAAGAAGCATCAAAACTGTGTGTTTTAGGTATCTGCATTTCCCTGAGGAGAGGGTCCATTGCTTTTGTAGGAATCTCTGGCTTAGGGAAGTTTCCAAACAAAACAAAAAACCCAAACCAAACTCACCGCATTGAGTCAATTTTGACTCATAGTGACCCCCATAAGGTTTCCCAAACTGTAAATCTTTATGGAAGCAGACTGCTTCATCTTTTTTTTTCCCACAGAGTGGCTGGTGGGCTCAAACCACCAACCTTCTGGTTAGCAGCCAAATGCCTTAACCACTATGCAACCGAGCTTCTTAAAGGATGATTAGGGACTCCTATTCTAGACCAGAAGATATTAGGATATAAAAGAAAGTGTTTCCTCTCAAAGTAGAACTGGAATTTAAGCTTATGTCCTATCATATCAGAGACCTCATTTTTTCTTAGTTCTCAGGTATATTCTGAGGAGCTACTCCTGTGTGACTGAAGAACTGAGGATCACAGGGGTAGCTCATACTCTAGTCTCTCTTTCTCTCACTTCATCCCACCATGTTGTTGTTATTTGCCATTGAATTGGGCCTGACTCATAGCAACCCCTTCTTGGGTTTCCAAGGCAGTATCACTACGGAAGTAGATTACCCAACTTTCCTTCCGAGGAGTGGCCGGTGGGGCATGACAAAGTGTTCTTGATTCCAAAGCTGACTGAAAAAAGTTCCTATTCACAAGGGCTGTTGCCTTCACCCTCCACTTATGGGAACCACACTGAGAGCCCATTATGAGGGAAAGATCCTTGCACACAGATGGCTTCCTTAAACTTGAGTTCTTTATGTGCTGTTGCCACAAAGTCATAGAAACTCACTGGCCCCATTGATGGGGAGAGAGTGGTTTTCTATCTATTCACTCAAAAACTCATTTTTGTCCAAATGAGGATACTTAAAGAGAAGTGTTTTCCCTTTGTCTCTCTGCTGCTCCACCTCTCAGAACTGGAAGAAGAGCATCCTGATTGGGGGAAAACTCTCTGAGCACAAAACTTCCTCCCCAAAGGGTCTAAGGATTCACTTGCTCAAAATGAAGCTACCTGTTCTGGGGTATGATTAAGGAGCAATTTGTCTATTCTCTGGACCCAGATGTCACACCTGAGCTGAGGCCTACTGTTCAGTGGGAGTCTTCTTAGACAGAATAGTCTGAAACAGATCTTGCCTGGCTGTGATGATACCTAAAATACCACCCTCTGCTTTCCTATGAGAGGTGTAAGGAGAGCTCTGGATACAGGATTTCTCCATCCAACACTTTTGAGTCCCTCCAGAAGGCTATCCCAAGTGTCTGAGGGCCAGGGGGAGGTGGGGAGCTGCTTCTTCCTTTCTGGAGAACAACAGAAGCCTAAGACCACTTTGTTGAATGAAGGGGCCATTTGTTCTCCAGAAACCAGGCTCTTAGTTAACATCTTTTGCATACTTAGTGTGTGCCAGGTCTTATGCTAGGCTCTGGGAAACAGGAGTGAGACAGATTTCCTACCTCTGAGCAGCTTACACTCAGAAAAGACCAATAAGGAAGAGGGCGATTAGGTCAAATAAGTTGTTAGAGCTGTGGTGATGGATGCACAGGAGGTGGGTAGGTGAGGGCTTCTAATCCTGTTGTGAAGGATGAGACTAAACAAAGTAGATTATTTTCCATTTTTCATTCACCTGCAGAGTTCTCAATCCCTGAATGTCATCCATTTAAGCACTCAAACTAGAAAATTTACATTCTCACCTCCTTTACCCTTTTCCCTGTGTCCTTCTTTCCTATGCATTTCTGCCCTCTGAGCTGTCTCTTTGTGTAAATACTGCCCTTCTTGTTTCCTGTGATTGATTGTTCCATGCTAATCTCCTTCTTTATCTCATATTCCAGTGCAGCTCTCTTGTCTCCTCTGAGAATACTCTTGCCAAAGTTATCCATGACATACTTTTTGTCAAATTGATGGGCACACTAGTAACTCAACATAGATGTCCATCTGCTGCTACTTTAAAGGCTTTCCTCTCCTGACTTCCAGGACCCCACACACAACTTCTCAGGCCCCTTTGGTGGTTTACCTTCCTCTGCAAAATCCCTGAATGGCAGAGAAGCCCACAGCTCCCAGGCAGTCTTCTTTTCCTACATGATCTCATTCAGCCACAGTTTCTAAATAGCACCTTTATCTGATGATTCTCAAACACAATCTCAGTCCTGACCTCTTCCCTGAGCTCTAGACATGAATGTGGAACATTCTTTTCTACATCCCACTAAGATGTTGAATTGCCTTCTGACACTTAAAATATTCAACGTAGAACTTGTTTTCTTCCTTCAGTGGCTTCTCCCTCATTTTTCTGCATTTTAAGAAAAATGATAGTACCGTCCCACCAAATGTTCAAGGCAAAAACCTTGGGTCATCCATGAATCCCCTCTTCTCTCACATCTCTCCCCCAATCCATCTTCAAGTACTGTCTATTCTACCTCCAAAAAATATCTGTAATCCCTTTATATCTTCCTGTCTCTAGTGCCACCAACTTGGTCATCCATCATCTCTTGCCTGAATGATGGTAACAGCTAACAGCTTCATAATATTTTCCTAGCTTGTATCTTACCTTCCGCCCCAATCCATTCTCCACACTGAAGCCAAAGCAATTTTTTAAAAAACATGTCTGATCATGACACAGCTCTTCTCTTCTAACTAAAATCTTCCAATGACTTCTCAGTGTCATGAGAATAATGTCTAAAAAGTATTTTAAAAAATATATAAGATGGTGGAATAGGCAGACAAACTACACAGACCCTCTCAACAAAGAAAAGAGGAAATAATTAACACAGATACAGCAGATAATCTGGGATCCTTGAGCTTTTAAAGGAAGAATACAGAAGTGGACTAAACTCCAACTAGTAGAATAACCTGGACAAGAATGGCAAAAAGGGAGACATATGGAGCTGCGGACTGTTAGCAGTGCTGATGGCACGGACAGCTTGGATGCTGCCAAGTGTACCTGAGAATTAACCCCAAAATCGGCCCTGCTAGCCAGGGGCTGCAAGAAGGACTGCAATGGTGGCTGGTGAATAAAAGAGAAAGCAACAAAGAGGGAGATGGACTGAGCTGTGGACTTTTGGCTGTCAAGAGGGTGCAGCCATTTTGAATGTTTCCAAGTGATTGGACCATTTTGGATATTTAAAGTGACAGTGTTCTCCCAGATTCCAGAATGCATCCATTCTAAGAATAGGCTCCACTTTCCGGGGACAGTAAGGACATACCAAACCCTGAGGATTGGGAAGGTACAATATTCCCCTTGTTACTTGTATATGCCACAACCTCTTGGTGAACAGAGGTGTGGCCATCCCTGACTTCCACCTACCTTCTGGGCTGGTAGGAATCCCATCCCAG
>NW_006921699.1:8879430-8881171 GCF_000298275.1 Orycteropus afer afer | reverse complement strand
AATAACTCCAACATACAATCATCAATTAAATATAAATACAATAAAGTCTCAATGTCTCAGAGACAACAGACCATCAGAGTCCACAAAAAGAAGCAGGATAAAGCAGTAGAAACAATGAAGCAGAATACACACACAGAACACATCCCTGAGGAAGAAGCAGCATTGGAACTCTGTAATAAGGGATTCAAAAGAATAGTATTTGGGTACCTTCAACAGATTGAGAGACAGATCAAGGAAAACACTGACAAAATTAAGGAAACCACAGACAAAACCTTAGAACAATTTAGGAAGATAATACAAGAACAAAATGACAAAATAAATTAAAAAGTAGAAATGATAAAAAATCTACAGATAGAAATCCAAAAGATAAATTTTCAGAAAGAGATAACACGTTGAATGGGTAAAGGGGCAGAATCAAATCAATGGAAGACAGAATTAATGAGATTGAAGACAAATACCTGAATATTTCTTTGGAAAGGGATCAATCAGGAAAAAAGATCAAAACAAAATGAAGAAAGCCTAAGGTTCATGAGGGATACCATCAAAAGGAATAACCTATGTGTACTTGGAATTCCAGAACAGGAGGAGAAAAATAAAACTACAGAGAATATTTTCCAAGATTTTTGGAAGAGACCTTCCCTGATATGATAAAATATGAGAATACATCCATCCAGGAAGTCCAATGGACCCCAAACAGTATAGATCCCAAAAGAAAATCACTGAGACATATTATCATCAAACTCATCCAAACCAAAGACAAAGAAAGAATCTTGAAAGCAGCATGGGAAAAATGAAAAGTTACCTACAAAGGGGAACCAATAAGACTAAGCTCTGATTTCTCAGCAGAAACCATTCAGGCAAGAAGGCAATGGAATGGTATATATAAAACTGAAAGAGAAACATTTTCAACCAAGAATTATGTACTCAGCATAATTGTCCCTCATATATAATGGTGAAATTAGGAGATTTCCAGAATTAAGGGAATTTAGTACCTTACAAGATACTAAAGGGAGCCCTTTAGATAGAGAACCAAAAATAGCAAACAGCAACTGACCATGAATACACATGATGACATAACCCAGAAACCAACCCAGTTATGGAAGTATCCAAAGTAAAATAAGTTTACAAGATTGTAAACAGGGGACCAGAGACATCAATTGGCAAATGAGGACAACTACAAACCAAAAAGAGGGAAAAAATAGTGTAGTTGCAGAATTTCTAAATGGTGAGGAAGTCAAGAGAGTTGCAAGATAGAGTGGACTGTTCTAAACTTGGGGAGAAAATTATAAATTACAGGATAACCTCAAAGAAAAATGATAAGCCTTCATATCACAATAAAAAAGAGGACCAGCACAAATATTTAGCAAACACTAAAACAACAGCAATGAAGAAAGTGATAACACAATTCATAAATAAAATGAGCTCAGCACAGAAAATTATGTGGAACAAAGAAATCAGGAACACCATGAAAAAACACATAACAAAATGACAGCAACCAATTCATACTTGTCAATAATTACATTGAATATAAATGGATTAAATGTACCAAGAGATGGAGAGTTGAGACTGGATAAGAAAACATAGCCCATCAATATGCTGTCTATAAGAGATGCACCTTAGAGACAAAACAAAAATAGACTAAAAATTAAAGGTTTGGAAAAAGATATATCAAGCAAATGGCAATCCAAAAAAAGCAGGAGTGGCAATATTAATTTCTGATCAAATTGATTTTAAGACAAAA
>NW_006921699.1:8876187-8878565 GCF_000298275.1 Orycteropus afer afer | reverse complement strand
GTGATCAGAGGCCAATTTATAGCAATAAATGCACACATCAAAAAAGAAGAGCCAAAATCAATACCTTAAACCAACACCTCCAACAATTAGAAAAACAGCAGCAAGAAAAGCCTACAGTCACCAGAAGAAAGGAAATAATAGAGTCAAGCAGGAATAAATGGAACAGAAAATAGAAAGACAATAGAAAAAAAAATCAACAAGGCTAGAAGTTTTTTCGTGTTCTTTCAATTTTTTATTGTGATGTGGGTACAAATTTACAAAGCAAATTTGTTTTACGCACAACGATTCATGCATATTTGTTTTCATGGCCCATATTACAATCTCCAACAATAAAAAGCTCTTCTCCCATCTCCCTTCCTTCCCTGTACCCTTAACTATGCATTCCTTTCTGTCCAGCTTTCCCTCTATGTAAATACTGCCCTTCTGATGTCTTATGGTTGATTTATCTAGGTGGTGCATTTCCCTGGGGTGAGTGTTCTGCTCATAGGTATTTCTACTGTTTGGCTGAGCGCTAATTCATGGAAGTGAGTCCAGTTCCACACCTGAAATATAAGTCAGTGCCATAGTCTTGAAGGTTCTACCAGCCTCTATCTGACCAGTAATTCTGGTCATTTTTGTGATTTTAAATTTTGTCCCATATTTTTCCTCCCACTCTTTCCAGTATCTCCAATTTTTGTCCCTTTCTGAGCGGTTGGCATTGCTAGCCTGGCACCATCTAGTTCTTCTGGTCTCAGGGTCATGATGGCTGAGGTCCCTATGGTCCATCATATCCTTGGACTTACTGTTTTCAAATACTTTAATTTTCTTCACTCTTATTTGCTCCAGATGAAAGGAGATCAATAGTTGCATCTTAGATGGCTGCTTGAAAGCTTTTAAGGTCCCAGTCATTACTCACCAAATTAGGATGGAGAACAATCTTTTTATGTACTATGTTATGCCAATTGAGCAGGATGTCCCCCAGCCTATTGTCCTGAGCCCACAGTCCCTGTGACTCTCTCCCTCAAGGTGTCTGGTTGTCTCTGAGAAGCTACTCCAACCTTGTCCTCTGTTACTTCTGTAATGTATGTGGATAATTTTGTAGATCAGAACAAGTACATAAATAAGTCTGCCTTCAGCCAAATCTGTCTTTGGTCTTGGGTATGTTTTGTTCGCCTACTCCCACCTGATCTTCTCAGCTGTCTATGCCTTTACCCATAGCCTATGTTTGGTGCCAGTGGTAATGCAGTATTTTGCATGTAATAGTATTTGGTTCTGTTGTCTATATCTTTTGTGCATGTTTCTGTGTCTTCCCTTTCCCCATTGTCACTATGCTGGTTGCAGACTCTTTCCATACTGCCCCTCCCCTCACCCGAATCAACATGTAACCCCCCCAATTAGTCCAAAATTTTCACTCCCCTTCCCTCCTATCCCCAGTAACCAACAAAGTGAATTTCCTTCCCTGAATGAATCTTTCCTTAACTTTTTATAATAATGGACTCATATAGTATTTGCCCTTCTATGATTGACTTAAGGACAGTGCCTAAAGTATCTGACTGCTAACCAGAAGGTTGGTGGTTCAAACCCACCAGCCACTCCACAGAAGCAAGACTGGGCAATCTGCTTCCATAAAGATTTACTGCTTTGGAAGCCTAATTGTGGTTTTTTTTTTTTTTTTTTTTTATGGTGATTGACTTATTTCACTCAGCCTAATGTCCTCCAAATTCATCCATGTTGTGAGAAGATTTGTGTATTCTTCATTATTCTTTAGTGTTGCATAGTATTGCATTGTGTGAATGACTTATCTACTTCTCCTGACACTTCTGTTGTGGTTGTTATGTACTGTTGAGTTGTCTCTAACTCTCATAGCAACTCGATGTACAACAGAATGAAACACTGCCCAGTCCTGTACCAGCCTCACAATCCTTGCTATATCTGAGCTCATCATTGCAGCCACTGTGTCAGTGAATCTTAGTGAGGGCCTTCCCCTTTTTCACTGACCCTCCACATTACCAAGTGTGATATATCCTTTGCCAGGGAATGGTCCCTTCTGACAATATGACCAAAGTAGGTGAGACGAAGTCTGGCCATTCTTGTTTCCAAGGAGCATTCTGGCTGTACTTCCTCCAGGACAGATCCATTAGTCCTTTTAGTAGTCCATGGTACTCTTAGCATTCTACTCCAACACCACAACTCAAAAGCATCAACTCTTCTTTGGTCTTCCTTATTCATTGTCCAGCTTTCACATGCATATGAGGTGATTAAAAGTACCAATGGCTTGGGTTAGGCACACTTTAGTCTTCAAGAAAACATCTTTGCTCTTCAGTAGTTGAAAGAGGTCTTTTGCAGCATATTTGCCCAGTGCAATATGACATCTGATTTCTTTTTTTAAAATACATATA
>NW_006921699.1:8871888-8875530 GCF_000298275.1 Orycteropus afer afer | reverse complement strand
GTATCTCATTGTTGTTTTGATTTGCATCTCTCTGATGGCTAATGATTGTGAGCATTTTTTCAGGTATTTGCTGGCCGGCAGAATATCCTCTTTGATGAAGTGTCTAATCATGTTTTCTGCCCATTTTTAAATTAGATTGTGTATCTTTTTGTTGTTGAGGTGATGGAGTTTTCTATACATTTTAGAGATAAGTCCCTTGTCAGATATGTAATTATTGACAAGTATGAATTTGTTGCTGTCATTTTTGTTATGTGCTTTTTCATGGTGCTAATTTCTTCCATATAATTTTCTGTGATGAGCTCGTTTTGTTAGTATTGTGTTATAATTTCCTTCGTTGTTATTGTTTTAGTATTTGCTTAATGTTTGTTCTGGTCCTCTTTTTTATTTTGATGTGAAAGTTTATTTTTCTTTGAGGTTACCTTGTGATTTATAATTTTCTTCCCAAGTTTAGAATAGTCTGTTCTATATTGCAGTTGTCTTGACTTTCCTACCATTTAGAAGTTCTGTAATTACACAATTTTTTCCCTCCTTTCAGTTTGTAGTTGTCTTCATTTGTCAATTGATGTCTCTGTTTCCCTGTTTACAATCTTGTAGACTTATTTACTTTGGATACTTTCCTAACTGGGTTGGTTTCTGGGTTATGTCATCACGTGTATTAATGGTCAGTTGTTGTTTGCTGTTGGTTCTCTGTCCAAAGGACTCCATTTAGTATCTCTTGTAAAGTTGATCTGGTTTTAACAAATTCCCTTAATTTCTGTTTATCTGGAAATGTCCTTAATTTCACCATCATCTTTGAGGGACAGTTTTTGCTGGGTATATAATTCTTAGTTGGAAAATTTTCTCTTTCAGGGTTTTATATATACCATCTCATTGCCTTCTTGCTTGCATGGTTTCTGCCGAGAAATCCAAGCTTATTCTTATTGGTTGCCCCTTGTAGGTAACTTTTAATTTTTCTCATGCTGCTCTCATGATTCTTTCCTTGTCTTTGGTTTAGATAAGTTTGATGATGATATGTCTTGGTGATTTTCTTTGGGGTCTATCCTGTTTGGGGTTTGTTGAACTTCTTGAATGAATATATTCTCATCTTTCACCATACCATGGAAATTCTCTTCCAACAAATCTTCATCAATTTTCCCTGTGGTTTTATTTGTCTCTTCTTGTTCTGGAATTCCAATTACATGTAGGTTATTCCTTTTGATTGTATCCCACATCAACCTTAGGCTTTCTTCATTTTGCTTTAATCTTTTTTTCTGATTGGTCCCCTTCCAAAGAAGTATTCAGGTATTTGCTTCAATATCACTAATTCTGTCTTCCATTGATTTGATTCTACTCCTTTGCCTGTTCAATGTGTTATCTATTTCTGAAAACTGAGTATTAATCTTCTGGATTTCTATCTGTAGATTATGTATCATTTCTAATTTTTCATTTATTTTGTCATTTTGTTCTTGTATTGTCTTTTAAAATTGTTCTAGAGTTTTCTCTGTGTTTTCTTCAATTTTGTCAGTGTTTTACTTGATCTGTCTCTCAATTCATTGAAGGTACCTAATATAATTCTTTTGAATTCTTTATCAGGGAGTTCCAATACTGTGTCTTCCTCAGGGATGTGTTTTGGGTCTGTATCCTGGTCCCTTGTTTCTCCCACTTTATCTTGCTTCTTTTTGTGGGCTGTGATGCTCTATTGTCTCTGAGGTGTTGTGACATTTTTGTGTTTATATTTAATTGGTGATTGTATGTTGGAATGACTTGCCCATGACTTTTGTTTACTTTGGATGTTATCCACATAAGCAGGTACTGTGCTCCTCTATTCCCCAGTTGGCAGGACTTATACACTTACCGCCTGTCTCTTTTCCCATTGTCAGCCTCCCATATGTCCCTGCTGTTCTTAGCAAACAGAGCCTATTCTTAGGTCCCTGGAATCAGAATGAGATAGCTGTAACTTTAAAATCCTCTGCTTGTAAATATTCAAAATCACTGCACCCTTAGTCACTTTAAATACCCAAAATGGCTGCCACTTGTAAGCAGTCAAAATGGCTGCACCCTCTGGACAGCTGTAAGTCCACAGCTCAGGTTGTCTCCCTCCTTGCTTTTTCCCTTTCTAGTCATTGGCCACCAGAGCTGTCATCCCTGCAGCACTTGGCCACCAGGGCAGATGCTTAGGTCAATTTTCAGGTCCCAACAACACTTGGAAATATTCAGGCTATTGCTCTTGTCAGAGTAGCTGACAGTCCACAGCTCTGACCATCTCTGTATGCACTATTTTTGTTCAGGTTTTTCCACTAGTTGGTGCTTAATCCATTTCTGTATACTTTCTTTCAAAGCTCTGGGCTCTAGGATTGTCTTTTGTAGCTCTGTCAATTGGTTTCTGTTTTCTTTGAAGAGGGTCTGTGTAGCTTGTCTGCCTATTCTGCCATCCTACTGGATGTCCCTAGAAGTTGTTTTTTTTTAAAAGATCAATAAAATTGACAAATCACTGGCAAATTTAACAAAGGAAAAGAGGGAGAGAATACAAATAACATGAATATGAAACGAATTGGCTGGCATCACAACAGAACCAATTGAAATAAAAAAAGATAATATCAGGATACTATGAAGAACTGTAGTCCAACAAATTTGAAAATCTAGGTGAAATGGACAGTTTTCTAGAAACACATTACTTACCTAAACTAACATAGACTGGGGTGGAAAAGTTGAACAGAGCCATAACAAAAGAAGAAATTGAAAAGGTCATAAAAAAAATTACCAACAAAAAAGTCCTGGTGGCTTCACTGGAGAATTCTATCAAACATTCAGAGAAAGACTGACACCAATTCTACTCAAACTATTCCAAAACATAGAAAAGGATTGAATCCTCCCTAACTCATTTTATGCAGCAAGAGTAACCTTGATACCAAAACCAGGCAAAGACATCACTAAAAAGGAAAACCACAGACCAATATCCCTCATGAATATAGATGCAAAAATCTTCAACAAAATGCTAGCCAGTAAACTGCAATAACATATCCAAAAAATAATTCATTATGACCAAGTGGGGTTCTTGTCAGGTATGCAAGGTGGTTCAGCATTAGAAAGACAATCAACATCATCCATCACATAAATTAAACAAAGGAAAAGATCCATAGGATCATATCAATCAATGCAGGAAAGACATTTGATAAAATCCAACACCCATTCCTGATCAAAACTCTCAGCAAAATATGAATAGAAGGGACATTCCTCAACATAATAAAGGGAATATATTAAAAACCAACAGCCAACATTATTCTCCAAGGAGAGAGACTGAAACCATTCCCCTTGCAAACAGAAACCAGACAAGGATGCCCTCTATCACCACTTCTATTCAACATTGTATTGAATGTCCTAACCAGGGTAATAAGGCAAGAAAGGGAAATAAAAGCCATTCAAATTGGCAAGGAAGCAGTAAAACTATCTCTCTTTGCTGATGACATGATCCTATATGTAGAAAAGCCAAGAGACTCAGTAAAACAAACAAACAAACAAACAAACAAAAAACTATTGGAACTAATTGAGACATTTACCATCATGGCAGGATACAAGATCAACATATAGAAACCAGGTGGAGTACTCTACACCAGCAAAGAAATTGCTGAAAAAAAATAAGGAAATCAATACCATTTACAATAG
>NW_006921699.1:8868687-8870162 GCF_000298275.1 Orycteropus afer afer | reverse complement strand
GCTGTGTTTGCACAGGGTGATAGCTCAGGGGGCAGGAGTGCATGGGAGGGAAGGGCAAAGGAAAGAGATAACTATGGGGAGGAAGTGGGAAGAGAGCTATTGCATTGTGGAAAATTGCAGTCAATATCATGAGACAAAGTGTATGTGAACTGCTGTATGGAAGATGAATTTTCTCTGTAAACTTTCACCCAAATCACAATAAAAATTAAATATATATATACATTATTGTGTTTTAGGTGAATGTTTACATAGCAAATTAGGTTCTCATTCAACTATTTTTATACAAATTGCTCCATGACATTGGTTACATCCTCACAATGTGACGGCATTCTCATTACTTCCATTCTGTTTGCTCTATTTCCATTGATCTAGCTTCTCCTTCCCTCCTTGCCATATCACCTTTGCATTTAGGTAAATGTTGAGCATTTGGTCTCATATAGTTATTGTTTCAGGGAGCACATTACTCACTAGTGATAGTTTTTATTTTATAAGCCTCTCTATTATTTGGCTAAAAGATGACCTCCAGGAATAGTTTCTGTTCCAAGTTTAAAGTGTATCTTAGGGTAATAGTCTCAGGGGGTTCCTTAGTCTTTATTGGTCCAGTAGGTCTGGTCCTTTTTAGGAATTTGAAAAGTGTTCTACAATTTTCTCCCTTCTATTGAGGACATTCTATTGTGTCCCTGGTCAGAATAGTTGGTAGTAGTAGCTGGACACCATCTAGTTCTTCTGGTCTCAGGTTAGAAGAGGCCATGGTTCATGTGGGCTACTAGTTATGTGGACTAGTTTTTTCTTTGAGACTTTGGTTTCCTTCATTCTCTTTTTTTCCAGACGAGAAGAGACCAATAGTTGTATCTTAGAAGGCTGCTTGCAAGCTTTTATGACCCCAGACACTACTCACCAAACTAGGTTATAGAACATAATATTTGTAAACTATATTACGCTCGTTGACTAAGTTGTTCTACAAGACTATAATTCTAAGCCTTTAACCCAGTAACCCAATCTCACAAGTTGTTTGGATGTCTCCCCTATGTGCTTTGCTATATATATTCATATATATGCAGCATACACAAACATTTATATACCTATGGCTACAGATACACCTATATATTTATTTTGTATATGCCTTCCTATACACATATATGCATACCTATCTACCTCTGTAACCAAATACATATTTTTTGGTGTAGTTATCGTTGTTGCAAAATTGTGTGTTATAGTATTTACCAAAACTGTTTCTTTTTCTTGTATACTTTTTAGTATCTTCATTTACCTTGGTCAAGTTGTGCAGAATTCATCGATTGTTGGTATTGCCTTTTCGAACACCAAAAATAACAAGTGTCTGTTATCTAGAAAGTGATTCCTTCTCCCTCCCCCTCCCATCCTTGATAATCATCAAAGAATTTGTTTTCTGTGTGTATGTTTAGGCTGGGTTCTCTAGAGAAGCAAAACAAGTAAAGCTTATATATATATATATA
>NW_006921699.1:8827326-8868362 GCF_000298275.1 Orycteropus afer afer | reverse complement strand
TTTTTTCCAAGATGTCCATAAATATATTGGAAGGAGGCCACTCCTTTCAATGGATTGGCTGCTCAAAACATATACATCTAATCTCATCATGGGGATAACCCACATCACAACTGCTTAAACCACTCAGAATTGTGGTCCAGCCATGTTGACACACAACTCCAACTATCACAGTGTATATCTATTCTTGACTTTTGTAATAGTTAGGCATACAATGTTTGTCCTTTTGTGATCAACTTATATCACTCAGCATAGTGTCCTCCAGATTTATCCATGTTGTAACAATGTTCACAGACTCACTATTCTTTATAGTTGCACAGTATTCCATTTTATATATGTACCACAATTTGTTTATCCATTTATCCACTGATGGGCACTTAGGCGGTTTCCATTATTTTGCTATTGTGAATAATATTACAGTGAACATAGGTGGGCTAAAATTTTTAACACAGCCTGGTCTGGCTGCTAGACAATTCATGAGAGGAATTTTATTTATTTTTTCCATTCTAGCCATACAAAACTCTCACACTTAGTTCAGATATTTTATTCACACTGTTCCTTCAGCTTGAGTTTTCTTCTCCACATTCCTCATCCTTCACGTCCACCACCTCTCCATTGATGATGAGCTCCATGTTGTCAGGGATGACCACCATGGCTGGCTGGAGTATAAATGGCTTTGAGGAGACCCCAGACTTAAAGCCAGAACTGGAAGGCTCCCATGAGGCAACCCCTCCTGAGCTGGTGCTTTCCTGCCCTAGAACTCAGAGTCTTCTCTCTTCCTTACCTATGACTGAGTATGAAGTGATAAGTTATTTATGCCTGACAGCTCTGCCTTATGCTTCTTAGGCCTGTGGAAATAGGTGTACATGTGTGTTTAGGGGGCTGTGCCAGATTCCCCATTATCCTACCATGTATTGTCTTCTCTGGCTTAGTCAGGGATTTTACCAAAGGATCCCATGTTTCTTTCTTCATTGGGTAAGGATGGCCAGAGGTGGCCCCAGTTGACTTCTCTGGATGGGGCATCAGGCCCATCCCTCATTCCATGGCCTTTTTCCTGGCTTTTGGAAAGAATTCTGAACACAAGATTCCAGGCGGCTCCTCTCAGAGCATGACATTGAATTATGGTTTCAAATACAGAGATATTTTCCTCTGGATAAGAAATCCCTTTTCCTTTTCTTCTTTCCTGACATCCACATGGTGCTGAGACATCTATGACTGCTGCTGTCCCCCTGCCTCCAGCAGCATGTGAACAAGTTACAGTCTATTCACCTGGGCCTCTCAGGAGGGGTGGGGCTGTCAAGCCCTTGCTGGCTTTCTAGATACCCACATCCTATCTGCTCAGGGCTACTTTCTCACATTATCCCTGATTGGACCCTGGTGTGTATGGGGCAAAAGAGAGCAGAGTGGTTAAGAGACACACAGACCAGATTTGTGTTCTGGCCCATTCCTATTCTGTGACCTTGGCAAGCTATTTAACCTATATTTCTATTTCTTCAGAAGTAAGTTGGAAAATTTAATGGTACTTAACCCTTTCATAGGATTGATGTAAGGAATAGAAAATATGATGCATTTTCAAACATAGCATGTGGCACATGTAATTACGTAGTAAGTCAAAGCTGACTCAATAGCAACTGGTAACAACAACATTGCTGCTATTACTTTTGTTTTGTTGGGTGTGTCCCTAGCTCAAAGTTCCCATGTACCTGACTTGTCTCCTTCACCAGTCTCTGACCTCTAGAAACCCATAGTCTATCCCAGTCTCTAAGAGCACTCAGGTCAGGGCCAGGCCCAGAAAGCCTGCAGATGTTCCCTGGTTGGATGAACCTACTGAAGAGTTAACATTGGGGGCTGGTTCAACCTGTAGGGCCTGAGGTCTGTTCCAGTTACTATGGCTGTATGGGAAATTACTGAAAAAATTAATGGTATAAAATAACCATTTACTGTACTCACAAATTCTGTAGGCCAGGAATTAGAATGGGGCACAGTGAGAACAGCTTATTTCTGCTTCACAGTGAGTGCTGGGTACTCCTCTAATCATCTGAGGGCTTGTTCACTCACATGTCTGATTGTTGGTGCTGGCTGTTGGCTGAGAACTTCAGTTCCTCTTCACTTGGACCTATTCCTATAGTCGCTTCTTAGTGGCTGATGTGCCTGAGTGGGAATGCCACAGAGATAGAACCAGAAGAAAGCTGTATTACTTTTACTTTTTTTCTTTTTCCTATGATTTGGGTGAAAGTTTACTGAACAAATTCATTTCCCATACCATGTTTGTTTTGTGACATTCATTGCAATCCCCACAATGTAACAGCCCTCTTCTCACCCCCTACCTGTGTATACCATTTTCCTTTGTCCTTCTTTGTTATCCCTTCCTGCCCTCTGAGCCATTTGGCTGGGCCTGGTTTTGAGTAGCTGGGCAGCTGGATGTACTTATTCCCCATAAAGACACTGGTAATCAGCTCCATGATGGAATCTATCATGAGCAGCTGAGTAGCTGCCTTAGGTATGTGGTCTGCTTCCACTATATAAGAAGATGTTTGAGAAAGGTCTGGAGCTCCTTGGCACATTTAGATCCTGCACTTGGCTGAGTCATCATTGAGTGGCCTGCTCTGTTGTCTGCTAATCTTGGGACTGTTTCTGGACTTGAACTAATGGCCTTTCATGTTGCTTGATAATCTTGAGACTGTGCCATTTTATTTGTCAAGCTTGGGTTTGTCAGCCTCAGCAGTCAGCAGTCTGCCTGAGTTAAGAGATGCCTCCAACACCAATGGGCTGGGAGCAAGAGGCTGAGTTGAAGCCCAAGGTCCAGGGGCCCTCACTCAGTCCCAAGAGCTGGTCTGGCACTTTGAACTCAGACTTCCAGCCTCCTAAACTGTAAGAGAATAAATCCATTTGTTAAAGCCATCCACTTGTGGTATTTTCTGTTAGAGTGGCATCAGAGAACCAAAACTGGTGTCAACTTGGCTGGGCCGTGGAAGAAATAGACTCTGCCTCTTATTGGAGACATGAGACTGTTCTGGAAGAGGATGTGGGACTAACAAGATTGCTGAGACATCATTTGAAAATATAATTGGTCACGGGACTTGAGCTTAGAGGGAGTTCCCAGACATGAGATGGGAGGATGGGGCCAAGACTCAGATGGTGTCAACAGAAATGCAGATGAGTGAGAGGAACTTTGGGAGATGAAAGAAGCCTGCTTCCTCTGTTGTTGTTCTAGCATACCTTTTCTCAGGGACTTCTCATAACCCAACTGGGTTTTCCCCACACCGTCTCCTAGTGATGGGAATTCCTAGAACTCATGCAAGAGAAGATGAATGATGAGGCATATTTTCAGGCTTTGGGTTCATTCTGCCCATTGGATTAATTTTTTTCAGAGGCCTCATCACTGCAAATAATAGGCTCCTAGACTTGCCCTTTTACCCCCTTCACCTTCCTCCATGGCTCAAGTTAGTGATCTCTTTCCCACTGGGAAGATGGGTATTTCTTCACATGGGGAAAAAGAACATCTTGGAAGCTCTTCTTTCTGGAGGCTTTCAGCTGAGACCTTCACAGAGTGTGTGGAGACTGCTTTATCTGAGATGAGTTTTTGGTTGAGGCAGTAACAAACAGAGCCCAAAGCAGTAACTCTCTGGCCCTCTAGCTGGGCTGGCCTCTCAATTGGCTATTGAGACCAAGTCTAGGCTACTGTGTGAGAAAGGCCCACAGGACCCCAATGCTGAGTGTCTTGAAGCCCAAAAGTCCTTGCAGCCTCTGAGTGATAGAAAAGAGAGAAGTGGACTAAGCAGGGCCCGTTCCTTTTCTCCCTCTCCTTCTTCTTCCTTGGTTGAGGCTCACCAGGCAGGGCTCAAGCTAGGCTTGGTTGTCATCTTGGGTTGCCTCTAGCCTTCTGATGGGGTGGGACACAAGGAAGCACACACCTCCCTCCAGCACTTGTTATTCCCTTGGAACACTCAAGGGCAGACCCCTCAGTTCGGAAGTCTGTCGTCCATTTGACAGCAACCAATGCTTATCCTGGGTCTCCATGAGAACCAGAAGTGGAGGGTGTGTTTAGATCTCAGGAAAAGGGAACTTAATGTTCTGTTTAGGGGAGGGCAGGGCAGTAGCCACGCATAATTCTAAGCCATTAAGAGGACTCCCTAGGGGACAGTTTAAAGAATTGAGTCCTCTTATTGGGGATTCTTTGCATGCAGTGGGTTAATAGCCATGTTTAGGAATAAAAAAAAAAAAAAAAAAAAAGAAATGCTTCTCTCTCTACTGCCTCCCACCCTACCCCCTACCCAAGACTTAGAGCTAATTGCAAATCCTGTGGTGACTTTTTTTTTTTTTTAAATGAAAAGATGTTTGGAAGTTCTAATAATCACCTCCTTGGTTCTCATGTTGCCTTTTTAAAGTATAGATATGTGCATTTTGGGTTGTAAAAGTGAAGCATAGCTGCAGTATCCCCAGAATGAGGGAGGCCTTCAAGGGCAGCACATGGTAGTACTCACCAGGATCCACCAGGGAGATGGGGTGAGCAGGGACCAGGTGCACACAGAGTGAAATTGTACCATCTCTTGGGATACCTTCTCCTTGAGCCCCCTCTAGCCTGACTTCCTTCCTCTCCAGGTTAACTCCTTCAATTTCTCTCAGCTACTCCCACTTCCAAGAGCTCTAGGGCACCACTTTCTTGGCCCCACATCATTATCAACTATCATAGAACCATAGTATTATCCTTCAGAGTTCTCTTTTCAGTAAGTATTGTGATTAGCTGATAACTGATTCTCCTCCCACCAATAGGAAAGCTATATGAGAGTAGAGACTAATATGTTCCCTAGGGCCTAAGATGGGTGTGCATATACATAGCTCTTAATAAATATTTGTGGAACAAATGGATGAATGGTTTTAACTGATTACACACAGCGTCTGTCTCTCCCCAGACTGGAAGCTATTTAAGGGAGGAAATCTGCCTGTCTCGTCCATTGTTTATTTCCAGCACTTGTAGACAAATCTGTGGGTTGTTGGGTCCACTGAGTGAAATGAATACAGACTGCTGGAATGACTCAGTCTTGGCAAATTCAGGTGTTGGGGGTGGGTGGGTGGAAAGACTCTCCCATTCTCCCAGAAGGTGGGCCACCTTTGGGAAAGACACAAAAAGGCTCTCAACTGCATTGATCCTGAGCAGCCCCAGATAGCTTGATTAACCGAAAGGGTAACTACTATGGCATCAAGTATTTTATATGGATTATCTAATTTCATCCTCATGACAGACTCATGTGTATACGACTGTTGTCTCCATTACAGATGAGGAAACAGAGGCACTGAGAGGTTAAGTAACTGGTCCAGGCCACACAGGTAGTGAGCAATGAGGTCACAGCCACACCAATGTGTGTTTCAGAGTGCCACAGACATTTTAGATGGCAGAGATTAAAGGAGCAGAGAAAAGGATGTGAAAATGGATACGATGGAAAATACGAGCCTGGAAAACCTGGACTTGCTTGTTAAATGATAGTTGTTGGGAGTCAGGAGACTTGGGTTCCAGTTCCAGCTCAGCTCTTCTCTTTGTTACTAGTGGTTCTCCCTTTTGAGCCTTAGCCTCCTCATCAGTATAATGGGACTATGATGGAGATCACTTATCAGGGTGGTGCTAAGGACTCAAAAGTACAACACAAAGGTAGAGGAATCATAATGCTGGAAGGAAGATGTTTCCAGCCAATCAGAAGAAGCAAAGTGGTGGGCAAGATGAACATTGAGGACTAGAACCTCCAGGACTGGTGGGAGCTGAAATGACTGGGTGATTAAAGTCCAGCTGTTGGAATCTCCCATAAACCATCCCTCAAATCTTCTTCTGGAGCAGATCCTGGGTGGAATTGAGGTGTGAAGGAACAACACAGCTGCAAGTTTCTGTGTGAGGCACAGAAACACAACCTCTTGAATACACAGGCCAGAACACAGTCACCAAACACACAGGACATATATTTCTTTGGTTTTATTATTACAAACATACCATGGCTCTGTCACACTTCTCTTTGGGAAATACTAGGCCTCTACACGCTCTGCATACCCTTTCTTTTCTTCATGGACAAGGTCATATAGACCTGTCCAAGCCATATGTACACATCAGATATGCTTGACAGAACAGTTCAACTCATAGCTTATAATAATGCCATTTCTCCAACTGAAAGAGCTTTACAAAAATTGTGTCATAAATTTCCTAGAATGCTTGATTGCTTAATTCACGTTTTATGAGTTTCACAAAACTGTAGATTCCTTTTCCAGAGCACCTGGTGCAGGCAGGAGACTCCACATTTGGCATAGGGTCTTTTATAGAAGTGAATGTCAGGCAGTGACATTCTGGTCTTTGCATGCAGTGGGTTAATAGCCATGTTTAGGGAGGAAAAAAAAAAAAGAAATGCATCTCTCTCCCTCCTCCCACCCCCTACCCAAGACTCAGAGCTAATTGCGATGATGCCCTTGTACATTTAAGTGTGGTATTTGGTTTAGAAAACATCCAGTCTCTTTAGCAAACTGAGAGAAATTGGCAGGGACTTGCTGGAGCACATTCTTCCTATGGTCCTTCATGCTAATGCTTCATCCTCTCTAATAACCGCTGATAGACAGGGGCTGAAAGAAAGGAGTTTGAAAGGTGAAAGAGATGCAGACTTCTCCATGCCTGCCTAGGATTGTCAGAATCTTGAGGACTGGGGCCAAAGAGGTTCCTTCTGCCGTGCAATTCTGCACATTTTAGGTGCTTTTTTGGCTTGTGAAACTTCATACTTCACTCAATGTCTGATGTTCTGAGCTGGGATTTTTCTGTATCTACCACTTCCTCACCATAGGCACCTGCCAAGCCCCTGTGTCATATTTCTAGGCTCCTAGAGCCAAAAACATAATATTATTATCTTCATCTTATGGAAAAGGAAGAAGGAAATTGGGTGTCCCATTGGACTGAAATTCACCAAGCTGCTCTGACCCTAAAGGCCAGCCTTGTTTTATGACACCAGGATGTTCTTAACTATGTGTCACAGATGGTAAGCTCAGCCTTTCATGGAGGTAAGGTGGGGACTTCAAACCCAGGCCAGACTTACCTAGTCGGACAGATCTCTGGGCAGCCTGAAAGAAAACACAAGGTATAAGGTTTTCTAGTGAAAATTATACCGGCATCTGCTTGTGACAGTGTCTTTGCTTACTGCTACCCCTACTCATAAAAAATGTTGAGGATGAGAAAGAGGAAGGGGAAAGTGGAACTGATGACCTGAGAAGCCTCTTAGTCAGCTGTGGCAGCCCTAAGTGATGTGCCAGTCCCTCCCAAGCTGAGTTGAAGATGGACATTTCTGGGAGACCATAGCCTAGAGTTTGCAGAGTTGGGACTGCACAGGGGGGTGGCTCTCAGTAGTAGCAGGTCATGGCCAAGACCCTTTCTTGAAGGTGGCTAAGGAGACTCCTCTGTCCAAAACCTGAAATGCCCTTTAAAGCTTCAGATATCTAAGCTAAAGACTGCCCCCTGCAGCCTCTTCTCTGGAAACACAAACCTCCTATAAGGTGTTTTGCATTTCCAAGGAGCTCCACCTGGCCAAAGGCACAGAGGATCCATGTACAAGTGGGGTTGCTAGGCCCTGGGCAAGCTGGGGGTCAGGAAAAGAAGTACAGAAAGAGTCAGAGAAGTTCTGGGGAGGAAGTGGGGCTGAGGCAAGGAAGACAGGCTCCACACACACACACAGGCTCATCCTCAGCCTCCCTACTCAGAATCTACTGAGAAGTCCTACTTCTCAGTACTCAGAAGCCAAGTGGAGCTTCAACATCACCCACAGTGGGCAATGCCATGAAACACAGAACAGTGACTTGGAGACCCAGGCCCAGCAGGCCAGGCCACTGCAAGGCAAACTTAGGCTGGGTTGTCCTCCTTGGACAGATGGAATCCAGAGCTGCAGCTGTTCTCACAAGCAGTGGCTTCCTTGTTCTGAGGCCTTTGTTTGATGGCTTTAGCTTTGACCCACCAAGGAAGCAGGAGCTACCCAGGTTCTTCTCTCTGAACTCCTCATGGGCAATGGCTGAGGATGTCCCAATGGGAATAGAGAGGAGGCTTCAGAGAGCCCTGGGAGAGCAGTCAAGGAGGATGGGGACTTGGAGAGCCTCCTCTGTGTCCCTAAGCAGAGGACACAAGCCTGCTTAAGCCAGGGGCAAAGCTAGGAAGGGTCTTTACCCTGGAATATGCCGATGCCTGTTTGAAGATTTCAAGTGCAGAGTCTGCAAGTTCATCCCCTCGTTCCTGAGGTCTGTTGGCTGGAGGGGAAGGAAAAGGTGGCTTTTGTAAGAAAGAGTAATGATTAGCATGACATTCATAACATCCATGACTGAGGTACTGTTGGGCTTCCAGGTCTACATTTTCAAATGAATTTTTCCTTTGTAACTTTTCATAACTCATGGTAGAATTTGGCCCAAGGGCAGAGAGAGAAAAAAAAAAAGAAAAAAGAAAAATTGGTGAATGTACAAGTGAGGCTAGAGGCTGGACTCAAGTTCTGCTTTATGAGAGATAAAGTGGTGAGCGCTGGTGGTGGAACTGGTTACTGCTAGCTGAAATGATGTTGTTCGAATCCACCAGTCACTCTGTGGGAGAGAGATTTGGTGATCTGTTCCTGTAAAGATTGTTGTTGTTATTGGCCATCGAGTATTCTGACTCATTCCAACCCTATATGACAGAGAAGAACTGCCCCATAGGATCTCCAAATTATAATCTTTTTGGGAGCAGACTGCTGGGCCTTTTCTCCCACAGAGTGGCTGGTGGGTTTGAACTGCCAACCTTTTGGTTAGCAGCCAAGCACTTAACCACTGCACCACCAAGACTCCTTCCATAAAGATTATAGCCCAAGAAACCCTATGGGGCAGTTCCATTCTGTCCTGTAGCATTGCTATGAGTCAGAATTGACTTGATGGCACACAAAAACAACACAAAGGGAACACATAACAGGTGAGGTTCTGTACGGGGAGTGTTTGGCACAACGGTAACAGTATCCACATGTGTACAAACAACTGGGCTGTGCCTGAATGAGGCTGATACCTAGGCAATTCAGTCCAGAGAAATCTGTCCCTCAAGTTTCTTAGGGTAATTTTCTCAAAACCAACAGTTCCTAATCTTCACTTTTCAATCAGCCATAGGGATGTCAGTGTAGGCACAGTTTGAATGTCAAAATTACAGGTTATTCTTCTCTCTTTGTTTGGAACAATTTTCCCCTGAGCACCAGGTGCCACCTGCAGAGAAGGACCAGCTTCAGACACAGTGTGAAAGTAATGCTTCAGGGCCAGGTGATAACTTACCTGGAGGCTGCAGAACACTGGTGATGGCATAGACCACACCATTGGTGGCCATGATATCATTTTCAGCAACAGGTTCTTTATTGACACATACCATATTGTTTTTCTAAAGTAAAAAGAGACAACAACTTCTGAATGTACAACATTTTTATTTTATTTATTTAGAAAATATTTACCAAACAAATATGCTAGAATCTGTGCTAAGTATCAGGTAGACTTTGGTGAATGAAATAGCCCTTACCCTTGAAAGACCTTCAGTCGATAGATTAAAACTCTATCCCTTTGTGTGGATTCAGCACATAGCAATCTGAATGCTATGATATGTTACTGCACTTAATCCTTACAATATGTATGATAAGGAGAGTGGATATCATTGTCCAAATTAACAGAAGAGGTAACTAAGGCTTAAGGGAGGCAAAGTGCCTTCTTTAAGCTAACTAGGTGGGAACAGAAGGCAGGTCTCCAGTTCTGTGGGAAGTGCTCATTCCACTTCACCTTGTACCCCACTGTGAAGATTTCCTCACTTAAGGAAAATCTGTCTCCAATCCATGTAATGGACTCCGGGAAGAATGGAGCACTAAAGCCTGCAACAGATGGGACTGCAACACCTAATCCTAGATGCTAGGTGATGCAGAAATCAAACAAGTCATTCACATCCCTACTTCCCTACAGGCCTTCCTACACTATACAAACTGATGAGCCTTTGATGATGGTTGAAGGGCAGGAAAGGGAACAGAAACTGAGTTAGCCACACATGTGAAGAATGGTCCCTGAACAGGATGGTCAGTGGTGCAGCCAGTGAAATCTCAGGCAAGATCCTAGAACTGAGCTGGCTATCTGTTCTGTTCCAGGGGGACCCTCAGAGCACAGCTCCAAAGCTGAATGTGTATCATCAATGTGCAGAGCAAGGGGAGGTCACAGACCAAGCATCAGAACTGACAAAAGCCTATTGGGATGGTGTGGTTCAGTTCTGTGAGCCCCTGGGTTTGGGGTGGCAATAAGGTTAGAGGACTTATCTCTCATAATTAATTATTTATTATCTCCTTAAGAGAAGGAGTATCTTACAGCCTGTCCCAGAGGTCAAATCAGATGCTTTATGTTCTTGCAAATCTGGAAGTTCTTACTCATGTCTAACCATAATTTCACTTGGTTTCCTTTAAGGCTCTTTTTTCCTCTCTGTGCAGCACTGAAAACCTCATGGAATACAGCTCTACTCTGACACACACACATGACGTGGCCATGAGTTGGAAATGACTCAACAGCAACTTGTTTGGTGGATAAAATGCACTTGAGATTTAGGATGATCCTTAAAGACTATGTATGCACCTAATGTCATCCTGGGGGCATGCTGTGCCCTGACACTCTAAGTGGTAGGACACAGTCAGCCTTTTGATTTACAAGCACACTTACTGAGCTGACTTCCAGCTTGTCACCTTGGAGAGACTTCAGCCGCACCAGGGGCCCAATGCCTCCACTAACTAAAATTTCATCACCAATGTGGTATTTCAGGATGTTGGCAAGCTCCTTGGCATTTCCTGTAGATTTGTGGGAAAAGAAGGCAGAGTTAATTCCAAGGTTGGTAACTGGAATGGTCAAGGAGAGCTCAGTGAAGAAGCAATGGTCACCCCTTGAAATGGAGAACTCCCTGCCTAGGTAATAAACAGTCTTTGAGCACCCGTTGTGTGATCAGCCTGTGACCCACCACACGTCCATTGCCCTGATTCTGCCCCTTCATTCAGTGGCTACTGTGATGCTGGGATCCCTGGCAGCTGAGAAGGAGTTAATCCATATTCCTCTGTGAGCATGACTCATGTTTCCATGAGCTAAATATTTGCTTGGAAAGCCAGAGACCTTTCCAGCACCAGCATCTGGGACGTTTCATCATCACTGTGGCTCCCAACAGTTATAACACAGTAGTGAAATATTTATACATTCTACCCTCAAATGCATATTCTGTTTGAGATGGTTGTTTCCTGAAGGGACAACTTAAAAGACTCAACAGCTGCAATCTGGAGGAGCCATGGAGCCGATGAGGTCAGGGCCAAGGGGGGTATTCCCTCCGCCATATCCCTCCTCGTCACGTCTCGGCATTCCTTCCAGCCCACATCAGTCTCTCCACCAACTGGGGAAAGCATCCTATTGCTCATAAAGGTGCACAGGCATTTCCCAAATTAAGTGTGGGAGGCAATTTTTAAAGCTGCCAGCTGCCTTCTTATCTCCATCAAGGCTGTTTCTAATACTCACATTACCAGCCAAATGGTCAAATTTCCCCAGGGCTTACAGGCTGCTATTTCTAGTATCTTGAAACTGAGAACAGAGTAAGTTTCAGAGCATTTTGGAAAGTTCTCTTAGTTGTCGACACATTCATGTCAGTGCCATGGACGGGGCCATCAGGTACCAAGTGATTAACAGACATCGGCTTTCTGGAATGCACAAGTTCCCTTTCCAAAGGGGGAGGGGACTTCCAGAAGATACTGAGTCAAGCCAGCCACTGAGGGCAAAGGACCTCCTTCTCTAGACCTCTCTAACAACTGGAGCCATCTCTATCCACGAGAAGTGCTGGAAGGTCTAATCCCGCCTGTAGGCCTGGCTCAGGGCATGTCTGGGAAGTTCTCCCCATCCTTCTCCCTCTGCTCCTTCACTCTAACCTAGTCAGTTGCCATCAAGTTGATTCTGACTTACAGCGACCCCATGTGTGTCAGAGTAGAACTGTGCTCCATAGAGTTTTCAAGGGGCGATTTTTGGGAAGTAGGTTTGCAGGCTTTTCTTCTGAGGCATACCTCTGGGTGGACTCAAACTACCAACCCCCTGATTAACAGCTGAGTGTGTTAACTGTTGGCACCACCCAGGGACTCTGCTCCTACACAACCAGAAATGAAATGGAAGCTGGGTAGGCTTAGCCCACCTGGGGGAATTCCAATGGAAAGTTTACATTCAGAATGAACTTTTCCTCTCTTGTCAGGAACATGCATCAGTGCCACAGACATGGGCATTCATTCAGCAACAGAGAAATTCAAAAGCACAAATTCAGCTCTGAGTTGCCTGCAATATGAGCTTTCTATTCTTCTCACACCAGACTGGGAGGTGAGGCATAGGCCATGTGGGCTCGAGATCCTTCCTCCTCCCTGAGCTTACCTTTCTGTGGTGGAAATGGCTCTCATGAGCATGGACCAGCACTAAACACCACAAGCCCCACCCCACCTTACTGTCAGCATAGCTATTATTGAGAGTGTGTGCCTCACGACACAGTGACTAAATACTTTTAGCATCATCAGTTTCTGAATGGGAAGACTGAGGCTCAAAGAGGTGAAGTAGCTTGCTGGTGGTCACTTGGCTGGTAAATTCATGACCCTGGATTTGAACCTACTTTCAGGTAATCAGGGAGCTCTGGTAGCATAGTGCCTAAGGCATTTGACTGCTAACCAGAAGGCTGGCAGTTCAAACCCACCAGCCACTCCTCAGAAGAAAGGTTGGGCAATCTACTTCCATAGTGATACCGCCTCGGAAACCCAAGGAGGGGTCTCTATGAATCAGATCTGACTCAATGGCAATGAGTTTGGTTTTTTTGGTTTGGTCAGGTAATCAGGGAGCCCAAGTTCTTAACCATTATATTGCCTCTCAAATGTCCTCAACAAAATCTCTCAGGGCCTCATTTAACTTCTCTGTATCCTGAGAGGTGTTTAATGCAGGTAAATGCATTATCACTTCAATATCACTGTTCTCCTAGGTCCTCAGTAGAAAGGAGACCTTGATGACTGGTTGTTGTTAAACATCCTCATCCTTTTTCTACTCTTCTCTGCTCTGTTTAGTGCCCTGGATGAACTTATCATCCAGGCTTCCTTGCTCTCCTATAATCAGAGAACAGAGGCCCAAAAGGCAATTGGGCGGTGGGAGGAGAGGCTGGCGGACTCAGTGGTCTCCCTTGCTATGGTTCTGGTAATAGTGGCCTATGACTCTGGTTGCTTTTCCATTGCCCCTTGTCCAACGCTCAAGTTTTTCCTGGCTCCCACCCTCCGCCTGTCCCAAGCCTGGAGGTGGTACAGGTTTTCCATGGTTGCTATTCCTGGGTGTTACTACCCTTTGTGGTTCCCTTGATCCTGCCCACAGTGCTATAAATTGTCTTGTCATTACATTCCTGTCAGTTAAACCCTATGTAGTATGCTGATTCCTCCTGGCAGGTACAGCTATTTCATAAAAGTTAAAAACTATACTTAGGTTGGTCCTTACCCAAGAGTTTATTCAGTTCTTCTGGTGGCATGGCTTGGAAAGCTTCATTTGTGGGAGCAAAAACTGTGTAGACTCCTTCCCGATTGAGGGTCTCAGTCAGCCCTGCAGACTGGATGGCAGCGACAAGCATGCTGTGGATGCACACATGGAAATGTCACCTGCCTGTGGTGGGGCACTGTCATCAGACACCTTTCTACTGGGTACTTGGAGCCTAGACTGCTGGAATTGGTTTCAGTGGTTCTCACACCTTCCCCATGCATAGAGGGAAATATTACAGTCTAGATTGTCTCTCCACCCCAGCTTAAATGCTGAGTGCTCTTAAGTAGCCAGAAGTTAGGGGGAGGAACGCAAGAGATCAGAGGCATGGCTAACCCAGAGACTGGCTGAGCCATTGGGTCCTGGGGGATGTGATTCTGGGAAGGACAGGATGTGGTGGTCTGTCAGTTCCTTTGTGGGGTAGGTGGCTGAACTCAGGAACAGAGGAATATTCAATGTGACAGCACTCAGTGGTGAACAAGACAGTCAGACATGTAGAGAGGAGAGCAAGAAAACACACTGACATGGGAACCTTAGAAAGAGAGGCAAGGGACCTTCAGTTGCAATAAGCAGATACTTTTCAGAGAGTTAGAGACTCATCACACCCTCAAAGCCAGGCCCACTCAGTTTATGTAGGACCTCAAAGTGAGAGAGGGATATTTTTTGCACTTCAGGAATAAAAATGTAGCCTCTCTTCTGGCTTCCCATGGATATGAGCACCACCTTCCCAGAAGTAACTCTTTTTCACAACTTAAGCCTCCAAAGTGACCCTCATCCCTCCCACACCCCAAGGCTGTATGGTCACACCAGTGGCACTGCGAACCCCAAGGAAGGGAGGAGCTTGGCAAATAGCTGAGCTCAGCATCTGGCCCCAGCATGGCCACTTGGCAGAAGCCCTACCCTGGGATGGGGCCAGTTACCTAAAGCGATGGTCCCCCTTCAGGACATCCATGACGGTCCCCATTGGGGGGGTCAGCATCCGGTCCATGGTGAAAAGGGTCCCATACCGCCCCCTCTTGTCATGGGCAGCGATACAGCTGTTCTCAATGCACAGGCTCTGCACCGAACAGGGGCAGAGATAGGCTGGTTATCTTACTGGTCCAGGGCCTGCTGTTCTTTTCAGGCCATGTCCTAATGACATCATCCACAAAGATCAGTGAATACATATTGAGGTGGGTCATTAAAACTAAGATAAAGTGATGTATTTTCTCCAGGAAAGAAAAGAATAAAAAGTGATCTTCCTTGAGGAAAGAATAGCCATAGAGGCCCCAAGAAAGTGACACAGAGGTCCTGTGATAAGGATATCATGTTACACATGAGGTCTATCAACAATCATAAAATAAACAGATAGAGCCCAATGATTAATAGATGATAAACATCTCTAGCCAAATGTTGCTGGCTGGTTCCAGTCAAGAGCTATGTTTGTGTTGTGTTTCCTGCTTAATATTCCAGGGTAACTGCTGGGTTTGAAGAAAGAAGAGACAAAAGCAGAGAAAAGAGAACCTTGTGAACTGAGAAGGGCTATGTTGGCCTTCAGTTCAGGGGCTTCTCTTCACAAAAACTAAATAGGATTCAAGACCTCTACCCATCCTTCCAATTATCAAGGTGGACTGCTGCTTAACCATCCTGGTCAGACAAGTGTGTAGTTTGGAGATTCTAATCCTTCTACAGAATCCTATTTTGGTATCAGATAATACTTTCAAGAAATGATTTGTTTCTTTATTAGGAACCAGTTCTCCTGTGAGCTCCTGCTTACTGAGAACATTTTTTTACACTAACACAGTTCCGTTTCTTAGGGACGACTGAAAGAAAACCAGTTGCTATTGAGTCAATTCTGACTTATGGGGACCCCCATGTCTGCAAAGTGGAACAGTGCTCCGTAGGGTTCTCATGACTGTGACGTTCAAAAGCAGATCACCATTCCTTTCTTCTGAGGCACCACTGGGCAGGTTTGAACAGTAAACCTTTCAGTTAGCAGCCACGCACTTAGCTGTTTGTGCTACTCAGGGACTGATTGGGCGGAAAGAAGGTGCATGATTCAGGAACCAGAACTTACATTACGATAAACAAAAACTCTGAGTTTTTTGCCACCCAGGGTTTCCAGGGTCTGTCCATGGTACAGATACTTGGAGGCCAGCTGGTCTTTAATCATGTGGTTCAGAAGCAAATTCTTTGTAGGGCCATCGATGACAGGGGTGCCATCTGCAAGAGAAGGTTTGTTGAGGCCCAGAGGGAAATGTTCCTGAAATGAAGAGAATGATCTGAGAGACAGATTTAGTAAAAAGACCATCACTGCTTGAGTTTGGATATGGAGATTGAGAAATCAAGTAAGGCTGCCAGTATTTCTTAACATCTGGCATCTGACTATGAAAAAAAAAGAAAAAAAAGGTCCAGATAATTGAGGGTGTTTGGAGTTTTGCCCTAGGAGGGAAAGGAAGGCATGGGCATAACCTGGCCACCTTTTCTGCCTTCCCTGTGGCCACAGCTCAGGGGTATCCCAACTCTGACCTCCTTCTGATCACACCGGCAGTGAAACCTGAACATAGAAAGTCAGGGTCTGATCTGCTCTCCCGACAGATGCAAACCTTTGCATTCCAAGGAATGCATCCCCAAATGCTTTCTCTGCTCTGCCAAATGAAACAACAGAGCCTCAGAGGTTTCTGGTGAAGTCACATCTGCTTTCGGTTGAGCTGGGGTGGAAGTGCTAACATTCCGTGGGGTGCTGTAAATTGGAGAGGGCGTTGTGGAGGTGGCAGTGGGTGGGGCTATTGCCCTCACAGACAAATCAACAGCAGTGTTCCCCCCACATTACCTTTGAACACAGAATTCAGGGGGGCCAGGAGAGTCAACCGCTCATTTCCGGAGAGATGAGTGCTGAGACCAGCTTGTCTAAAAAGGTCAATGGCTGTGGAAACATCAGATTCTGCAGCCAACTCAAATAGCGTCTTGGCTACAAGGAAGGAGAAAGTGGGTTCAAAAGTTAAAAGTGTTGTTTTCATTTATCATTCATGCACCCAAGAGCATGACATTCATCAGTAGGAATGTCTTCTCATGAGTCAACAAGCCTGCTAAGTGCTGCTGGGGCACAGTGGGTTTGTGTCACCAGGGGGACAGTTGCCCAGAAAATTTAACTGGTCAGGGAAGTGGGGTGTGGTTCAGTTGGGCAGAGGAAAGGGGAGAGGGTCAGGTGCTGTTCCAAGCTCTGGGAGTTGCTTGACCATGGCACTCCTAATGCTGGAGGGATGGCAGTATTCTTGATGTTGTGGCTTCTGAAGGGTAGATAATGTCAGTGACCATAGAATGAAGATTGGTCTTTTTCTTTCTTTGTTCCTTTTCTTTTTTCTACTCATGGGAAGTAGAGGTACCTGGAAGTCTGGAATGGGGCCTGTATGCTGAATGAAACACAAGCCAAAGTTCATTCAGTCATTTCTCCCTGGGACAGTGACCTTGGTGGCATGGTTTGGGCACCATTGAAAAAGCAAACACTCAGGTCAGCAAATGGCCTTCTGTCCCCAAGCAGAGCAGGTAGATCTTCAGAAAGAACTCTGTGATCAGATCAGTCCCTCTTAGACACCTTCAATGGCTCCCCACTGCCTCCAAGATAAGGTCTGGACTCCCATGCCTGATCCTTAAGATCTCCACAACCTAGCTACAACCCACCAGGTTCCCATGTCTCCTCTCTTGAAAGGCTGTGAGCTGCCTCGGGAAGTGACTTCAAATTTACCTGAATTCTTTCCAGTCCACCACTGATGAGAGAAAGGGCAGGAGTCTGGAGGGGCAAGGCACCTTGAAGCCTGACTTACCTGAGTCTGGGATGAGCAGCTCATCGATGTAGTGAATCACACCGTTGGTGGCCAGGGTGTCTTTGTTGGAGATGATGGCCTTCCCGTTGATGGTGAGCATGTCTCCGCTACAGCCCACCTCCAGTGTTGTGCCTTCCAGGGTCTCCATGGACATCCCAGCCACAATGGCTTCAGCACACATGGCTGACTTCAGGATGTGGTTGTTCAGCAGGTCTGGGAGCCAAATAGAACACAGATCATTCCAGCACCTCCTCTGGGCTGATCTTAGGGGCCAGCTCACAGCCAGCCTATGCTGGGAGACTCTTCTCTGGTGCTTTCAACATGTGCCTGCTGCCCTTGTAAACTAGTCTGTGCTCTGTAGTCAAACTGCCTGAGTTTGAATTGAAGCTCAGCTGCCTACCAGCCAGAAGACCTTGGGCCAGTTGTTTAATCTCTTTGGGTCTCAACTTCCATGGAGATAATAACAGCATTCATCTTCTACGGCTATTGTGAGGCTGAAATGAAATTCTGAACATGAAACCCCGAGCATAGTGCCTGACAGTGGAGTAAATGCTCGACAGGTGTTAGCAATAGCTTATTAGAATCTGAACTTCAAGGTGAATTAGTATCTGAACTTCAGGGATAAGGAAAAAGCTCAAATGAGTCTACCGTGGGACTTTTTAGCTACTGGCCCTTTAAAAAAATGTAATATGTGGTGGGAAAAGATCAAAACTGTTATAAAGGATAGTTTTCAATTATTTGTACGTTATTTATCCAGGCTTTCACCCATTTTACCAAAGGGTCTGCTAGTTGCCAGGATCTGTCTTTAGGGTTGGGAAGAGTGATCAGTAAGACTTAGTCTCTGCCATCCCATAATATAAACATTTACTTGTTCAAGTGCTATTTGAGGGGGAGGGGAGGAGGGGAGAAGGAGGGAAAGGGGAAGGGCTTGGGGCCCAGATGAGGGCCCCTAAGCCAGTCATGGCTTTTTACTGGCACCCATCACCTCAGAGAGGAGCCCTGATGGTGCAGTGGTTAAAGCACTTAGCTGTTGACTGAAAGGTCAGCGGTTTGAACGCACCAGCACTCTGTGGTGTGGGTAGAGGGGATGTGGCAGTCTGCTTCCGTAAAGATTACAGCTTTCAAACATTATGGGGCAGTACTACTCTGTTCTATGGGATCACTATGAGTCAGCAATGGGTTTCACTACCTCAGAGCTCAAAATATGCTGTAAGTCCAGTCAAGGAAGATAAACCTCCCACCTCCCCAGGCACAGCTCGTTTCCAGACTGTTGCTCCCCAAGCTCTGCAAAGTCCTTTGCTATAAGTTCTCACCAAAGAGGTGAGTTTCAATTCATCCCAAGTGTGGGAACCAAAACTGTGTAGTCACAGGCAGGAGGAAGCTCTGTGGCCTTGCAGAGTCATCGGGCTCCTGCACTAGAGTCAATGGCATTGAAAGCCAGTGCTGACCAGATTCAGCTGGAAGGGAAAAGACTGCTATGGGAATCTAGGCCTGGGGGATGTAGACTCTCAGAGAAGAAAACTGAAGCCAAGGTGAGGTGGGGGTGACCTGGCAATCCACTCAAGAGGGTGAGCAGGGCCAGGGATAGATGCCAGTCATCACATGCCATGTCAGTTCAGGGCTGCTTTCTCACCTGCCTGCCAACATCCTAGTAACAAGGAGACTTCCCCAGGTGAGCCAAGGCCTTCTTCCCTCAAGTCTAACAGCTACACCACCAGATAGAGGGCCCTTGCTTTTAGCATACTGGTTACTGAGTAGGAAAAGGTATATATTAGGAGTCTTTTTTCTCACTTTATAAAAGTTCTAATATGCACAAAGATAAAAATGTGCTCTGTACAAAATATGTTTTAGGGGGAACATAGCTCAAAATGGAAAGAAAATATTCTGGGTAACACTTAATGAGTTGCATTCATTCCCAGGAAACCTCCAGGACCCCTGAGATTGTGTGTGCCCAACTTCTGCCGACATTCCCATGATGTGTTTTTAGTACTTGTCATTGTACTCCCTCACTCAGGTCCCATAGACCTGTTTTGAGCCTGTCTTCCACACTAGACTTAATTTCTTTGAAGACAAAAGCTGTACTATATTAATTTATGGGGCCTCAGTACCCAGCACATGCCAGGCACATGGATGCACCCAGTAATCTGCTACACACACAGCATCTGTGCTTTTGGAAACATGCCGCTTGTCATCCCTATGTGGCTGGAAGAAGAACATTTTAAATGTACGGAGTGTCTGAAATGCATTAGGCACTTCATATAGGACATTACAAAGGTGGATTTAAATAGATTCAAAAGAAATGACATCATCCCTGGACTATCTTTGGGAGGAATAATTTGGTTGGGATGCTGAGGAGATCTAGAGCCTGCTCAACTTGCCAGGGGATTCAGGGATCACAGACAGAAGCTTAATGTTCATTTCTCCTCCAAGAGTAGCAAAGCCAAGCCTCCTCAGAGGCCTGGAGTTGGAAGGTGGCAAGGGGGAGAGAGGGCAGAGCCTGGCCCCCCTGGGCTTCCCCTCCTAGTGTACCTCATATACTTGGCCCATCCTGTCCTCCAGCAATAATCAGAGCTCTGCCTAAATTAGCAGCTCACTGAGGAGGTGAGAACGTAGCCAACACCAGAGAGTCAAAAGTGGACTGTTGTTCATTTTTAACTCTACTACTGGATTATCTATGAGACCTGTTGCCCTTACGTACACACAGCCTCACCAGCCCTCCCTCAGAGGACTCAGGTGTTCATAGAAGTGCAAGATGGAAAGACAGGTAGAATCAATGCTCACCTCACACCACAGCCTCCAGGGGTCTTGTGTGGTCTGTGCTCCGGCCACACTGACCACTCCAGGCCTTTGCCCCTGCTGTTCTTTCTGTTTTTTTTTTCTCTTGCTTTGCTGTTCATTCTTTAGGCCCTAGACCTCTAAGCCAGGCATAGGAAGAGTTGAAGGACTGCTGACGATTCCATTTCAAGGATGCCAGGACATGTTACCCTGTCTTACTTGAAAGTCTGCTCTAGCTTTGATCCTTTGAGCCTTTAGCTCTTCCTGTGTCTGGCCAGGGCCTGCTTTGGACCTCCAACTCTTCCTTTCTCCTCAGTTCAGCTGTGTTGCTAGACAAAGGCTATTGGATTAGCCAGGGTGGGGCTCTGCTTTGGACTCTGCAGAGACATGGCCAGCTGAGAGCAATGGCATAATATGGTCCCCAAGCTACCTCTGTGGTGGACATT
Organism: Orycteropus afer afer; assembly: GCF_000298275.1. Taxonomy (NCBI): domain Eukaryota; kingdom Metazoa; phylum Chordata; class Mammalia; order Tubulidentata; family Orycteropodidae; genus Orycteropus; species Orycteropus afer. Next base: position 8,847,793 of record NW_006921699.1, on the reverse strand, counting down.
CTGAATCACCTCATGGCAGGTGGTGTGTCTTCCTTGAACTAGAGAAGGTGTTGGGCCCTGTCTGGGGCCCAACAAGGGGATGGCAGCAGGAGGTGAGGGGCACTCACCTTTCAGTGCCTCGGGATCACCTAGGATCCTGTTCAAAGTCTCAGCAGGGATCTTCTCAAAGGCCTCATTGGTCGGGGCCAAGAGAGTGAACTGGCCATCACTTTCGAGCAGAGTGTTGAGCCCTGATGCAGCCACAGCAGCCTGTGGGGTGAGGAGAGGATAGAGTGCTCCCTGGATGCTCTGGGTTTCTCTGCAGACAGGAGCTACACACACACACACACACACACACAGCCTCACCAGCCCTCCCTCAGAGGACTCAAGGTGTTCACTGAAGGCCAAGATGGAAAAAAAAAGAAAAAAACAACCAAACCAAACTCACTACTGTTGAGTTGGACCCGACTCATAGCAACCCCTCCTTGGGTTTCTGAGGCAGTACCACTATAGAAGTAGATTGCCCAGCCTTCCTTCTGAGGAATGGCTGGTGGCTTTGAACTGCCAGTCTTCTGGTTAGTGGTCAAATGCCTTAGGCACTATGCTACCAGAGCTCCCCCAAAGATGGGAAGACAGGTATAATCAATGCTCACCTCATACCACAGCCTCCAGGGGTCTTGTGTGGTCTGTGCTCTGGCCACACTGACCACCTGTCTCCAGGCCTTTGCCCCTGCTGTTCCCTCTGTTCTTCCCCCTTGCTTTGCTACTCAATCTTTAGGCCTTGACTAAATGCCATTTCTCTAGGAAATCAAGTTGGGATGCCTTGTTATACATACTTTCACAGCTTGCTACCCCTCTCACTATTGTGAGAAGTTATTGATAGTGATTATCTACATGAGCTCCATGAGCTTAAGGATCACATCTGTATAATCTGTTCTCTACAAACAGCTAGATGATCTTTTAAAAGCACAAATGGCTTTTGACTGTTCTCAGAATGAAGACAAACTCCTTGTTCTGCAAGGTTCTGCAGGTCTGACCCCTGCCAGCTGCTCTGACCTTACCTCCTCACTTTGGCCTTGCTGTTCTCCTTGCTAATCCTGCTTCTGAACCTTCACCCTTTCTACTCAGGTGCTCTTGCCCCAGCATTGTGTATGACTGGCTCATTCTTACCCTTCAGACCTCAGCTTAAATGGCATCTCTTCCAGACAACCCTGACCACTCAGTCCCAGTTGGTCTCCCTGACTTCCCTTGCTAAGCACTTACTCATTCTATAATGCTCATCACAATCTCTGGCATTTGGCTTATGTGTTTATCATCTGTCTCCCCAGACAGAATATAAACTCCCTGAGGGCAAACATTTGTCTGTCTTATTCACCTCTACACCCCTGTTGTTGTTATGTGCCATCAAGTTGGACACAACTCATAGCGACCCCTCCTGGGGTTTCCTAGGCAGTATCACTACAGAAGTAGATTGCCCCATCTTCCTTCCAAGGAGTGGCTGTACCCTGAGTACATCGAATTACACCTAGGAAATTGTATGTGTTGGAAGAAGGACAGATGGGACTTAGGGAAGGTCAAAGGGGAAGAAGGAAGGCAGGTATATTTACCAAACCTCAACACTGAGAGGCAGTTACTCAGTAGGGCTCAACTGCTGTTAATCAAAATATGTGCTGCCAACTTTGCAGGTACATCATTCCCTTGCAGATCCCTGACGTTTGAGTGACCCAGAAGAAATGCCAGGGTTGGGGAAGAACTTAAAGAGCCAGGGTCTTCCAGTCTCTCCAGAGCCAGCTAAGAGCTTCTCCACCTCCTACGACTACATCAATGCCAGCCGGCCTGTGGGTGTTTGTCTCTCTGTGTTAGAGATCTCCAGGGGAGGAACCACCCCACTCCCACACAGTATCCTTTGTGGTCAGGAAGTTCTTTTTGAATCAGGCCAAAAATCCTGATGGGGCAGCCTATGTTCACTTCCTCTTGAGCAGCCGTTGCCAAGAGGAACACCTGCTTGCCACTGCAGTTGTAAGACACATGCCTGCTGGATAGGGGGAAGGAACCAAATTCTTGTGGCTACTATGAGTCGGGGCCGACTCGACGGCACATAACAACAACAACAACAACAACAGAGCAGTCAGAAGCCAGGCCAGAAATCTAACCCCCAGGCTCCCATGACCACAATGGGGGCTGCTCTGCTGGTCTGGGCTCCAAGGAAGCATGCTTATGGCTGGAGAAGAAGTTCTAGGTTGGGGATGTGTGGTCCTGAAGCATCAGACAGCCTCACAGGCCATTTATTTTGGGAGAAGGGGCCCTCCTACCCTTTCTCCAGGTAGCCCAGGACTCAGAGGACTTTGCAATAAAGGCCCCATTGTGCTGCAGCTACAAACCACTAAACTCTCCAGGGAGCCAAGGAGAGGAAAGCTGTACAAAGAAGCCAGGCAGAGGGAATTTCATGGGACATGATGATGTGCTGCCTTGTAGTCAAGCTGAGCATCACGTTAGTGAATTCTCCATGTTTATGGGCATTTAGGGAAACTTGCTCCATGACCCCTGATAACAGCCATTCTTGGCTCCTCCCACACAAATGGTCCCATTAGGGTCCTCTTGAGAGACACTGTGTCCCCAGGTTGGGTCTCCACCCAGTGCAGTGCCTCACCCGAAGGGTCTCAAAGGTGTCCTCAATCTCAATGATCTGCTGGATGTTGTTGCTGATGGTGGAGATGACCTTATCAATGAGGTGCACCACACCATTGGTGGCGTGATGGTCAGCTTTCAGTAGCCGAGCACAGTTAACAGTTACAATCTGTCCAGGGAAGAAGCAAGGATAAGCCATCAACACATCAGAGGCATAGCCTCAAAGCTCCCAAAGGGGAAAACAGTTGTTAGCAGTATTTTTGAACACAGTAGCAGAATGTGGGCCTTATAGCTGTGGAAATGGAAAGCCAAGGATAAGCAAGTACAAACAGACAGACTGTGTCTACTGCAGGGCAAAACCTCCCACACCTACCCAAACTATGGGGCCAGGAGTAGGCTCATTGGGGACCAAGGACAATGCTGTATAACTGGAGATTCCCCTACCCCATTGGGATAGTGGTGGATTTGGATGTTCGAATTCTGGTACATGGAGGTGAGGGACATGCCATGTTTCAGTTCATCAGTCAGGACCCGTCTGTCCACCATGTGGTAGCGAAGGGCATTGAGCAGCTCGATGTTGACATTGCTCACCAGAGAGTCCAGCACTTCCTACAAGGAAGGACAGCATGACAGTTAGGTGGCTACAGACCCCATGTTCCAGCTCTGTGGCAAGAGATGAGTCCTTGCTGCCCTGGGAACCATGTTTCTTAAGCCACAAGGAACCCATGCTTCCATACTGCCAAAGATTTCTCCTTAGTAAGCACCAAGGTCTGGTGTATTTTATCTCAAGTTCATGGCTTTATCTGAGAGGTTAAGAAAAAGATTTCTGGAAACAGCAGGAAATCAGCAGATCACTTATAGAATCTCCATTCTTTGTGCCCACCATTCCACCCCTCTAGGAAGTAGGGCAGTCCCCAGTAAAAGACCCCTGGGCAGAAGGAGATCATCTCACAGCTGACAAAGAAGCCCAGGCCTCATTGCTGGGGGCGAAGATGGTGAAGCTTCCGGGTCCTTCCATCTCAGGCCTCAGCTTCTCTGTGCGGTCTGTGTACAGCTGAGTGGTGGTTGACCCAACAACTCCTAGGGTCTCGTAAAGGTTTGAGAGTGGGAGGGCTGCAAGGGCAGAGGACAGAAAGAGGAATGGGTCTCTGAGGTCCCACCCCAACCAGATCACACTCTACCTTCTCTGCTGGAGAGAAGGGTACTTCTTTGAATAAAGAGGGGTGAGGCAATGTGTAGTAAGGCTCAAAGCCAGCCTTATGCTCACAACCTTCATGCTTGTCACATGCATCTTAGAACAATAAGTCAAATGCCTCCCTGTTTGAACTCAACTAATTGGTAATTTTTAATCACTGGACCACAGTAGAGCAAAGATTTTGTTCATAGACATTTAGATAGTACAGGTAAGAATGTACACTAGAAACATGTATCCTAATTACATACCAGTCTGACAGACTTAACTAGTTATTGAAACTGGTTCCTAGTGGCCCCCTAGTAGAATGAAAGAACTTTACAAATCTTCAAGGTACTTTGTGTATTTTCAAATAATAAAACATTAAATGTTATCTCCTAAAAGTAGCCTGAAGTTTAGAAGAAACGCCTTTTCAGACAGTGAAGTTAATGTTTATTTTAAAAGGTGGGAAATGAAGGTGAAGAGGTTGAGCTCCTCTTTGAAGGGCATTCTCCTTTTCCCATTCCATTTCCCCCATCTGTACTTTCACTTAAGTAAGGAATACCATGGCTCCAGTCTATGTCAACCAGCCCCTCCTAATGACCCCTCTCTTTTTTAAAAAGTATTAGTCTCACCTTCTCAACTGATAAAATAGCTAATATTTCAAAGCTACAAAAACTCTTCTGCATAATCTCTGGTGTTATGTGGGACTAAATGAAAGGTTCTGATAAAATCACAGGTGCCAGGCTGTCTTTGGCCTGACCATGGCCATGTGGGTACCCTTTGCCATCTCTGAGTCAGGCTATCTGGCCTGCTGCTCTCCTCTCATGGGACTCGAATGGGCCAAGTTTAAGCAGAAGGAGAATGGGTGTCTTGGTGTTTCTACCCTAGCCAGAAATCAAGCCTATCTCATCTGCTCTCTGGTAGAGCTGTCAGAAACTAGTATGCCATCAGGTCAACACTGCTGTTTAGAACTCTCCCTACCAGAAAAAACAAGGCCAAGGAGCCTGTGCCTAGTGAGAAGAGTATGGGCAGGTCCAAAATAGAGTGTGTTCCACCTGATTGTTAAGGAGTTCAGTTAGAATAGGAAGGATTAGTGTAAGAAATTCATTGTTCTCGGCTTCCATTCCTCTGTCCTTCACACAGAACCTAGAAACCTTGGGGAGAATGTCACATTCCCCCTGGGTGACTCATCCCAGCACCTAATGGGACAGTTGTAAGCAGGTGAGAAGAGAGGGACTTCCAGCTTTGTCTCAGCTAAACCTCAACCCATGGTTCCCTATTCAGATTGCTGCCTTTTATATGGGAGCTTCACTCTCCCACTCCTCCATTCCATCTGCATCAACAGTCAAGGCCTGGCTATTTACCTGCTGGGCAGCCCTTCTCTCCTGGGACCTTTTCATATCCAGGACAGCACTCGTAGCTGATGACTCTGTAATGAGACACATACATGGGTATTAGGCAGGGTGGGCTCCCTCTTCAGATATCACCAGGTCCCTCTCCAAGAAGAACTGACTCCAGGAAGAGGACGATGCAAGTGAGACGTACTGCTCTCAGGAGCTCATCTGTGAGGTCATATGTGTGCCTGTCATTGGTAAGCAACTTGTCATTCCTCCTCAGCTTTGTGGAATGTTCCAGACAGTTACCAGCACTTACAGCAGACCAACTGGGAACCAGAGGACCACAGCAGCATATATATCTCCATGACAATTCATGAGAAACCCAATGGTTAGTGCTCATGAGTGACAGGAACAAAAAGAGCCCTGGATGAGAAGTTCTAGTTCTGGGTCTGCCAATAAATGAGGACATCCCCACCCAGTCCCTTCTGCTCTCTGGGTCTCAGTTTCCTCATCTAAAACATGTATGTACCATGAGGTGAATTAAATCTTTCAATTCCCTTCTAGCTTTCTGATTTAATGACCAAGAAGAAAGGCAGCATATATATGTAAACAAGATTTTTATTATTATTATTGTAGTGAAATATATATAACAAAACATTTGCCATTTTAACAATTTTCACATGTCCAATTTAGTGACATTAATTACATTCATTCTGTTGTGCAACCATCATCACTATCCATTTCCAAATTTTGTTCATCATCCTTACAGAGAGTCAGGGAGCTCTGGTAGCATAGTGCCTACGGCACTTGACTGCTAACCAGAAGTCTGGCCATTCACACCCACCAGCCACTCCTCGGAAGGAAAATGGGGCAATCTACTTCCGTAGTGATACTGCCTCGGAAACCCAAGGAAGGGTCACTATGAGTCGGGTCCGACTCGACAGCACATAACAACAACAACAGAGACTCAGTACCCCTTAAAAAGTATCTCTCCTCCCCCAACCACTAATAATTTTTTTTTTTTTAATTAATGAAAACATTTATATGGCTCAAAATTTAAAATACATAAGGGATTATATAGCCAAAAGTTTCCCACCCATCTCATCCTTCAACCACTCCATTGTCCTTCTAGGAGGCAACCAATATTGCCAACTTGCAAGGCATTTTGCATTTGGATGGAAACAAGACTGACTACACAATTTTAAACTCTGAAAACATTTGATCAGGAAGTCTTACAACTTTTCCTCCCCTAACTCAAATTGTCCATCATGGAACATTTACTATGAGGACTCATTTACCATATCTGGAAGTCTGAAACACAGAGCCTCAGCTAACCCATGCTCTGGGGAAGCCCAAAAAACTAAGAGTTCCAAATAACACCGCAAGGAAGCAAGTGTTCTAAAGACCTATAGTTGATGAGTAGTGCAAACAGTTAATGTGCTCAATTGCTAACCAAAAGGTTGGAGGTTTGAGTCCACCCAGAGGCAACTTGGAAAAAAGGTCTGGTGATCTAGTTCTGAAAAATCAACCACTGAAACCCGTAGTGCACATTTCTACTCTGACACACCCAGGGACACCATGAGTTGGGATGGACTTGACAGTAACTGGTTTAAGGAAGAGTTGCTTAAAATCAAACACCAAAGTTCTACCTCAGGCCACCCTTGCACTCATAGCGTGAGCACTCCTTGGCAGCCCTGGAAACAGATGCAAACAGTCATGTGCTTCTCTCTTCTAATACATGGACATGCACATTGGGACAGAAGAGAAGTCAGACTTTGATGGCAGTGGGTTTTACCACAGAACTGCTCACTGTGGTATGCTCAGAGGGCGTCTAATGACAACACCAGGGGATTGGCAGGCAAGAAATAAGGGCTTTGGAGAGCTACTGGGTAGGTTCAGTGTGCCTGGGACATTTTGCTCTAGTTAATTCAGCTGGCGTCATCTCAGGGAAGCCTTAGTCAGTCATGTGAATAAAAGCCTGGCTCATCTGCTATCCAGAAGGCTGTTTCCAAGACTGATTCACCAGGATTCTCAGGCTGCCAAGGAGCTGCCGGTGATACTTTGCCAGAAATTGGACCCCTAAGAAATGACTGAAAAGTGACAGGCTATTCACCTTCTTCTTTCCCTGCTCCCTCCACTCTTCCCTCCCATCCTTCTTGGCTCCTCTGGCCCGCTTCAGTTCTGTCCCTTTCTAACCTTCCATCACTGTATTTATAAGGGCCAAACAGGTTGGTGGCCTTAAGATTGACCCTGACCATGGCCAACCCACAATTTCATCTTCAGAAACTAAAGTCATCTTCTGCAGCTGAACTATGATTTGATTGATAACATAGATTTTCAAAAGCAGTGTGATGTAATAGAAACAGTACTAGAACCAGGAGACTTGACTTGTGACCAGTCACTAACTAGCAGGGTGACCTTGAAAGTCCATTTCTCTCTCTAGGTCTCAGTTTTCTGGTCTATGAAATGGGGTGAAGTTAAACTAGATGATCTCTAATGTTCCTTTCAATCTCACATTTCATGATTCCAGTCAATGGATAGAAAAAAAATATTTTCTGCCACAGAGTCACATTCTCCCTGGGTGATTCATCCCAGCACCTAATGGGACAGTTGTGAGCAGGTGAGAAGAGAGGGACTTCCAGCTTTGTCCCAGTTAAACCTAGAAGAGTTCCAAGCCTCAAACCCATAGAATCAGGGAACACCAATGCATGAGATCCCAGGCCTTCTCTGGGGAAATAAGATTAGGTTGTTTCCAAAAGTATCTGGGTAGAATTCTGTGGTTTGGAAAAACACAGGTAGCAGATGGGTCTTGCCCTCAAAGTCCAGTGCATTCCCTGGGGTCACTGTGCACATGGTGCTGCACACTTAATGGCTGAGAAAACCCAGCCAAGGTGCTCAAGACTCTTCCATGATGCCAGCTTCTTGGTTCTATCTCAAAACAATGAGAGAGCTGAACAGGTCAGCTGGCCTCAGAGGTATTTAAAGATAAGAGAAAAACAACTCCCCAAGTGTTGGCCTACTGGCGGCCAGAGGGAGGAAATGATACCAAGGGAAAGAGAAGGCTGAGTGTCTGAGAAGTAAGGGGCAGATGTCAGCAAAAAAAGTCTCAGCATGGAGAAAGGTACTTTTGATGCCTCAGAAAGCTACAAGGGCTCTGAGGAGGAATAAGGTTCTTAAGATTACAACTGGATAGGGGTAGGCCTAAGACTTGCCTCACATGTCATCAAGTACAATCCCTTTTCCATTGTCTTGACAATGCAGATATTTTGGGGAAAGCAGACAGATTTGGAAAGTTTGACCTCTAGAGGACATGGTGGTCTCTACAAGGTGATGGAGGCTAACCCTTGTCAGAATTCACTGTGCCTCCCATACGCCACATTCCAGGGCAGCCGGACCACTCTCTGCATCCACAAATGGATGCTTATGCCTCATGCTAACCACAGCAGGGCCTCAGTCCCAGATGTAGCAAAGCCTCCCACAGTCAAACACTTTTTCATAGTTAACGACTGTTGTTCTCTGCCAGGAAGCTTTCTCCTAATCCTCTGCCTTGCTGCCCACAGTCTGCCATCTGTGCAACTCTAAGTGCACAGGTGTGAGCCAGGCTTGTGGGTTGAGATGGTTTAGCAGCTGGTGGTTTACCTGCTTCCAACTGTCCCAACACCACCAGCCTTTCTCAAACAGATCTGCATGGCCTCAGAGAAGTAGAGGGCAGCTGGACGTTCTCAGCCCAGTGTGCCACTCTGCTGGGGCTCTGAACCCTAGGGAGAGTACAGAAGCTGAGGATAGAGGGGCTGGGGGGTAATCGCAGAGACATGGATCTGATGTCATATCTACGATGAACACAGAAAAGGATGGAAACCATGAAGAGCCTCCCATCTATGTTCCACCAGTTCCAGGCTACCCTGCTCATATTCCTTGAATCTAATCTCATCAGCAAAAGTTGTTCTGATTAAAGGCTTCTCATTGGTCAGACACAGGCCAGTAAATAAAAACCTCAGGTCAGAAATGCAGCTCTACTAGGGCAGTGAGATACTAATGATCCTCTTCCAGCTTCCCAGGTGAGCAGAATAATTTTAAAAAGAAGGTGAGGGTGGGTGCCTGATTTAGAAGGGCATTTAAAGGAAGGGCCAAAATGATAGTCTCAATCTAAGGTCTAAAAATAGAGCTGGTTTGGGAAGCTGTCCTCCATTCTCCTCTCACATTTTTAGATAAAGAGAGATGTATTCATTCATATTTCACTACTGTAACTAATTTTCCAAGAAGTCAATATGATAAGTTAAAATAATCATTCTTTCCCAAATATCCTTCATGGTTTTGGCCCTCAGTTCTAACGTAAATGCTAGACTCTGGGGAGAAGATGGGGCAAGGAGAGAGACTGAGAGCCAGTCTCCTGTGACAGAAGGTAAACCATTCAGTATGTCATGGTTTCCAAGTGGAATTGCAGACCAAACATAGACTATATTGTCCAGACATCTGACATGCCCCGGGGGGAGGGGTGCTTGCTAGAGTGGTTCCTTGTCTGTACTCTTGGCCTTGGAAACACAGCAGCTCAGATTCTTCAGGGTCTCCATTTGGAAAATCAGGGTTTGCTTTAACTTACTGTTGACCACTAAAGGGTCCCAACTACTATCCCATTCACTAAGGTCTGGAGCTTGGTTAGTGATGAGGAGTGCATCTGTAGAAAATGGCCTTAAGTTGTTGGGACAATCTATTTGTGTGTAGTGTGTGAGGGCACGTTGGGGGCTCCTGGTTGCTGACTCTGTCTGCCTAGTTCCCATGCCCTCCATCTGCCTAGGGGATCTGGGGGACTCCCTTGCAGCAAGGGATCCAAGTGACCACCAGACTGGGGATGAGGGAAAAGTTGGTAACTTTGGCCCAAGGAGTTTCTGCTGAGCCTGAGGAGGTCTTATGTTTGGGACTCAGGACCACAGGCTTTGGGGCTATAGGTAGAGATCTATAGATCTCCCAGGCCCTAAAGGGCTGCTCACTTAAGGAAATTAAGGACCTCCTCACATCATTGACAGAAGCTGTTTGGCTTCATTCACCCTGTGGACAGCAATAGTAGGGTGGACAGACCCCCCCCCCATTTACTAGTTGGATTACTTTAAGCAATTCACTTAGCCTCTTGGAGTCTCAGTCTCCCCATATGTAAATGTAAATCTACTGATCTCACAGTGTGATTATGAGAAATGAATGACCTACATAAGAGAAACACTAAGTGCTCAGTTGTTGAGTTTCTTCTAACAAGTCTCTAAGAATGCACCTTAAAACAGATGTAAGGTTAATAACTTCATTGAAAGCAATGTCTTACATGAGACTACAGGACAAAACACATTGCAATAAATAAATCCCCCACAGTACACATCTATATAACTCAATAGTTAGGGCTCATAGTGGTTTATCATTGCTGCTATTTACCACAAAATTTAGTGGTTTAATATGACAGCATATATTATTTTACAGTCCTGCAGGTCAGAAGTCTGAAACAAGTCTTATGGAGCTAAAATCAGAGGCTGCATTCCTTCTAGAGGCTCCAGAGAAGAATCCATTTCTTTCCTTTTCCAACATCTAGATGCAGCCTGCCATTCCTTGCCTTGTGGTGCATCACTCCAATTTCAGCTTTTCTCATTCTGACCCTCTCATACGGGCCCTTATGATTACATTGGGCTCACCTAGGTAAACGAGGATACTCTCCCCATCTCAAGGCTTAATCACATGTGCAAAGTCCCTTTTGCCATGTAAGGTAGTATGTAAGGTAACAGACCCACAAGTTCTATGGATTAGATGTAAACATCTTTGGTGGCCATTATTCAGCCCACCATAGAGCCTTACCCCAGATGGTACGAAGGTTCATGTAAGAACATAATTCTTTGTCAGCCAAGTAGCCTCTTTGGGTGTTACAGGAATAAGATAGAATCTTCAGGGAGTACTGCCTAACTGTCAAATCTCAGTAATCTTGGAGCAGATTATCAGCAGGGTCCCAGTTGGCTACACAAGGAATATGAAACAATGAAAGAGGTGCTGGTGTGGGGCTTGGGGATGGCTGGCTTTCTTTGGTGACTTCTCACCTGCCTCTTCCAGTTCTACCTTGGACTGGAGTGTGGGATATGAGGAAGGGAGGAAAAGGAAGACTCTATTTTGTTCAATTCACTTTGTATGTCTCTGGGTGCCCTGCTTAGAATGAAATCTACTGGAAATAGCCCTGCCAGCTGATGGAAATGCTTGGCTCCGCACCAGCTGACTTTGGTAAAAGTTAAAACCTCAAATTTTAACTCAGTGCTGAAGAAGTACTAATATGTCAGTCCTTGGGCAAAGCAATGCTGCTACTAGAGAAATGGGAGTGTCCTGCCAGCTCATCTTGGCTCCAGGGAATGGCTATTACTCTTGTGAAATGTGTTGCTCATAAAATAATTTTGAGACGTTTGAAATGGACAAATGCCACCCCTACCTGTTAGCTGCTACACTGGCCCTCTCTGTGCCACGTTTATGATGTCTGAGCTCCTGCTATGGACTATTACATATCCATGATGTCAGCTCTAACTAGGCCGTTAAATAGCCTCCCTCTTAGCAGGGTTCACACTAAGGTGGCCTGTCGAGAAGCAGCAACATACCCTGACCACAATTTCCTGCATCATTGCTCAAGTTGCTGCACGTAAAATTTTATGGTTACTAATCAGACTGGGGACTGAAATCACAGAATGGGGTGCTGTCTCCCCTCCACTCCCCCTGTCCCCTTTGCTGGATTAGCCATTGCATCACTCTGGTGCTTTTTAAGATCTAAAATAAAAGCTAAAGTGAATTTCCAAGTAATAAAATTCACTCAAGTCACTAAATAGAGGCCTATTATAACCATTTTCTGTAATAAAATCCATATGTTGGGCTTGACAAATAACACCAAAGACTCAGGTTCTTCCCTTTTTGGGAATGCATTAAAGTTATTGTCTGAAGATGCAGGGTTAATAGCATAGTGTCACCTGATGACGTGAGTGTTGAGTGTGACCAGTCCTCTCCTCTCTGTGGAGGTGGAGTCCAGGCCTCACAGCAGCAGACAAGCAGCTTCAGGCTCCTGCTTCACCTGGCATGTCCCTGTGTCCCTGTGTGACCTAACACTGCCTAGTCATCACTCCCTGTATTTGGTGTCCCTTTTCTGTTTTCAAGTTCAAATTCTCCTCTGAGCCTCTTAAGGAACTGTGCTTGCCCTCTATCCCTTGACACTTTGCTCTCTTTCATCCCAATATATACCGCTAATCCAGCCTCTTCTCTGGTGTCTTGCTGTGAAAATTCCCTTGTTGGCCCAATACTGGGATGATCCTCTTTGCTCCAACCACCATCATGTACCCATTTTCCAGTCTGTTTTTCATCCAATGAATATACTCAGGTACCCCCTTTCAATAGAATGACATCAGCTTCAGCCAGCGCAGACCTCTCCCCTTCTCTTCCTGAACACCGTGGCACTTAATTCTGGCCACATAGTGGTCAGGTGACAGCTCCCTTAGAGGTCTCCATTTTGGGTGCACAAGTGAACTGCAAGCCTGCCTTGTTCAGCTCTCTCTGGGACACCAGAGATGAGTTTAGCTTCTTCCTCTTTCCCTATCTGAGTTCTCTGGATCCTTTCCAAGTCAGCTCCACCTTCCTGACACTGCATGTGGTGTTCCAGGAAGGGTCTCTCTTGTCCTGGATCATGAAGTTTTATATCCACTCATGCTTTCCTATCCTCACTTCCTCTTTTTGGAGCTGCCCAAAACAACAATGAAGAGTTGGATGTGAATAATATCTCCTTCTGGCTTTGTAAGATTAAGTCAACAGCTGGGACTGGCCTTGAACTTTGCTTGTCTCCTGTCTACAGCTCACTTTCCCTACCCACATCTCATCTCTCCTGCTCCCTTTTCCCAGTGCCTGAGCTCCCCCCTCTGCCCACTGGCATGAGAGTGCTGCCTCATGACAGCGCCATACTCTCAGAGTCAAACCTGCCCCAGAGGGCAAGACTCAATCAGCAGGAACTTTTTTGCCAGCACACAGCAATGTTGCTTATGCCTTGTCCTGGCATACAGATGGAGGGAGATGGAGATGACAAGAACAAATAAGCTAAGGTAACTCATCATCTGCAACAGTAATGTCTTGGAAACGTATGAGGAATATTATCAAGCTACTGTTAACTAGTCAGGTAAATGCTTCAACTCTAGAAGCATCCAGAAATAGGGTGGCAGATGCCACCCTGTTGCCAGCTTGCCATCCCAGATGGTCCCATTTTAGGGAGACCAGAACTAACAAAAAGGCAGAGCTTCTTGAAACCTGAGGCTCTGAGATATACAAGCGCTGTTTGCTTGGCACAAGCACTTTGGCCATCTTCCAAGAAGCAATTATGTGGGGCTTGGCTTTGTGTTAATTAGCTGTTTATTTGAGTAGACAATATATGCACATAGAAAAAGTCAAACAGTACAAAGGGTATTTTTTTTTTTCCTTTTTTTAATTTGAGCACCATAGTATGATGTGTGGTATGGGCATATCTAAGAGATATCGTAGGTTTGGTTTCAGATTACTGCAATAAAGCAAATATTGCAATAAAGCAAATCACACACATTTTTGGATTCCCAGTACATAGAAGAGTTATGTTTACACTATACTATAGCCTATTAAGCAGCTCTGGTGGCGCAGTGCCTAAGGCATTTGACTGTTAACCAGAAGGTTGATGGTTCAAACCTACCAGCCACTCCACAAAAGGAAGATGAGGCAATCTACTTTCGTAAAGATTTACCATCTTGGAAACCCAATGGAGGTCACTATGAGTCAGAATCGACTCAATGGCAATGGGTTTGGTTTTTGATTTTTGTAGCCTATTAAGTGTGCAATAACATTAAGAAAAATTTGAAATATTGTGAGAATTACCAAAATGTGACAGAGGTATGAAGTGAGCACATGCTGTTGGCAAAATGGCGCCAACAGACTTCTTCTATGAATGGTAGCCACAAGCCTTGAATTTTGAAAAAAAAACAAACAAACAACTGCATTATCTGTGAAGCACAATAAAGTGAGGCATAAGAAAATGAGGTAAAAACCAAAACTAACTCACTACCATTGAGTCTATTCCAACTCATAGCAACCGCCTTTGGGTTTCTGGGGTGGTAAATCTTTACAGAGGTAGATTGTCCAGTCTTCCTTCCAAAGAGTAGCTGGTGGGTTTGCCAACCTTCTGGTTGGCAGTAAAACGCCTTAGGCACTATGCCACCAGAGCTCCAAGAAAATGAGTTAGGCCTGTATAAAATGTGTGTCATCTCTATTTGTCCACAGCAGCAAGATCAGCTGCTAGCATTTATTCACTGAACGTGGAAAGTATATCCTCCTAGCTCACTCAACTCCTACTTTTGAGTCTGAGCTCTCAATCAGGCAGGGAGCTAGTTGTTATGGACCTGTCCTATGTAGGCTCCTTGGCTTCTTCTGGTCTCTCCCAGCTCTGCCATGACTCTTACGTTCCCTTGATTTAGACTAGGATTGACAGTTACCTAACATAATCAGGGTCACAAACTGTGATATTTATTTCTATGTGTATTTGAAGGAAAGAATGTGTTTCCTTCCTTTAGTTTGTTGTTAAGTTCAAGATGTCTGCTCAAAGGCAATGTTACAAGCAAGAAATTTGAAAATCTTCAGCACAGGAAAAGGTTCAAGATGGTGGCTTAGACTCCATTAATCCCCATCTTCTATAGACAAGAGGACGATTAGGCCTCACAGTGAGTGGCTCAGGAAGTTTCTCACAACTCATCTTCCAGTCTGCAGGACAGAGCCAGCTTTGAAATCTGTTGATAGCTGGCGCCAAGGCAGATTAGGTTTCACCAGAATGCTAAAAGCTTTTGTTAGAACATGCATGCTACCCTGTTTCTACCAGGCAACCAGGTAGTGAATGCCATTTCCGTCCATGCTGACAGAGGTACCAAGTCCTTTGTAACCACATTGGTCCACACCCATTGGCACTCTCAATTCTGTTGAAGCCTACTTTTGCAAATTCTAGGGTAATAATGTTGTTGCTGTGGTTAAGTGCCATCAAGTTGATTTTGACTATTAGCAACTTGGCAGCTAGCAGTATTGAGCACATATTATGTCCCAGGCACTATATGCAGCCTCTTATGTGCACTTTCCCCCCATTCAATCTTCACAATAGGCATATCGGGCAAGTCCTTTTTTATACCTACTTTTACAAATGAGGTGATTGAGGATTCTAAAGATAAATCAACTTGTCTAGGTAAGTGGCAGTGATAGGGTATTAACAGGAAGAATGAATTTATATTCTCAATACTTTATACTGTCTCATAACATGTACCTTTCTAGATACTCTAAGTCTTTTTGTTTGTCTACCTTAGCACTGCAGAGTAAGGGTGGTGTTTTTTAGTGTAAGCTCAAAATAGGCTTTCTCAGAGTCACATGTTGGTGGCTTCTCCACTGAATATCTGTACCATTCAATGAGGCAATACATTATAAGACAGTATAATAAATTAAGAACATAGATGCAGACATCCTGTTAAGACTCTATCACTGCCACTTAACATGGTCAAGTTGCTTCATCTTTGGACTACTCAATTGCTTCATCTGCAAAATGAGGATAAAAGTAAGACTTACCTTATAAGGCTATTGTGAAGATTGAATGGGGGGAAAAATGCATGTAACAGGCTGCATACAGTGCCTGGCACATAGTAAGCGTTCAATAAATGCTAGTTGCTCAGGTGCATGCACAAACACATAGACACACACATAAACATTTCATACTTCTTTAGATTCTGAACTGTCCCCGAAAAATGTATCCAAGTCTTGTCAGCAGCCTTAAAAATGCAAGATAAAATTGGCCAGCTTACTAAAAATGCCACTCCCAAGCACACACCGTTCCCTGACATGTCTGCACATGCATCTTTGTGGTTTCTTAGGCAGCCTGACCTTTCAGAAGGCTGGCCCAGGCTTGACGGTGCTGCAGCTGGTATACACACAGCATGGCCTCCTTGGTGGTTAGTGGTCTTGGGTAGTTAGATACTCACGTTGATTTGCCACAGATTTTCCGCTGGTACCACTGTTTGCAGTTGGTAAAGTACTTCTTGTTTGTGCCAATGAGCTTCTGCACAGCACACACATTGGGGCTGAAAACAGAAGCAATAGTGTCAGCAAAATGGTCAGTGCATCCTCCCCACTGTGATGTTCTTCCCACCATTTTACCAACCCCTGGGACATAAGAGAAAGGATTTCTGGTGGCATAGTGGTTAAAGCATTCAATTGGTAACCAAACAGTCAGTAGTTCGAACCCAACAGCTGCTCTGTGGAAGAAAGATGAGGCAGCTTGCTTCCATAAAGATTTACAGCCTTAGAAACCTTATGAGGCAGTTCTACTCTGTCCTAAAGGGTCACTATGAGTTGGAATCGACTTGCTGGCAGTGGTTTTTAGTTTTGGGACATTAGAACTTTCTAAAAATGGAGGGGATACAACTATTTCAATGGTGGTAATCAGGCCAAAGAAGAGTTTATACATTTGAATTGTGGTGTTGGCGAAGAATATTGAATATATCATGGACTGCAAGAAGAACGAACATCTGCCTTGGAAAAAGTACAGCCAGAATGTTCCTTAGATATGATGATGGCAAGATTTCATCTTACATTTGTTGAACTTATTATTAGGAGGGACCAGTCCCTGGAGAAGAACATCATACTTTATAAAGTAGATGGTCAGTGAAAAAGAGGAAGACCCTCAATGAGATGGATTGACACAGTGACTGAAATAATGGGCTCAAACTTAGCAACTATTGGGGGAATGGTGCAGAACCTGGCAATGTTTTGTTCTGTTGTAAACAGGGTCACTATGAGTCAGAACTGACTTGATGGTACCTAACAACAAAAACAATCAGGCAGTAGCTTATGGGGTAGACTTTGGACTCCCTGAACTAGATTTCCATCAGTCCTTCCAAATTAAAAATGGACAAAGTCTATCTTACACATCAATATAATTTCATACAAGGATCTTTTTACATTGGCAAGTGATAAGTGTAAATAAAAGCATCTTGAAAATTTTAGATAGGGGAGAAAGAAGGGCTGTGTATGCACAGGGAGATAGCTCAGGGGGCAGGAGTGCATGGAGGGATGGACACAGGGAAGAGGTAACTATTGGGAGCAAGTGGGAGGGGAGCTGTTGCATTGGGGTAAATTGTAGTCAATGTCATGAGACAAAGTGTATGTTAACTGCTGTATGGAAAGTGAATTTGCTCTGTAAACTTTCACCCAAATCACACACACACACACAAAATTTAGATAGCATGCTACAGATTGAGAAAACTAACAAGCTAAATGTGCTATGTTTGCTAAGTAAAGCAGGTATGAGAGAAGTCCCCAGACTTTCTCAGCAGCTCCACCTCCTCTTGAGCCCAAATTTCCACAGGTTTTAACCTGGCATCACAGTACATATGACTGGCCCCAATTTCCTGTGGGTGAGGCTGAGGTCAATGCCAGCACTTTCCAGGCAGGTCCATATAGAGACATACTCTGTGTCTCTAGGCCAGCTTCCTGGCTCCCCAGGACTACCTATTGGAAATGTCTATGCTGGAAACCAGAGGACATAACAGACAACTCAGGACCAATGCAGAGGACACACTCCCATTTAACTCTGTCATTCATTCCTCAGGCCCCTGCTGCAGTTTCACTTCCTCCAGAAAGTGTTCCTCCACTGCCCCAGATCACATTCTTCCTTGTTTCCTCTTTTCTGGAATACAGCTGCCATACCACTTGTTTGATGCTGGGTACCAAATACAGCTTTGAAACCTGTAACTGATGTGGGTGAATATGGCCTCTCTCTTCAGCTACCTTTAAAGAACCTTGAGTATAAGTGCTCTACCTTGTTCTTTCTTTTAGATTCTTGATAAAGCCTAGCTCTAGGTTAGGACAAACAGGATCTTAAAACAGACTTGTTGAAAATACTGCTCCTAGGACCATCCAGTTCAGAAGAATTCTCAGGAACTCTGTGGAAAACTGACTTCCAACATCCTGGGGTTCTGCTAGGAAGCCTCTTTTGCCAGAGCCATTGGATTTTGGCTTTGTGCATTTTATTCTTCTGTACCTAATCCTGACCTGAACTGAGCTCAGGTCTAGCAATGATGGGACCTTCTTTAGGAGTTCCTCGTGAAAGGAGGCTTCTGTGGCTGCTGGTGACAACGGGGAGAGGGTCCTGCTGAGCTTGGGGGTAGGCAGTTCATCTGGCTGAATCACAAGTCAGAGGAAACTAACAAAAGGAACTGAGGGCTTTAACAAAATCTCTGTGCTTGGAGAACTTCAGCTGTGATCCAAAGTATTTCTTTAATATCAAGTTCCTCTGATCCTGTAAAAATGTTATCATGTGATGTGCACAGCATTTTTTAGGAACTCACTGATACTACAGTAAGTTCTACACCTACCATTCCCATCATATTATTGACTGCAGGAATGTGGTCTATTAAATATACGTTCAGATTATCAAGTTAGGGGGTCATTCTGACTTGTTACTTCTTTGCCCTATCTCTTCTACCATATAGCTATTACTTCTTGTCCAGATTTTTGGTCAATAAGCAAAAGTGAGGCACAGTAAATACTAGTGAATCAGAGGCAGGAACCTCAGGGTGAGGGAAGTCAAGGCCAGAGAGGAATCCACATGCCAGGCAGGAAGAGAGCTCACATCTCCTAGTCCCAGCTGCATGTGAACACTTTGTTTCCCGGCATGCAACCTGGAGTCACAGGTTCCACTGGCTCCCAAATGATCTCTGAAGAGCCCCCCGCTGGCCATATACCACACCCAGGATCCTGTTTATTGCTATACAACCTCAAAAGTGCTTCTACATGGCCCAGCAGGAAACAATTACTCTCCATGAATTCCCTGCAACTTTCCTTAGGCGTTTGGCGAATCTTCAGTGAATCTCTTGCGGATGCAGCTCCAACATTCCTTTGCAGAGTGAGTTTCCACTGCTGCTGCCCTTGTGACAGGAGAGGAGCCTAGGGGCTGTCGTGACTGTTCCCTCTCACATCAGGGTGGGCTGCATCATAGGAAATTTATGTTGATGTTTAATCGAAATAAGCAAGCCACAGAGGCATTTCTGGGCCTTCTGCCTTGAGCTTAACAACATCGTTCAGTGTGGACTTGAAAAGCAATCACTCAAGAAATTCTGTCCAGCTTTTGGTTGTTGATATTTGGAAGTGTAATTGCATTTTCGCTTCTCTCTCTCTCTCTTTTTAATATTTCCTTTTTATCACAACATAGACACAGTTGGGAGTCAAAAGACTATGTCATAGACACTCTTCTCCCAGCAGCTCTGTGTCTGGACTAAGTCACTCTGCCTCACTAAGCTGCCGTTTCTCTGTCTACAAAGTGAGAACATGAACAATAGATCACATTGTGCTATTGTGAAGATGAAAGCAAAAGTGGTGGGTGATAAAGCTGGCACATGACAAGGTACAAGTGTCACATATTCCTTCACGTCTTGAAGTACACTACATTTCCTTAAAAGAGCAAAGAGATTTTTCCTCCCCTTCCAACAGTCCTTGCTTTGAATGAAGCACTGGAGCAAGAACAAGGTTATACATTCTGCACAGGGTGCCACACCCACATGTGCAAGGTCAGGCAGCCCCGAGGTATTTTCAGAGATAGATCAGAGTAAACACAACAGTAACTGTAATCATTATGTCATGATCACTCTGCCTGTGGAGCCAGACTTTTCTGGGGGAAGGGGTGCACATGTGATTTCTTAGAGCATTCTGGCCATAACAGATCCTGATAAGCCTCTCCAACTGCAATGCAAGAAGCTAATCAGACTGGGAAAGAGAAGAAATAAAAATTGAAATTCAAAAATTCCTTGAATCAAACGAGAATTAAAAAACAACATACCAAAATCTTTGGGACACAGCAAAAGCAGTGATCAGAGGCCAATTTATAGCAATAAAAGCACACATCAAATGAGAAGAAAGAGCCAAAATCAACACTTTAAACCAACATCTACAACAATTAGAAAAAGAACAGCAAGAAAAGCCTACAGTCACCAGAAGAAAGGAAATAATAAAGATTTGAGCAGAAGTTAATGAAACAGAAAATAGAAGGGCAATAGAAAAAATCAACAAGATCTGAAGTTGGTTTTTTGAAAAATTAATAAAATTGAAAAACCACTGGCAAATTTAACAAAGGAAAAGAGGGAGAGAATAAAGATAACATGAATAAGAAATGAAATGGGTGACATCACAACAGAACCAACTGAAATCAAAAGGATAATATCAGGATACTCTGAAGAGCTGTACTCCAACAAATTTGAAAATCTGGAAGAAATGGACATATTTCTAGAAACACACCACTTACCTAAACTAACACAGA
>NW_006921699.1:8818238-8824838 GCF_000298275.1 Orycteropus afer afer | reverse complement strand
GAATTTGGAGGACATTATGCTGAGTGAAATAAGTCAATCACAGAAGGACAAATATTGCATTAGTCCATTATTGTAAAAGTCAAGGAAAGGTTTATGTATGGAAGGAAACTTTCTTTGTTGGTTACCAGGGGTCGGAGGGGAGGGGAGGGAACTCTATTAGATAGGTAGAGATAAGTATTGATTTGGGTGAAGAGAAGGGCAATGTACCACATGTGAGTGATAAACATGGTGGCACTGAGGAAGAAAAAGACATACATAGGTACAGGGGAAGTACAGACAACAAAGGTGAACCCTTTCGCACATACAGTACTGCGTTATCAGTGAAGGCAAACATGGGTATATGGGTGGATAGATGGGTGGACAGGCTGAACTATTAGTTATGTCTATGTAGCAGGGAGTGTACCCAAGACCATGTATAGAGTTGGCAGACAATGGTCCTATAAGTGTATTTGTAGGATCTGTAAGAATTCCCAGGTGTATAGTACAGCTGACAAGGGACAAGGTTGTAGTCACTTCTTGGTCACAGCCAGCTACCCAGAGGGAGTGACTAGTTGAACCAGTGGGGTCAGGACCATAGTCACAGGGGACATCAAGCTAAGTTGGCATAGCATACTACACAAAACATTGTTTCACCTCCTACTTTGGCGAGTAGCAACTGGGATCTTAAAAGCTTGCAAGTAGTCATCTAGATGCAATGATGGGTCTCTCCTCATCCAGAGCAAAGAAGAATGAAGAAAACCAAAGATTCATGGAAACAATTAGTCCTGGTGACTGGTACACCATGCGGTCCGTAGCCTATATGACTATGAGACCAGAAGAATTAGATGGTGCCCGGCTACCACTGTCAACCACTTGGAGTGGGATCTATGTAGGAGATCCTGGATAGAGAGGGAGAACAATGTGGAACAAAACTCAAAATCATTTGGAAAAAAAAAAAGGGTGTGGGGGGGACCAGGTTTGCTGGTCCGATAGAGCTTGGTGGAACCACTGAGACTATGGCCCCTAGCTACCCTTCAGTTCTGGAGTTGAACCCACACCTGTGGCTTCCAGCCAAACCAAAGACAGGCATATGAGTTGAACATTTACCTGAGGTAGAAACACTCCTTGGAGAGATCATTCATGGGAGAAAGAAGGGCTGTTTATGCACAGGGAGACAGCTCTGGGGGCAGGAGTGCATGGAGGGATGGACACAGGGAAGAGGTGACTATCAGGAGGAAGTGGGAGGGGAGCTGTTGCATTGGGTTAAATTGTAGACAATGTCATGAGACAAAGTGTATGTGAACTGCTGTATGGAAATTGAATTTGCTGTGTAACTTTTCACCCAATGACAATAAAAGAATATAAATAATAATAATAAAAAAGAAGCTAATCAAGAGGATTAGCTTGCAGGGCTATGGCGGGGAAGTTGATCCAATACCTGAAACTCGTAATAAAGAACATCTGCATTTAAAAGAAAAGGTGAGGGGTATATTTTCCAGTGGCTCTTCTGGGCTTTGAAGGGAAGGAGATTTGCTGTGCAAATGATTCCTGGTGGAAGCCCCTAGACACCTTTTGGGAACCTTCACTATGGGTGTGCACAGACACGCCAGCGAAGTGACAGTGCTGCAGGGGATGGTGTAGGGTTCTTCTCCTGACTTAGTGGCAAGGGTGGAGTACCCAGTAAGTAAGGTAAGCATGGCCTTATTTGTGCTTACTGGGTTCTCTGTCCCTGTCAGGGATGGTAAATTTGGAAAGAGGCTTTGATTCTGTAGGAAGGTGCTGTGGGATTTGGAGAGAGGCATATGTCAGCTATACCTACAAGTAGAATCTTTGATGTGGTGAAAAAGTATGAAATTGTTCATTGCAAATTAGTAAGTAAATCTGTGCTTTCATTTCTTATTGAGTAATCTGCCCCTGCTCAGTGGCTAAGCTACAGAAGAAACAGAAACCTTCCAGGCAGACTTTGGCACCCAAACACAACAAGCTTCATTGGCAAGAAAGACAGAGGGATCAAGGTGAGCTGAGCGGGACAGTATAAATGCCAGTTACTCATATTTTGACTTTAAGGTCTTAGTTCCTTTCATCTTTCTGATGGATCCCCCTCACCCTCTAGCATACACAGCCTATGTCAAAAGTGATTCTCCCTCTTCCCTAAACCCTCCATGGCAGTCCTCTGTGCCCTTTCCAGATTTAGTGACTGTAGCATGGCCTGGCTTGATTTCACTCCCAGGACAGCTCCTCCTCCCCCACTGCCAGCTCTGAGTTCTTGAAAGGCCAGTTAAGACCATAAAGTCACAGGCAGAGAAAACAAGGATAACTACTTTCTATAAAGGGGCAGCCCATGTTCACCCTCAGAGCACTCCCAGGAGTGGGGAGCCACAGCTTTGTAAGGGCCTATAAAGTCAAGGAGCTCTGGTGGCCTAGTGCCTAAGGCATTTGACTGCTAACCAGAAGGTTGGCGGTTCAAACCCACCAGCCACCCTGCAGAAGGAAGACTAGGCGATCCACTACTTCCATAAAGATTTACCGCCTCAGAAGCCCAAAGGAGGTTGCTATGAGAATCATTTCAATGACAGTGAGTTTGCTTTTTTTTTTTTTAATAATCATCTCCAGTCCCTCCCCTATAGTGAGTTTTGAGGTCTTGGTAGAATTCCTGCTTTCCATGAGGGAGACGCAAGTTGATTCCTGACCAATGCACCTCCTGTGTAGCTACCACACATCTCAGTGGAGGCTTGCATGCTGCTATGATACTGAACAGGTTACAGAGGCACTATCAGACTAAGACTAGGAAGAAAGGGTTGGCAATCTACTTCCAGAAATCAGCCAAAAAAAGGAAATACTATGGATTACAATGGTCAGGTTTGTAACCAATCATGGAGATGGCCTTTTGGTCCTTTGTGCATGGAGGTGCTACAGGTGGGGGGCTAACTCACTGGCACCTAACAACAGCAGCACAGTGAATTTTGATCCAGTATAGACCTACTCAGTCATTGGAGGACTGGTCACTGCCTAAGTTTGAATACCAGATCTCAACAGCATTTGGGCATGACTCTACTCACATATAGTTTTGCCCAGTTGTGGAAAAAAAAAAAAAAAAAAAAAAAATTGGTATAACCAGGTAGGCTGGAAGCTGCAGCAAAGCCTGGTTGTGTGTAAAGCAGATGTGGTCTGGTTTTGGATGTGGAAATATTTCCCACCTCTGCCTGGGTCTATGCTGGGGTCTTTACCAAGTCAGATCTTCTGCCTGGATTTTTCTCCTAAAGCCAACACATCCTCAGTGTCTCCAAGGAATACCTACAATGATAATGTCCTAAATTTACAAACCCAGTTATTGCTTTAAGATAGACTCTAACTCTAGCTTCAGTGTATACTGGAGGACCATAGGAAAGTGGTTTATCATCTGTGGACTCAGTTTCCCCATGTATGTGAGGGACCACTGAATTCCTCTGCTCTACATCTGGCAGGGGAGAAGGTACCACACTATCCTCCCTGTGCCCAAGTGCAATATCTGGGCCAGATGGTGGGTTCTGGTCATGAGTCAGGTGAACAGAAGCCTGGACACCTTGGATGCTGCCTCCGGATCTCCTCCCAGCCTCAAGGCTGGAGTCTCTGGACAAGGACCTCACTTGCTCACAATTTGTGCACTGCTCAGTGGGCTTCCTCTTTGCCCTGGCTGCCTTCCCACTGTGATACTGGGTTTAGAGCTGCCAACTGGCCCTTCCTCCGGATGGCTGGGAGGTAAGGCTGAAAGCCTGATCTATTTCATACTCTTGGCTCCAGTGGGGGTCACTGCTCAGCTCCAATGACCCCCCTTCCTCTACTGTGCGCCTGACGCTGTCTTTCCCTCCATTGTCCCCCACCCTCTGCCACAACTTCGTGCAGTGCTGGTCCCTCAGAAACCCCCACGCTGCCTGCCTTTCATTCTGGCTTTGTCTCCTGTGCCCCCAGACCACGGCGATGCTCCGAGAGTGCGTTCGGAGTCCACGCATCTCGTCCCTTCTCCACCCCCACCGGGGCGGTTCCGCTTACCCGTGCTGCCGGCCCCGGAGCCGGCTGTGCTGCAGCACCAGTTGGTAGGGCGACTTGGCTGGTCCTTCTAGGGTCGCGGCAGGGCCCAGGGCCAGCGCCAGGGCGAGGGGCAGCAGCTGAAGGGGAAGCGCCATGGAGTCGGAGAAGTGCACTGACCCACCAGCTACCGGCGAGAGAGCCGCTCTGGGAAAGTGAGAGCGCCTCCGCCTCCCCGGCCAGGTTAAATAAGCTGCGACTACGAGGGAGCGGCTGCGAGGGGCGGGGAAGCCTGCGGCCGGCGCGGGGAGGGCGGGCAGCCCCTGGCGCCTCTGCGGCCCGCCCCAGTCCGCCGACCCCTTCCTCCCCCACACACACACCCGTAGAGCTCCGCTCAGAACCCATTCACTCACTTTCTTCTTAGCTCGCTCACTCACCGCTGAGCCCTCCTCGCTCAGGTCCCATCGTCAATCTGACTCCGTGGCTCAAAAGGCAACAGGTCCCAGGGGAGGCCACGTCTTTCTCTTCCAAATGGAGTGGCCTTCCAGTGAGGAGCAGAGGTCTGCGAGGCTCTGCTCAAACTTCACGTCCTCCTGAGTACTGCGCGGCCCTAAGTCCAAAGACCCTGCTTCTGCACTGATCTTGAGGTTGTAAGATGCTTCAGGAGGTGGCGAAAGGGCGGCTACTCTGATCCACAGAATGCTATCCTCCCTCCCCCGCCCCAATCAGACTGGACTCTGCGGGTCCAGGAGCATTCTCCACCTCCAGTCTTGCTAACTGAAAAAGATGTACTCTTTTAATTGACAGAACCCAAAAATGTGGTGCAAGTTTTGCTTGACTTTGAAGCTACTCTTGGAAACCTTCGGTGAGGGTGGGGTGCATCATTTTGGTATTCACTCATTATCGCTTTCATAAACATTTTGACAGCACAACACGTCAGATAGATGCTGCTTAGAGGTTGAAAAGACAAGATCTCTGCCCAGGAGGAGTTCAGAGCAAATAAATCAAAACACGGTTGAAAGGTAGGTACTCACCCAAGCTCTTATCAGTCATGCACCAGTTACCTGGCTCTGCTAGCCCTTGAAAGAAAAAGCTACATGAGACCCAAGCCCTTTCTGAGTAAAATTCGCAATTGGAGGGAATTCACAGGTTCCCCCTCCATCCCCAACAATGTGCTAGGGAGATAGGCAGGCTGGGGAGTTTGGACCTTAGAGGAGGCACCTGATCCTGCAAGGTGGTGACATCAGCACTTAGACCTGAAGCATGAGAAGGAGTTATCCCCCAAAACCCACTGCCATCTAGTTGATTCCCACCCTATAGAACAGAGTAGAACTGCCCCATAGGGTTTCCAATGCTGTAAATTTTTATGGAAGCATACTGCCTCTTCTTTCTCCTACAGAGCGGCTGGTGGGTTCAAACTGATGAATTTTTGGTTAGCGGTTGAGTGCTTTAACCACTGTGCCACCAGAGCTCAGCAAAATAAGGCAAGTATTCAGGGAACTCAAGTTATTCAGTTGGCAAAAACATGAGGAAGTAGGATCAAAGGGGTGGGAGTATAGTAAGACCCAGATGCTGAAGGACCTCAGGTGAAAGGCTGAGTCCTGAAGTTGACAGGCAAGCAGGCAAGTGACATGATTGGTGTCATGAATAGACTGTGAGAGGATCAGATAGAATAAGCAAGACTCAGGCAGGAAAATCCAGTCACCATGAGGGGGCAATGGAAAGGAGAGGAGAGGAGGACTAGCAAATTCATGGGCTGTCTAGGAGATAGTAGACTAGGCCAATGGCATAGTTAGTGCCTAAGGCATTTGACTGCTAACCAGAAGGTTGGTGGTTTAAACCCATCAGCTACTCTGCGGAAGGAAGACTGGGCAATCTACTTCCTTGAAGGTTTACCACCTTGAAAACCCAAAGTGGGTCGCTGTGAGTTGGGATTGACTTGATGGCAGTGAGTTTGATTTGGTTTTGGTTATATATAGTAAAGAAGCTCTGGTGGTGCAGTGGTTAAATCATTTGGCTGCTAACCAAAAGGTTGGTGGTTTGAACCCACTAGCTGCTCTCATGAGAAAGATTGGGCAGTCTCTTTCGGTAATGATTTACAGCCTTGGAAACCCTATGGAGGTTGCTGTGACTTGGAATCGACTTGATGGCAATGAGGTTTTTTTTTTTTTTTTAATATTGTATAATAGTGAAAAAAGAGTCAATGAAAACTAAGGTGTTTTAGGCATTGACATCTTCATGGATGGTGGCACCATTATTTTTCTTCTTTTTTTTTAAATTGTGATTTGGGTGAAAATGTACAGTGCAAATTCATTTTCCATACAGCAGTTCATACACATTTTGTTTCATGACATTGACTACAGTCCCCATAGTCTAACAACTCTTCCCACTTCCACCCTCTGGTTACCCTTTCCCTGTGTCCTTTCCTATACGTTCCTGCACTCTGAGCTATCTCCCTGTGCAAATACTGCCATTCTGGTCTCCCATGGTTCATTGCTCTAAGGAGTGTATCTGCCTGGTGAAGTGTTCACCTTATATGGAGAAACCACAGGAATGAGTTCAATTCCAGGCCCGAAGGGTCACTAGGGACTATAATCTTAGGGGTTTTACCAGTCT
>NW_006921699.1:8813317-8813931 GCF_000298275.1 Orycteropus afer afer | reverse complement strand
CAACTTCCACTGATTCTTCTTTGTTTCCAACTTTTGGATTCCAGTTACCAGTGATAATTAACACATCTTGATTGCATGTTCGGTCAATTTCAGACAGCAGAAATTGATAAAAATCTTCAATTACCTCATCTTTGGCTTTGGTGGTTGGTGAGTGTATTTGAATAATATTCTTATTAACATATCTTCCTCATAGGCATATGGATATTATTCTATCACTGACAACATTGTACTTCCAGACAGATCTTGAAACATCCTTTGTGATGATAAATGCCACGTCCATTCCTCTTTAAACTGTTATATATACCCAGCATAGTAGATCATATGGTTGTCTGATTCAAAATGGCCAAAACCAGTCCATTTCAGCTCACTAATGCCTAGGATATCAATCATTATGCGTTCCATTTCATTTTTTACAACTTCCAATTTTCCTAGATTCATACTTTGTACATTCCATGTTCTGATTATTAATGGATGTTTGCCGCTGTTTCTCCCAATTTGAGTGGTGCCACATCAGCAAATAGAGGTCTCAAAAGCTTTACCTTATCCATATGAGTAAGGCTGATTTTACTCTGATAATGCAGCTCTTTCCCAGTCCTACTTTGAGAGCTTTCTAA
>NW_006921699.1:8803673-8813217 GCF_000298275.1 Orycteropus afer afer | reverse complement strand
GAGTTCTTGACAGTGGTAGCCAGGTACTCTCTTGTTCTTCTGATCTCAAGGTCATGTAGGCTGAGGTTTGTGTGGTCCATTAGTCCTTTGGACTAATTGTTTACACGTGTCTTTGGTTTTCTTCATTCTTCTTTGCTCCAGATGAGGAGAGACCAATAGTTTGGATGGTGGCATAATTTTTAGAATGAGGGACATGCAAAGAGGTACAGGTTTATTGGGAAGGGTGCATGGTTTTAGAAACACTAAATCTGTGGTGTTTGTGATTCAACCAGGTGGAGTGTCCTGGGGGCAGCTGTCTCTAAAGATCTGGAGATCAAGTGAGGGATCTGGGATAGAGATTCAGATCTGGGAGTCATCTGAAGCTGCAGAAAGCTGAAGCTGCAGAAAGCTGAAGCTGTGGGAGTGGATGAGTCCCCAATGAGGGCAGCTGGAGCAAGAGGTGGGCTGATGGCAGGTGATGGACAGGAGGGATGAGGGTAAAGAGGTATGAAGGTCAGTAGGAGGAAATACATTTGGAGTAAGGAGACTCCTAGAAAGAGGGAACTGTTAACAGTGAGCAATACTACGCAGAGACAAATCTGAAGAGTGTCTTCTGCATTTGCAACAGAAAGATCACTGGGGACTTGGCTGTAGAGAGAAGTCTCAGGGCAGTGGGGAGGGTAAAGCCAGATGATAGTGGCTTGAAGGAGAGCCAGATGGAAGGAGACAGAGAGTAGTGTAGACAACTCTTTCAAGAATCTTATCTGAGAAAGGAAGGAGCGAGTGAAGATAGAAGCCAGGAGAAGACAAGGTCAGGAGCAGCCTGAATATGTTAAAAAGCTGATGGAAAGGAAGTGAAAAGGAAGAGTTCAAAACCATGGGAGAGAGAAGAGATAGAGTGAGGGGAGATCAGAAGTAAGCAAAGGCAAGAAGTGGAGCCATTTATAACTGGAGGAAGGATGGCATATTGAGGACCTGAACTGGGAGAATGGTGGGGGGAGTGGAAAGGAGGAGACAGACTTAAGGGAGATTTTAGTGATAGCACTGACTAGACTTGGGAAGCACTTAGTTGTTATGGAGGAAAAAGGAAGGGGAGGAGGCAGAAATAACTGCAAGGCATGTAGCTAGGATGGCTGGATGCATGGATGGGACACACTGGTGAAGGTGTACATTTGGTTGTGTGAGGGCACTTCAGTTGTGTTTTCATTGTGCCACCTGCATTTCCAGGTGAAAATGTCCAGGAGGGGGCTGTACTAAAGGTCTGGAGTTCAAGAGAGGTGTAAGGACAGGAGATATAGAGTTGAGAGTCACTAGCACACAGGAGTCTGTGGGTGGTACAAACAGTTAAACACTTGACTGCTAGGTTAGGGGTTCAAACCCAACCAGAAGCACCTCAGGAAACAGCCCTTGTGGTCTGCTTCCAAAAGATCACAGCCTTAAAAACCCCATGGAGCATTCTACTGTGCATACATAGGGCCGCATGAGTCAGACTGAATTCAACAGCAACTAACAACAGCAGTGTGCATGTGGTAACTGAGTCTGTGGACTTGATGACCTCCCTCAAGAACTTGTGTTGGAAGAAAGGAGGAGGAGGAGTGAGAAGAAGAGGAAGAAAGGATAGCAGGGCGGAACCCTGGGGAGAAACAACCTGGAGAGGCTGAGGAGCAGGCGGAGAAGGAAGCCTGAAGGGACAGAGAGGCCTAGGAAGATCCAGAGAGGGTACAGGAGAAAATTTCAAAGAGAAATTGCCAGGTGGGCAGAGAGTTCAAGCTGGGTCGCACCGATGAGTGGTTTCTAATGGTCTGTTGACAACCAAAGGCCACTTGGTTATAAAAAGTTTCCTGGAACATTCTAATCCAAGCCTCTGTCTTCTGCAATGAAGACTAGGGGATGCTTTTCACTCTGAACTTGGGGGGAGCTTGTGCTTTCTTTCCCTGATGCAAATTTGCTATCCTGGTTTGTGGGGGCCAGCTTCAGGGCTGGGGACTTTGGCCACTTCGGAGGAAATATTTCCTTTGCTGTCTCTATCCAGATGTGATCCAAATGGCTTGCTGATGAGGACTGTCAAACACACACTTTAGTCTAGATGAAGTCAACTTTCTTTCAAAAACAAAGTTTGAGAGAGGAGAATGCTGCTCATGCTTATGCATGATGGGGCTCTGAGTTTGGACTTCTGGGATTTAGCTCCACTTTGTCTATGAATCATTTTCTTCACTGTGGTGTTTATTATCCTTTTCTTTCTTTCTTTTTTTTTTTTTTTTGGAGCCTCAAGGGAGAAAATCCGGGGAACAGAGTAGGAAAAACTGGTGATTTCCATAAAAAAAAAATAAAATAAAAAAAAATCCTGTCTGCTGCCTTTCTGTTCAGTTAATGGTTGAGCAAAAAGAGGTGTCAGGGCAATGGCCCCACTTGGTGAGTTCAGGTGGATGGCCCCTAAGTTATGAGTTAGGAAAACTGTTCTGGCCGGGCTGAGGTCCAGAACATAGACCTCAATGGTTCCAAGGTCTGAACTGCTGTGAAAATAACCCCTTTATAAAATTTGAGTGCTCTTGACCAAAAATAGAAAATTCCTGGGAAGGATACATGACAAGATGGGATGAAGGCACCCTTGACAACTTTGCCTGCTGGTCCCCCAAATAGGATACACCAAGGAAACGCCAGCCTAGCCTGAGCAATTGTATTGCTATGGCAAAGTTGTTGAGTGCAGGGTCTAGGGCAGGTGACCTGGGTTCAAATCTGTTACTTCTTATGTGGCCTTGGGCAAGTTATTCAACTTTTCTGAGTCTTGATTGCTACATTCACAATGTTGAGATGACAATAAAACCGACCTTACAAGACTATAGAGTACAGTATATTATATAATTTAAGACAATGTGTTGCTATTACTATTACTTCTCCTCAGCATTTCTTCTATGTATTAGAAGTCACTGGAAAGATAGAGTTTAGCAACTGAAGAAGTAATTAACTGAAAATGCTCATTTAATTGATTAAAAGAAAAATATTTATTTGTTTCAACCTGATTGCTTGTCATAGGTTATTGGGAAGCACCCAAAGAGATTCGAGCTCAGGCTGAATCCTAGGGGAAGTGTCCCCTAGGGTAGAGAATATTTGGCTGCATCACAATTTCTAGGGAAGATGGCCTTTGTGCAGGAGAAACTGGGAACCCTCCCAGCTTCTAGCTCTTCCTCTAGCAAGATTTAGGGGCTTTGGGGTGAGATGAGGAATCTCGCTGGACTTCACTTCCTTCATCTGGAAAACTAACATTGGATGACTTGAGTTTTTCCATGAGCTCAGTAAGGAGATTATAGTAATACTTCACTTACTGTTTAGATGTGAAAAATTCCACCTTTCTGCCCCACCTCCCGCCCCCCTCTCCAAAACCATAAAATACAGAAGACTGTGAATGTAAACAAGTTCCCCCACAGAGGCGTTGCTTCTTTGGGCTGTTTTTGTTCTAAAGGACAAGGGCCAAGGGTGATGCTGCTGGAGGAAGGAAGGAGCAGGGGTCCTCCATCCCCTGATGACCCAGAGCCAACCAGGGAAGACACAGCACACTAAATCCTTTGGGAAGGATTTTTTTTCCCCCTTTCCATGTTAATCTACAAAGGAGAAAGAGACGCTTGTTTGGAACAATAATTATTAGACTTTTTCAGGCACTTATAAAAAGGACTACTTTCAGTCTGTGGAGCATGCAAAATAACAAATAAAAACAATTTAATTTTTGAAAATAACCCTGTGGTACACTAAAGAGGGCTTAAATATCATGATGAATTAGTCATTCTAAGTTTCTCAGTAATTCCAAGGCATCTAAGAAAGAAGCTGGTTCTGGGAATGCCAGTGGGAACACCAGCATTCACAGTCTGATCAACCGCCTTTCTGCCACCTTCCCCAAGGTTCCTGGTGCTGACTGGGTATCAGTGCAGATAGCTGACACTGTCAAAGTAATTTCCAGAGGGCACAGAGCCCTTCTAATTCACCACCATGTAATTGATCAGGGAGCTCTTAAATTTAGTTCCCTAAAACTTGCTAGGGAGGAAGAGGGGTGATTTTGGCAGGAGATATCCAAATTAAATGAGTAAATCCATCAAATTCAGCCTGAGCTTGAATCTCTTTGAGCACTTCCCAATATCCTATAGCAAATGATCAGGTTGAAACAAATAAATATTTTTCTTTTAATAAATTAAGTGAGCATTTTCAGCTAATTGCTTCTTTAGTTGCTAAACTCTATCTTTTCAGTGACTTCTAATATATAGAAGAAACACTGCACAGAACTAATAATAATAGCAAAATAGAAAGATGTTTTTACTCTGTCATCTTCCTTGTCTAACACACAGCACTTCGATCAGTACTTTGCATGCAGAAATTATTGTAACCACTTAAAAAACATGGGAAAAACTTCCTAACTTATTACAATTAAGAGGTTATTGTAATCACATTCCCACCACCTGTCTATCAGTTTGTTGTACTTTGATGGCATGTGTTGCTACAATAAATACCAGCAAGACCACCCATAACGGACAAGTTTCAGTGTTGTTTCCAGACAAAGGAGAAAGACAGACTAGGAAGAAAGGCGTGGTGATCTACTTCCAAAAATTAGCCAATGAAAATCTTATGGATCACAACAGAATACTGTCTGATATAGTGCTGGAAGATGAGCCCTGAAGATTCCTGGAAGGCACCCAAAATACATAGTAATGGACTTGTGCATACCAACAATTGCAAAGGTGATACAAGATGAGGTAATGTTTCATTTTGTTATATATGTATAACAAGTCACCATGAGTTGGAACTGGTAGCATAGTGCCTAAGGCACTTGACTGCTAACCAGAAGGCTGGTTCAAACCCACCAGCTACTCCTCAGAAGGAAGGTTGGGCAATCTACTTATGTAGTGATACTGCCTCAGAAATCCGAGAAGGGGTCACTGTGAGTTGGATCAGACTCAATGGCACATTAACAACGACAGATGGCACCTAATAGCAATGATATACTCACACTTAAAGGATTTTGGATTTGATTTTTCAAATATTTTTTACAACCTTGACCTTCAAAATGTGATCTGTGGACAGCAGCATCACCACCACCTGGAGGTTTATAAGAAACACTGAATTTCAGGCCCTTGCCAGACCTACTGAGTCAGACTCTGCATTTTAGCAAGACAGGTTGATTTGTATGCATATCAAGGTTTGAGAAGCACAGACAGGGTCATGTTAAATAGCTTACAGCCCAGATGAGTTTAAAATGGGATTTGACGTATGCAAAATTTTTCAGGCATATAGACACTGACAAAGAGAAACACTCCTGAAAACTGATGCTAATCTAGTGACATAGGGGAACTCTCAGCTATGCTGGGGTCTGACAGTCATCCCTCAGCTGTTGGCTTTGTGGATCATGGGTGCCTCTGTGACTGATAAGTGGTTTTTTTTTTTTTTAATTTATTTTGGTCCAGTTGTTGGATATTCAGTGTCTCCAACACATTGAATTAGGAGAGGAAATTGGGTTCAGCCTGGGTCACCTTCAGTAGTCTACTCTCCTCTCAAAGTCTGCAAAGGCAGGGAGGGTATGGTTCACAGGTTTGTAGCCTTAAGGGCTTAAATGAAGCTACAGCTTAAGATTCCACAATTGATGGGAACAGAGCAGCAGTCACAGCCCTGAAACAGCATTCAGTCTTTTTGTTTACTTTCCTAAATGACTAGTGTTTTCACAATTCTCTGAACAGTGATTTTTTAAAACCACAGCTTGCCAAATGCTACTTATTGGTTAGAACCCAACTTTATTTTTCAAAGGAATTGATTTTTCTCAAGAGTTGCATTGATCAGCTTAGATATTACACCAAAACCAAAATCAAAACCAAACCCACTGCCATGAAGTCCACTCTGACCCACAGTGACCCCTATTGGGTTTCTGAGGTGGTAAATCTTTATGGAAGTAGATTGCCCAGTTTTCCGTCTGTGGAGTGGCTGGTGGGTTTGAACTGCCGACCTTCTGGTTAGCAGTCAAATGTCTTACACACTACACCACCAGAGTTCCTTAAATGTTACACAGGGAAGGAAATTTTCTTTCTTGGTTACCAGGGATGGGAGGGGAGAGGAAGGGAGGGAAAATAGATGGATAATTACAAGACAGGTTTGATATGCCTAAAGGGATTTTAAAACTGGTAAATAAATAAATATCTGAAAAGAGGGAATTCAGAGACACTTTTGATGTTGCTTTAATTGTCTGACCTTGAGTACTTTTGTGTAGTGATGTCCACAGCAAGGAACTCCTCCAGGAAAGTGTCAGTTGGGAAATCAGACCTTATCTGCTTGCCTTAAGCTTTCTTGCATAGAGGGCATCAACACCTAGGGTCTAACTTACCCTGTCCTAAAAGACTCCAGAGAACTAGACACCACCTGGCGTTAATGCAGTTCAATATTAAGCAATCCCCAAGGCCCCTTGATCCAGCATCTCTTCATTTCTTCATTCCTGCTAATGACACCACCCCAAGTTGGAAACTTTGAAGCCAGTTTTGTTTCTCACCATTTTCTTGCCTCTACAACATGCAATCAGTCACCGGGACCCTGCCAGTCTCCTTCCCAAATCTTTCCTGTTATTTTTAGCTGCTGTCAAGCTAACCCTTGACTCATGGTGACCCCATGCACAATGGAACAAAACACTGCCAGGTCCTGCATCAGCTCCATGATGAGTTGTGGATCAGATCATGGTGAGCCATAGGATCTTCATTGGCTGATTTTCACAAGTAGGTGTTTCTTTCTAATCTGTCTTAATCTGGAAGCTCTGCTGAAACGTGTTCAGCATCACAGCAATACACAAGCCTCTGGTGACAGACAAATATTTCCTAGATGTTTCCATTCCCCAACTCTACCACTTGAATACACTAGGTCCCAGTGGCACCCATTTCACCACCACAACCCCCAGCCAGTCTCCTTGACATCGGCTCCCACCCCCAGCCCCAGCTGTCCATTGTCCATAACACTGCTTGTCTTAGCTTCTTCGAAAGCACTGCTTCTTTATGAATCCCCATTGTTTACAAAAAAAATCCAAACCTCTCTGCCTGTTTCTTTCTTTCTTTTTTTTATGAATCATTTTTCCCCTTCACCTGGTTAAAAAAGGAATTTATGCAAATTATAAAAAGCTTGGAACACACTGAAAAGCATAAAAAGGGATGAAAATAATCCATAAACCCCATACCAAAAGATATATTTCGATATATTGTCCTTTTTTTTTTTTTTTTAATTGTACCTGGGGTCTAAGTCCTCTATAGAATCTCCTCTTTTGATCCATCTACCCTACTTTCCAAAGAGTCCCTTTTGTCAGCCTGGTTCCTGTGGACCTCTTCCACACATAGCCGGCTGGGCACAGCCCTTCTGGGCTTCCTCTGTGCAGAACACTGTGCTCCTCTTTGGCTCCCTCCACTTGCATAGCTTAATATTCTTTCTTCGAGACCAGCTTTGCTGCTGAGAAACTGTGTGACCTCAGGAAAATTTCTTAACCTTGCTAGGCCTCTGTTTCTCAGCTGATCTCCTTTCTAAGCCTTCTCAATTCATGAAGCCTCACCTTCTTTTCTGTTTCTAACATCTTGGGTCTGTCATCACAGTTAGCCCAAATGCTTCCTTTCCAACCTCATCATAACTCAGCACTGAGCCCAGTTAAAACAGTTACTGATTTAGTAATTGACTGGCTGCCTGTGTTTTGAAACGTCTAGTCTAAATCCCTTCTGCTGTAATTCACAGTGGCATCACTAGGAGAGTGCAGGGGGTGCATGGCGTAGCAGACTGCACCAGGTGAGTTAATCAGAGACACCAAAATAACTGTCTATAAAATTGGCATGCAGTGTTTTAGCAGAAATTTATTATTTTTATAAAAATATCCCAGTAGTTAATTATAACAATAATACTATTTTTCATAACCCAGCTTACATGTGTTAATATATCTACAAGTCTAAAACTCTATGCTAATTTACCTTTTGACCCTTCTAATGTGCTTTGATCAGAGCTGTCATTACCCAATTACAATGACACTTAGAATCACATGGTTACATCTGTACCTTACTACAAGCGTGCCCTGTTGACTTCATTGCTGCTAATGTTTTTAAAGTCACTGATTTTGTCAAATTTTCTGGTGTTTTAGCCACAATATGCTGGGCATGTTTGTGAACTTACATCAATAACTTTTTGGGAGAAAAAGTAAAAATGGCTTCTGCTCACTTTGTAATAATGTTGTAATCAATAATGTTGTAATCCAATGTAGAAAGATTTTATGAAACAATTTTGTTGTTAGCATTCATATAACTAAGAATTATTACATTTAAGCAATTTACAACTATATTTATCACATTGTTCTATGATTAAAATTGATAATAAGCGTTACTAAGGACTGTATGATCTGGTGTGGGAAGAGGTCCATGATGGGGGTGAGGGTGGGTGTGACACCATGAATTACTGCACTGGGTGACAGCAACCCTAGTGATACCACCAGAAATTCACACCTATTTCTAGTGGATTTGTCTAGGCTAGACAGTGATACTCACTGGTGCTCCACCTCACACCTCGGACTAGACTGAATTGTGTGGCCCTCTGGGTCAGGCTGACTCTGAAGAGCCTTAGAGAATATTGGTCTTGGCTACCACCTCAGTTTCCCAGGGGGGTGGGAAGGAAGCAGTTAGTCCCAGCAGGAAGGCTTAAGCTTCTCTGTGGCCAGGTGCTCCCAATGCGGCATTCTGACTTTCTGAATGTTTCCCCATGCTAGATGAAAACAGCCTCACTTCCTCAGGTACAGTGCTGTGCCATCAGAAAGTGGGGGCCCAGTGGAGGTTGAAGTAACCATGACTGCTGACCTTATAGCAGCCATTGTGATCACAATGTTAAAAATTCCTACGAATCTACTGTTAACGTAATTTCCTGCATCCCTTCCCCATCCACAAAAAAACAAAACAAAAAACAAAAAACAAAAACAAAAAAACCCTGGGCATTTGAATCCGTAGTTTGGAAGGCTGGAAACTTGTGAGTTAAGATCCCCATAATTTTGGATGCTGGTATTAACATTTTGGAACGTGCTCATCCTACTGATCAGCACCTTTATCCTGGGATGAAAGACAAAATCAAACCCTGGGCAGAGTGCTCCATGTTGCCCATCCTGGATTTCTCCAGATCCTCTACTGCCTCTCACTCAGCAGTCAGAGCCTGCACCCAGCCAAGAGGACAGTGCACAAGACATCCGTTAGCCTTGGCTGGCTGCAATACCTGCCTCCTGCCTCAACCTATCTCAATATTTTCCTCCTCCTTCTTCCATTAGGGTGTTCCTGACACATCGTTGGGCTATGATGAGTAAAGCAAACACTGTGCTCTATTCAAACCACACAGTCTTATAGTTAAGAATGTAAATGATTGGAGTTGTTGTTGTTGTTAGGTGCCATTGAGTCGTTTCTGACTCATAGCGACCCCATGCACAGCAGAACGAAACACTGCCCCATCTCGCGCCAGCTCCACAATCTTTGTTATACTTCAGCCCATTGTCGCAGCCACCGTGTCAATCCATCTTGTCGAAGGCCTTCCCCTCCTTTGTCGA
>NW_006921699.1:8797165-8800878 GCF_000298275.1 Orycteropus afer afer | reverse complement strand
AGCTTTCTAAACTAAGTGACTCATCTTCCTCCTCTGTATTTGACAATGTTTCTGGACTATTCATAAAGTTGCGCAGTAATGTATCAGACAGTGTTTCTCTGCTATTCATAAGGTTTTCTCTGGCCAATTCTTTGAGAAGTAGATGGCCTCCTCCTTCTTCCTAGTCTGTCTCAGCCAGCTGATATACCCCACTGTGTTTGAAACACCAGTGGCACAGCCTCAAGACTCACAGAAACATGTCACCACAGTAGGACAAAATGACAGACAAGTTTGTCTCCCTTAGCTGTTGGAAACCCCTCCAACCACC
Organism: Orycteropus afer afer; assembly: GCF_000298275.1. Taxonomy (NCBI): domain Eukaryota; kingdom Metazoa; phylum Chordata; class Mammalia; order Tubulidentata; family Orycteropodidae; genus Orycteropus; species Orycteropus afer. The sequence goes on along the minus strand of NW_006921699.1, from coordinate 8,800,571 downwards.
CTTATCTGGATTCCTGCAGCTATCTCCTCAATCTATTGAAGTCCCCTTTGCCTTTTCTGTCCTCTCCCTGCCTTCCTGCCTCACTCCTTGTGGGGCATGGCCTGGATTCCCTGCCTTCACCTGGATCCCTGCACTGTCTCCTCGATCTATTCTTATCTTCTTTGCCTTTTCTGTCCTCTCCCTGCTTCCCGCCTCACTGCCTGTTCTTAGATTCCTGGAATCCGAATGGGAATGCTATCACTTTAAAATCCAAAATGGTTGCCACTTGTAAACATTAAAAATGACTACACCCTCAGTCACTCTAAATATCCAAAATGGCCGCTGCTTGTAAACATTCAAAATGGCTGTGCCCTTGGTCACTTTAAATATCCAAAATGGCTGCTGCTTGTAAACATTCAAAATGGCTGTGCCCTCTAGACAAACAAGAAGGTCAGTGAAAAAAACAAGAAAACCTGCAATATCTGAGGATAGGGCAATAAGAGAAAAAAGGCAGAGAAGGAGAATAATGAAGAAATAATTGGAAAAATGCAAAAAGAAAAACAAGGAGTGGGGTTAACCACGAGAAAAAAAGAAGAAAAAATTTTGCAACCAGGAACAGGGAAAAGAAAAAAGCTAAAAACTAGGACCCAGGAGGGGACGAATAGTAAAAAGGACAAAAGTATTAATAATAGTAGTACTTTCAAAACAGACAAAAGCAAGCAAACTAAAAACCAAAAAAAAAAAAAAAAAAGATCAGGGGAGGGCAGGGCAGGGCACCCAGGCTCCATCCAAGCACACAGAGTAGGATGGAGTTCCTGCAGGCTCAGAAGGTGGGTGGGAGTGGGGGATGGCAGAACCTCTGTTCACCAAGTGGGTGTGGGGTATGAGTAACAAGGGGAATTTTGCACCTTTTCAGTCATCCAGGTCCGGAGTGACCTTGGGTTACTCAGATATCTTCTGGAGGCTAGAAGTCTGAATTCCAGGTGCTGGACACTTATAGAAGCTTGTAAGTCCCAACTTATTGGATCAAACGTGTAGCTGGAGGCTTTTCCCGACTCACGCAGCTGCAGGGGTGGACGAGCTCAAGGTTGACAGGCAGTATACTGGCTGTTGACTCCAATGAATGATGAATCCAAGATCTCCAGGCTGAAGGGTGGATTGTTCACTCACAGACTGTTGTAGGCAGCACAACAGAATCCCAATCCACAGAAGTGGATTACAGTTTAGAAGGCTAGAAATCTGAATTCAGAAGACTAGCTCTAAGGGAAGGCTTTTTTTCTTTTGGCTCACAGTTTAGGATGAAGGTCCTTGTCTCCTTTCAGCATCTGTGGGCCTGGCATTCCTTGGAGATCTTCATGTGCCTTGGCATCAATCTTCGCCTGGGTCTAGGAGTTTTCCAGCACAGGGACCCTGGGTCTGAAGGATACACTCCACTCTAGGCTTTTCTCTCTTGGTGGTAGTAGATGTCATTGGAGTAATAAGACAAAAATAAAGTGTTTAGATTGTTGCTTCTAAAGATAGCAAAAGCAGTGATTATCCTCCTTTTCCCAGGTAGTATAGTTGCACATATTTTGTAAATTGCTCAAACCTCTCTCTTGCACAGATGTTCATTGAATTTACCTCCCAAGTGCCTGGTAACCATTCTGGTGAATGAGGTAGCCTTGGTGAGGGGAGCAGCCAGTGTGTGGTACTCATCCCCATCCTCAGACAGCTGGGGAACTAAACTACTGGAATTACTACTATTTTTACTGAACTTTATTTTTTAGAGCAGTCTTAGGTTTACAGATATTATTCACAAAGTGCAGAGACCTCCCACATATTTCCACTCCACTTGCACACACCTTGCATCCGGTAGTACATGTGTTACAACTGATGAGCTAATATCAACATCAACACATTATTTACTGAAGTACATAGAATTCACAATTTGTGTTGGACAGTACTATGGGTTTTAACAAAAGTATATTGTCACATGTTCACCATTACAATATCATTCAGAATATTTTTCCCTGTCCCCCAGAGTCTCTGGCAACCACTGATCTCACCATCTCTATAGGTTGCCTTTTCCAGAATGTCACCGCTATTTATTTTAATCACGAAATCAGTGTTCCTTGGAGTGGATCAAGTAGAATTATTTAGCAATCCTCAACAAGCTTACTGTTGCCACTCCCAGTGCATAAAAACAGTTCTCTGTACTTACTGTGTGGTGAATCTGAGTGAGCCAAAACTTCCCCAATATCAAACAACAGAAAACAAAACAAAACAAAACAAAACAAAACAAAACAAAAACCACTGCCATTGAATAGATTCTGACTCATAATGACTCTACAGGACAGAGTAGAACTGCCCCATAGGATTTCCAAGGCTATAAATCTTTACAGAAGCGAACTCCTTCATCTTTCTTCTGAGGAGCAGCTGGTGGATTCGAACCTAATGCTTTAAACACTATGCCCCAGAACTCCTTTTCCCAGACACAGGAGCCGTGATTTCTAGCCCAGGGAGGGGATTATCAGTCAAAGTGCTGGTCCTGCTGCTACTCCTGTAGGTGACATTTTGCCCCCTCCAAATCATTTTGTCTCAAGGTCTTCCTCTGTTGAAGTCTCTGGGATTCATACTAATGATTCAAACAAATGTACTACAGTTCTATAATGAACATTTAGATTTAGCAGTCAAGTCAGAAACTGGACTGATTATTTGCTTTACAGAAGGATTTACATACAATTCCTTTATATAGCCAGTCTCCTAGGGCATTGAAAATAGGAGCTAATTTTTAAATGCAATTTAAAATTAACTTCTAGTACGTAAGTTACAGAGTTATGTGAACCGCCTAGATCATTCCTTGGTCCTGGAAGTCATTGGCGGCCATATTTGTCCTTCATTCTGGACATGCTGTCCTTTCTCACCGAATGATAGATGAAGGAAAGAATGTGGGAGAGATTCCTTGGCAAAACCAAGACAACAATAAAGTTTGTCAACCAGCCAAACAAGAGCATACAGTGGAGAATGGCCAAGCCACAGATCTCCCACCCTCTTATCTTGGTTATCAGTCCAGAATCAAACTAGAATTTGAATTAAACAAATAAAAATGCTAGTCACCTTCCACAAGCAAGAAGACAATCAATTGCTTTCTTGAATTTGTGGTAAGGGCATCCTTGTCTTCTTCCCAAGGTCTGGGAGGACACACTTGAGGCAATATGTAGCACTGACTTTGGGCTCCCTGTGGTCTGGGACTTCCCAAAGAGAATATTTCTCAATGCACCCCACCCCAACTTACAATAGGTGTGAATTTATGGTCATAGTTCCTGTGGATATTTTTTTTTCCAGCATACTGAAGCAGAATAACTGGAGTGAGAATCAGACATTCCATTTTAGTTGTCTAGACCCCTCTTTAGGAGCTCTGGTAGCATAGTGCCTAAGGCACTTGACT
>NW_006921699.1:8790204-8796489 GCF_000298275.1 Orycteropus afer afer | reverse complement strand
ACTTATTTGCTTGATTACTGACTAAAGATCAATGATCTGTGTCAGAATTTTTCACACTAATGGCATGGTCATTAAATTTTTTTAAAAATTTTATTATGGTGAAATATTGTGTTAGTTATCTAGTGCTGCTAGATAACACAGAAATACCATAAGTGGATGGCTTTAACAAACAGAAATTTATTTTCTCACAGTTTAGGAGGCTAGGAGTCCAATTCTGGGTGCCAGCTGTAGGGGAAGGCTTTTTCTCTCTGTCACCTCTGGGGGAAATCCTTGTCTCCTTTCAACATCTGTGGGCCTGATATCCCCTGGAGATTTCCAAGTGTGTCTTGTCATCAGTCTTCCCCTAGGTTTAGTATGGTCTCAGTGCAGGGACCCTGGGTCCAGAGGACACACTTCACCTCCAGCTCTTCTTTCTTGGTGGTAGTCAGGTCTCTTCTGTGCTTTTCATTATCTCTTATAAGATTAAAGGTGATGGAGGCCACATCCTAGGGAAAATCTCCTTCCATCAAATCAGGCTGTGACCTGAGTAAAGTGGTTACATCTCACTCCAATTCCCTTACAACTGATTGGCTGATCACATGAGATCACATCATATGGAATGATTACATTATTATATAACTGCCAAACCACTGAGAATCATGGCCCAGGCAAGTGGACACATATTTTGGAGGCATAAAATTCATTTCATGACAAATAGACAGCAAAATGTTTTCCAGTTAAATCAGTTTTAAATGTACAATTCAGTGACATTATTTACCATGTAGTACTATCATCACCACTAAAAATTTCCAAAATTTAAAAATCATCCCAAACAGAAACTCAATACCCCTTCAGCAATAACTTTCATCACCCCCCAAACCCCTGTTGTTGTTGTTGTTATGTGCCGTCGAGTTGGCCCCGACTCATAGCAACCCCTCCTTGGGTTTCCGAGGCAGTATCACTACAGAAGTAGGATTGCCTAACCTTCCTTCCGAGGAGTGGCTGGTGGGTTTGAACCGCCAGCCTTCTGATTAGCAGTCAAGTGCTTTAGCCACTATGCTACCAGAGCTCCTCCCCAAACCCCTAGTGACCACCAATAAACTTTTGTTTTTATGCATTTGCCTATTCTAGATATTTCATATAGTGAGATTATACAGTATTTATCCTCTTATGCCTGACTAATTTTACATAGCATAATGTTCTCAGGGTTTGTCCATGTCATACCATGTATCAGAATTTTATTTCTCTTTGGGTTGAAAAATTCCATCATATGTATATATCACATTTTGTTTATCCATTCATCTGTTGATGTACACTTGGGGTTTTCTTCTACCTTTTGGCTATTGTAAATAATGCTGCAAATAAACATTAGTGTCCATAAGGAACCTGTACATAGACCAAGAAGGATTTATTTGAACACAACAAGAGAGGATACTGCATCGTTTTAAATCAGGAAAGGTATGTGTCAAAGTTGTATCCTTTCACCATACTTACTCAATCTGTATGCTGAGCAAATAATCCAAGCAGCTGGATTATATGAAGAAGAACATGGCATTAGGATTGTAGAATATTGTTTAACAACCTGAGATATGCAGATGACATAATCTTGCTTGCTGAAAGTGAAGAATTTGAAGCACTTACTGATGAAGATCTAATACTACAGCCTTTAGTATGTTTTACACCTGAACATAAAGAAAATGAAAATCCTCACCACTGGAGCAATAAGTAACATGATAAATGGAGAAAAGAGTGAGGCTGTCAAGGATTTCGTTTTACTTGGATGTACAATCAAAACCCATGGAAGCAGCAGTGAAGAAGTCAAACAATGTATTGCACTGGGCAAATCTGCTGCAAAAGACCTCTTTAAATTGTTTGAAAGCAAAGACGTCATTTTGAAGACTAAGGTATGCTGTCCCAAGCCATAGTATTTCAATAGCCTCATATGCATGTGAGAGCTTGACAATGAATAAGGAAGACTGAAGAATAGATGCATTTGAATTGCGGTGTTGGTGAAGAATATTGAATGTACCATTGATTGCTAGAAGAATGAACAAATCTGTGTTGGAGGAAGTACAACTAGAATGCTCCTTAGAAATGAGAATGGCCAGGCTTTGTCTCTCATACTTTCGTCTTCTTGTCTGAAGAGACCAGTCCCTGGAGAAAGACATGCTGAGTCAAGCAGAAGGTCAGTGAAAAAGGGGAAGATCCTGAATGAGATGATTGACACAGTGGCTATGACAATAGGCTGTATCATGGCAATGATTGTGAGGCTGGCATAGGACTTGGCAGTGTTTCATTCTATTATAAATAGTGTTGCCATGATTAAAAAGTGACTTGACAGCACTTAACAACAGCATTGGTATGTATGTAACTCTTTAGATCCCTGCTTTTAAGTCTCCTGGCTGTATACATATGTGTGGGATTTTCTGTCAGTTTGTTGTATTGTGGTGATTTGTGTGTTGCTATGATGCCAGAAGCTCTGCCACTAGTATGACAGATATCAACAGAGTAACCTATGGTAAACAGGTTTTAGCAGAGCTTCCAGACTAAGACAGACTAGAAAGAAAGGCCTGGTGACTTACTTCTGAAAATCAGCCAGTGAAAATCCTCTGGATAACAACAGAATACTGTCCACTATAGCTCTAGTAGCATAGTGCCTAAGGTACTTGACTGCTAACCAGAAGGCTGGTGGTTCAAACCCACCAGCCACTCCTCAGAAGGAAGGTTGGGCGATCCTACTTCTGTAGTAATACTGCCTCGGAAACCCAAGGAGGGGTCACTATGAGTCGGGGCCAACTCTATGGCACATAACAACAACAACAACAAATAGGGCTGGAAGATGAGCCCCTTATGTTGGAAAACACTCAAATATATAGTAGACACAGTAGTGCACTTGAGAATACCAATGACAGAGAAGATGACTCAGGACTGGGCAATATTTTGTTCTGTTGTACATGGGTTGCCATGAGTTGCAGCCAACTCAACAGCAACTAATAACATAGTAATTCTGTGTTTAACTTTTTGAGGAACCACCAAACTGTTTTCCACAGCATCTGCACAATTTTATATTCCCACCAGCAATGCATAAGCATTTCAATTTCTACATGTCCTTGTCATCACTTGTTAGCTTCCGTTTTTCTAACAGGAGCCATACTAACAGTATGAGGCTTATTGTGGTTTTGGTTTGCCTTTCCTCAATGACCTTGAACATCATTTTATGTGCTTATAGGTCATTTATATATCTCCTTTGGATAAATGTATGTTCAACTTCTTTGCCCCCCCCCTTTTTAAACGTGTTGTTTGTGTTTTAATTGTTGAGTTGTAGGAGTTCTTCATATATTCCAGATATTAAACCTTTATCAGTTACATGGTTCCCATGTACATTCTCCCATTCTATAAGCTGTCTCTTTTCTTTCTTGATAAAGTCCTTTGATGCACAACTTTTTCATTTTGATGAAGTCAAATTTGTTTCTTTTTATTGTTGTTGTTGCTTGTGCTTTTGATATCTTGTCTAAGAATCCAATGTCAAAAGCAAGGTCTTACTATTTACCCCTATGTTTGCTTTTAAGAGTTTTATGGTTTTAATCTGATCCACTTTGAATTAATTTTTGTATATGGTGTGAGGTATTAGTATGTCTTCATTCTTTTCCATGTGGAGATCCCTTTGCCCAGTGCCATTTATTGAAGAAGTGTTTATCCATTGAATGGACTTGGCACCCTTGATGAAAATCAATTCTTTGTAGATGTATGAGTTTATTTCTGAATTCTTAATTTTATTCCACTGGTCTATGTGTTAAACCAGTGTCATATTGTTTTGATTACTATAGCTGTATATCTGAAAACCTGTTGCTGTCAAGTCAATTCCAACTCATAGCAACCCTATAGGATACAATAGAACTGGCCCATAGGATTTCCCAGGCTGTAAATCTTTAAAGAAGCAGACTGCCACATCTTTCTCTTGCAGAGTGACTGGTGGTTTCAAACTGTTAACCTTTTGATTAGCAGCCAAGTGCTTAACTACTGTGGCACCAGGGCTCCTTTGTAGCTGTATCCAAACCAAACTCACTGCCATTGAGTCAATTCTGACTCATAGTGACCTCCTTTGGCTTTCCAAGGCTATAAATCTTTATGGAAGCAGACTGCCCCATCTTTTTCCCTTGGAGTAGCTGTTGGGTCCAACCAGTGACTTTTTGGTTAGCAGCCAAATGCTTTAACCACCACACCACCACAGCTCCTTTTGTAGTTGTATGTTGTTGTTGTTTGCCATCGAGTCGGCCCCGACTCATAGCGACCCCTCCTTGGGTTTCTGAGGCAGTATCACTACGGAAGTAGGATTGCCCAACTTGTAGCTGTATTGTTGTTGTTGTTGTTATGTGCCGTCAAGTCAAACCCGACTCATAGCGACCCCTCCTTGGGTTTCCGAGGCAGTATCACTACGGAAGTAGGATTGCCCAACCTTCCTTCCGAGGAGTGGCTGGTGGGTTTGAACTGCCAGCCCTCTGGTTAGCAGGCAAATGTCTTAGCCACTATGCTACCAGAGCTCATAGTAGGTTTTAAATTGGAAAGTGTAAGTTATCCTACTTTGTTCTGTGTCAAGACTGTCATGGATATTCATGGATTCTTCAATTCCATGTGATTTTGAGAATTTAGCTTATGCATTATGTATGAAAAAAAAGTTGTTGGACTTTTGATGGACTTTTTGTGTTGAATCTAAAGATTGTTTTGGGTAGTATTGGCATCTTAACAATAATAAAGCACTAACCACTGAGAATTTGTTGATTCTGATTCACAGTGACCCCCACTGGGTTTCCAAGGCTGTAAATCTTTATGGAAGTAGATTGCCTCAACTACCTCCTATGAAACAGCTGGTGGGTTTGAACTGTGAACCTTCTGGCTAGCAATTATGTTAAGTATTCCAAAAAGTGAATACAGAAAGTCTTTCCATTTATTTAGATCTTTTAAAATTTTTTTTTTCAACAATGTTTTATACTTTCAGTGTACAAGTCTTTCACTTCCCTGGTTAAATTTATTCCTAGGAATATTTTTATTTTATATTTTATTTTAATTTTATATTTTATTCCAACAGCCAGGCAGGAAGTGGGAGCTGGTTTGGAACAGATAAGGGAGACAAACTTGTCTGTCAGTTTGTCATACTGTGGTGGCTTATGAGTTGCTGTGAGGTTTGTGGCTGTGCCACCAGTGTTTCAAATGCCAGAAGGGTTGCCCATGGTGGACAGGTTTCGGCAGAGCTTCCAGACTGAGAAAGACTCAGAAGAAGGAAAAAGCCATCCACTTCTCAAAAATTGGCCAGTGAAAACCATATAAATAGTGGTGAAATACTGTCTCATGTATTACTGGACAACTTTATGAATAGCCCTGAAACGTTGTCTGATACAGTTCTGGAAGATGAGCCCCTCAGGTCAGAAAGCACTCAAAATACAACAGGAAAGAGCTGCTTCATCAGAGTAGAGCCAAATTTAATGATATGGATAAATAGAGCTTTTGGGACCTCCTTTTGCTGAAGTGGCATGACTCAAAATGAGAAAAAACAGCTGCAAACATCCATTGATAGTTGGAACATGAAATGTATGAAGTATGAATCTGGGAAAATTGGAAGTTGTCAAACATGAAGTGGAACACAAAAAGATTGATAACTTAGGAATTTGTGAGCTGAAATGGACTGTTTTGGGCCATTTTTAATCAGACAACCACATAATGTACTAGGCTGGGAATGACAAATTGATGAAGACTGGAGTGCCATTCATCATCACAAAGAGTGTTTCAAGATCTATCCAAAAGTACACTGTTGTCAGTGATAGGATAATATCCATATCCTATAAGGAAGACTAGTTAATACTACTATTACTCAAATTTACACACCAACCACCAAAGCCAAAGATGAGGAAATTGAAAATTTTTACCAACTTCTGCACCCTGAAATTGATCAAACATGCAATCAAGACATGTTGATTATCTTTGGTGATTGGAATGCAAAAGTTGGAAACAAATAAGGATCACCGGTAGTTGGAAAATTTGGCCTTGGTGATAGAAATAATGCTGGAGATCACATGATAGAATTCTGCAAGACCAATGACTTATTCATTGAAAATATCTTTTTTCAGCAACACAAACGGTGGCTATACATGTGGACTTCACCAGATGGAGGACACAGGAATCAGATTGACTACATCTGTGGCAAGAGGCAATGGAAAAGTTCAATATCTTCAGCCAAAACAAGGCCAGGAGCTGACTGTGGAACAGACCATCAACTGCTCATATACAAGTTCAAGTTGAAGTTGAAGACAA
>NW_006921699.1:8777670-8789144 GCF_000298275.1 Orycteropus afer afer | reverse complement strand
AATTGTGTGGATCATAACAAACTATGGGTAACATTGAGAAGAATGGGTATTCCAGAACACTTAATTATACTCACAAGCAACCTGTGTATGTATGTGTGTGTGTGTGTGTGTGTGTGTACATATATGTATATAAACCAAGAGGCTGTTGTTCAAATAGAACAAGGGAACACTGCATGGTTTGAAATCAAGAAGAGTGTATGTCAGGGTTGTGTCCTTTCACCATATTTATTCAATCTGTATGCTGAGCAGATAATCCAAGAAGGTAGACTGTATGAAGAACATGGCATCTGGATTGGAGAAAGACTCATTAACAACCTGTGGTATGCTGATGACACAACTTTGCTTGCTGACAGTGAGGATGACTTGAAGAACTTACTGATGAAGACTGAAGACTACAGTCTGTGGTATGGATTACATCTCAATATAAAGAAAGCAAAAATCCTTACAATGGGACCAATAAGCAGCATCACAATAAATGGAGAAAAAATTGAAGTTGTCAAAAACTTCATATTACTTGGTTCTACAATCAACTCCAATGGAAGCAGCAGTAAAGATATCAGATGACGTATAGCATTGGGCAAAATCTGCTGCAAAAGACCTCTTTCAAGTGCTGAAGAGCAAAGATATCTCCTTGAAGACTAAGGTGTGCCTGACACAAGCCATGGTATTTTCAGCCACCTCATATGCATGTGAGAGCTGGACAATGAATAAGGGAGACCTAAGAAGAGTTGATGCTTTTGAGTTGTGGTGCTGGCAGAGAATGCTGGAAGTACCATGGACTGCTAAAAGAACTAACAGATCTGTCCTGGATGAAGTACAGCCAGAATGCTCCTTGGAAGGGAGAATGTCCAGACTTCATTTCAACTACTTTGGTTATATTGTCAGGAGGGACCATTCACTGGAGAAGGATATTATGCTTGACAAAGTAGGAGGCCAATGAAAAAGGGAGGGCCCTCAATAAGATGAATTGACACAGTGGCTCAGGTATAGCAAGGATCATGGGACTGGCATACGACCGGGCAGTGTTTCATTCTGCTGGGAGCTCTGGTGGCATAGTGCCTAAGACATTTGACTGCTAACCAGAAGGCTGGTGGTTCAAACCCACCAGCCACTCCTTGGAAGGAAGGTTGGGCAATCTACTTCTGTAGTGATGCTGCCTCAGAAACCCAAGGAGGGGTTGCTATGAGTTGGATCCGACTTGACAGCACTGTTTTTTGTTTTTTTTTTTTTTTATACATGAGTCAGAGACAATTTAATGGCACCTAACAACAACATATTTTTATTTTAGATGCTTTCATAAATTTTTTCTTGATTTCCTTTTAGGATTGTTCATTACTGGCATTTTGAAACACAACTAATTTTTTTTGTGTTGATCTTGTTGTATCCAGCCAGTTTGTTGAATTATTTATTAGCTGTAGTAGTTTTCTTGTGGATTATTGGGGGTTTTCTCTATATCATGTCATCTTCAAGTGGAGAATTTTATTTCTTCCCTTCTGATTTATATACCTTTTATTTATTTTTCTTATCTAATTGTTCTGGCTCCACTCATCTGTCAGGTCATCTCACTATGGTGGCTTGAATATTGCTGTGAGGCTGGAGAGTATGCAATTGGTATTTCAAATAACAGCAGGGTCACCCAAAGGTGCACATGTTTCAGCAGACCTTCTAGATGAAGACAGTTTGGCAAGAAGGATGGGAGCATCCACTTCTGAAAAAGCTGGCCACTGAAAATCTTATGAATGGCAGTGAGACACAGCCTGATGTACTACTGGAAAACTTTATGAAAAGCTATGAAACACTGCCTGATGTAGTGCCAGAAGATGAGCCCCTCAGGTTGGAAGGCAGTCAGAATATGAGGAAGAGCTGCCTTCTCAGAGTAGAGTTGACTCAATGATGCAGATGGAGTAAAGCTTATGGGACTTTCATTTGCTGATGGGACATAACTCAAAATGGAAAGAAACATTTGCAAAGATCCCAGAACAGGGAATGTGCAAAGTACTAATCTAGAAAAAGTAGAAGTTGTCAAAAATGAAATGGAATGGATAAGTATTGATATCCTAGGCATTCATGAGCAGAAATGAACTGCTATTGGACATTCTGAGTCAGATAATCATATGATCTGTTATACCAGGAATGACAAATTGAAGAGGAATGGTGTCACATTCATTGTCAAAAAGAGTGTTTCAAGATCTATCCTGAAGTACAATGCTGTCAATGATAGGATAATATCCACATGCTTACAAGGAAGACCAGTTAATGCTACTATTATTCAAGTTTATGCACCAAATAGTAAAGCCAAAGAAGTAGAAATTGAAGATTTTTACCAACATCTGTAGTCTGAAAGTGACCAAATGTGCAATCAAGATGTATTGATAATTATTCATAATTGGAATGAGAAAGTGGGAAACAAAGAAGAATTATCCATAGTTAGAAAATATGGCCTTGGTGATAGAAATGATGCCAGAGATTGCTTAATGAAATTCTGCAAGACCAATGACTTATCGTGAACACTTTTTTATACAAGATAAACAGCTTCTGTACACAAAGATTTCACCAGATGGAATACACAGAAATCAGATCAAGTTTTGATTTAGCTCTTTCTTTGTGGAAAGAGGTGATGAGGAAGCTCAATATCATCAGTCAAAACCAAGCCAGGAGCTGACTATGGAACAGACCATCAATTGCTCATATGCACATGCAATTTGAAGCTAAAGAAAATTAAAATAAGTCCACAAGAGACAAATTATGACCTTGATTATATTCAACCTGAATTTAGAGACCATTTGAATAATAGATTTGCTGCGTCAAACACCAGTGACCGAAGAACAGACAAGTTATAGGATGCCACCAGGAACATCGTACATGAAGAAAACAAATGGTCATTAGAGACAAGAAAGGAATAAAAGACAAAAATGGATGTCAGAAGAGACACTGAAACTTGCTCTTGAATGGAGAGTAGCTAAAGCAAATGGAAGAAATGATGAAATAAAATAACTGAACAAAAGATTTCAAAAGGCAGCTCGAGAAGACAAAGTGAAGTATTATAATGAAATGTGCAAAGACCTGGAGTTAGAAAACCAAAAGGGAAGACCACACTCAGCATTTCTCAAGCTAAAAGAACTGAAGAAAAATTTTAAGCCTCAAGTTGCAATATTGAAGGCTTTTATGGGCAAAATATTGAATGATGCAGGAAGCATCCAACAAAGATGGCAGGAATACAGAGTCACTGTACTAAAATGAATTGATCAATGTTCTACTATTTCAGGAGGTAGAGTATGATCAAGAACCAATGGTTCTTGAAATCAAAGCTACATTGGAGGCATTGGCAAAAAAACTAGGCTCCAGGAATCTATGGAGTACCCAATGAGATATTTCAACAAATGGATGTAGTGCTGGAGGTGCTTAATCATTTATGCCAAGAAATATTGCCAAAATTTCCAAGAAATTTGGAAGACATCTACCCAGCCAACTGCTGGAAAAGACTGATATTTATGCCCATATCAAAGGAAGGTGATCCAAGAGAATGTGGAAATTATCGAACAATATCAATAATATCACATGCAAGTAAAATTCTGCTGAGGACAATTTGAAAAACACTTGCAGCAGTGTATTGACAGGGAGCTTCCAGAAATGCAAGCTGGATTCAGAAGAGGATGTGGAATGAGAAATATTGCTGATGTCAGATGGATCTTAGCTGAAAGTGAAGATGACCAGAAATATATATGCCTACTTGTGTTCTATTGACTATGCAAAGGCACTTGAGTGTGTGGATCATAACAAATTATGGATAACATCGCAAAGAATGATATGGTAGTTAAGTTGTGTGTCAACTTGGCTGGGCCTGGTTTTAAGTGGCTGGGCAGCTGGATGTAGTTATTTCCCATGATGAGATTGGTAATTGACTTCAAGGTGGAATCTACTGGAGTAGCTGAGTAGCTGCTTTAAGGATGTGGTCTGGTTCCAGTATATAAGGAGAAGTTTTGGGAATGGTCTAGAGATTTTTGGCATGCTTGAACCCTGCATGTAGCTGAGTCTTCATTCACCAGCCTGCTGATCTTAGGATTGTTCCTAGTGGCCTACCGTGTTATGTGATAATTTTAGGACTGTGCCATTTTATTTGTCAACCTTGAGCTTGTTAGCCTCAGCAGCCAGCAGCTGCCTGAGTGAAGAGACACCTCCAGCTCCAGTAGGCTGGGAGCAAGAGGCAGAGCTGAAGCCCAAGGTCAAGCAGCTTTCAACTAGCCTCTAGAGCTGGCACTTTGAACTCAGACTTCTAGCCTCCTAAACTGTAAGAGAATAGACTCTTGTTGTTAAAGCCATCTCATTTGTGGTATTTTCTGTTGGAGTGGCACTAGAGGCAACCAAAACAAGTGGGAATTCCAGAACACTTAATTGTTCTCAGAAAGAACCTGTACATAGACCAAGAGCCTGTTGTTTGAACAGAACAAGGGAATACTGCATGGTTTAAAATCAGAAAGTGTATGTGTCAGGGTTGTATCTTTTCACTAGCTCTGATAACATAGTGGTTAAGGCATTTGGCTGCTAGCCAAAAAGTCAGTGGTTCTAACCCACTGGCTGCTCTGCAGAACAAAGATGAGGCAATAAAGATTTACAGCCTTGGAAACCCAGCGGGGGTCACTATGAGTCAGAATCGACTCAATGGCAATGAGTTTGGTTTGTTTTTTGGTATTCAGTCTGCATGCTGAGCCAATAATCCGAGAAGCTGGACTATATGAAGAATATTGCAGCATCAGAATTGCAGGAAGACTCATTGACAACCTCTTATATGAGATGACACAACCTTGCTTGCTGAAAGTGAAGATGACTTGAAGCACTTAGTGATGAAGATCAAAGACCACAGTCTGCAGTATGGATTCCACCTCAACATAAAGAAAATGAAAATCCTCACAAATGGACCAATAAGTAACATCATGATAAATGGAGAACACATTGAAGTTGTCAGGGATTTCATTTTCCTTGGATCCACAGTCAACACCCATGAAAGCAGCATCCTGGAAATCTTCCATTAGGAAGAAACCAAACTTACACTGGGAAAATCTGCTGCAAAAGACCTCTTCAGAGTGTCAAAAAGCAAATATGCAATTTGAAGACTAAAGTGTACCTAACCCAAGACATGGTATTTTAAATGGCCTCATACGCATGTGAAAGCTGGATAATGAATAAGGAAGACCAAAGAAGAGTTGATGGCTTTGAATTGTGGTGTTGGCAAAGAATACTGAAGTACCATGGACTGCTGGAAGAATGAACAAATCTTTCCTGGAAGAAGAACAGCCAGAATGTTCCTTGGAAGCAAGAATGGTTAGACTTCATCTCACCTACTTTGGTCATGTTGTCAGAAGGGATCATTCCCTGGAGAAGGATATCGTGCTTGGTAAAGTAGAGAGGGTCAGCGAAGAAGGGGAAGACCCTCAACAAGACGAACTGACACAGTGGCTGCAACAATGGGCTCAGGCATAGCATGGATTGTAAGGCTGGCATAGGACCAGGCAGTGTTTTATTCTGCTGTACATAGGGTCACTATGAGTTGGAGCCAAATTGACAGCACCTAATAACAACAACAACAATAATTGTTCTGTCTAGAACTTCCAGTAAAATGTTATACAAAAACCAAACACACTGTTGTCAAGTTGATTCTGACTCATAGTGACCCTATTAGAGTAGAACTGCCTTATAGGGTTTTCTAGGCTGTAATCTTTACAGAAGCAGACTGGTACATCATTTTCCCATGGAGTAGCTTGAGGGTTCGTACTGCCAACTTATAGGTTAATACCTGTGAGCTTTAACCATTGTGCCACCACGGCTCCTAAAATGTTAAATAGCCATGGTGAAAATTGGTACCCTTGTCTTGTTCCTGATTTAAGGAGGAACGCTTTCCAATTTTCAACATTGAGTATGATGTTAGCTGTGGGTTTTTCATAAATGTCCTTCACCATTCTGAGGATTTCCTTTTCTACTCCTTGTTTATTGAGTGTTTTTATCATGAAAGGGTGCTAGATTTTGTCAAAAACATTTTCTCCATCAGTTGAGGTTATCATGTGGTTCTTTTCCTTTGTTGATTGGTTTTCCTATGTTGAATCGTGATGGTCATTTTAATTAATATTTAATGCAATAAAATCCCAGGGGGGAAAATAAAAAGAATTGAAATGACTTCAAGGGTCCACAGAAAATATTTGCCTACATTAGCACATTTTTGATGTCATATTTGAATTAAGACCTATCATTCTGTATCACTAACAAACAAACAAACAAACAAAAAAAACTACTGACAACATCTGGAATGGACAACCAGCTTACTCCAGAAAGTGGTTCTTGACTGATTCCGCAAACATTTGCTGAACGCATGCTATGAGCCCAGCAGTGGGCTATATGCTGTGGATCTAGAGATGAGTGAGTCATTCTCTGCTCATGAGGCACTTGTGGTCTGGTAGGGGAGCCAGAAGCATATATAATAAATGCCTAATACATGTCTATATGGAAAAAAAAAATTCCAAAGGGAAATACCCAACCACACAGGATGGGGGTGGGGAGGTGCAGGAGTGCAGGAAGGGAATCCAGAAGAGGTGATTCATCATCTGGTTGAGAATAAAGCCAAGTCAGCAAGGTAGACTGCAACTCATCAAATGAGAAACAAGAGACAGGGCTACTGCTGGAGACAGGACTGCTGACCTAGAGTTCTGGTTCTTGTTAGAGCTTTAAAATTCCTGAGACATACAGGAACCTGAAAGAGCTGCTTTTCTATATGTTCATTCTTAATGGCTAAGGAAGTCATCCTAATTACTCTATGTAAGATCATCTTCTTAAATTTTTCTCCATTGTATAGAAATTTACCAAATATCTATCCTAAGACTTGATTTGGTCCCTTTCAAAACTGGATCCAAATTCCTTATGTGAATCTTTTTTGAACTCCTATACCAATAACCCCTGAAGCAGAGCTCTTGCACTTATGGGCACTATTTATATCTTCAGAGTACCATAAATAACTATTTCTAGAGAAATCATATTGTGATATTGCTGAACAAAGCACAGTTTAGACTCCTTAACTTTCCATTTGGTTATGGTTTAAAGCAGGAAAGGCAGGGCAACCAGTATGTGTGTGTGTGTGCCTGTGTGTGTGTGTGCATGCATGTGTGTGCACATGTGTCTGTGTATGTGTGTGTCTCTGTGATGTGCAAATAGCAGACTCTATGTGTATACAACTCAAACATGTGCAAATCCTATCAAGCCCTTGAGGACAGATGCAGCAGAGTTTTGCCAAATTAGGAAGAGTCACAAAACTCAAGGCAGAGCTTTTAAAGGCTTGGCTTGGTGATTAAAGCAAAAAATAATATGCAACTTCAAAAACTTGTTTGTTTGGATAAAAATCTCATCTAAGACCCCATAAATAAGACCATGACCTGTTTTCATAGAGTGGTGACAGTTATATCCTATTTTTAACTTTGGTTTCTATAACTTACTCTGGGGACCCAAGTTGATCATTCCAAACCAGTAAATTAATAAATAAAGCAGCAGAAAGGAAGATTGTAGGGTCATGAAGCATGGGCTTTCTTGCATTTTCTTTCTTCCTAACTATTTCCAGATGTGAGGGTTGGCACAGTATCAGCTCAGTGACAATAACTAATGAAAGTCTTTCCTTCCCAGCTAACAGCAGGCGGCTACTGGTCCCGGCATAATGGCCGCTGATGTTTTCATTTCAGAGGACTCACTTGGGTAGAAGCACATGCCCATTCCAAAGTGTTTATCTTGAACAGGCCATGGAGTTGATTACAGCAAAACACAAGAAACGGTGCAGGGTGTCTCCTGAAAAAGAAGGGTGTAGAAAATTGTATATTTATAACAGCAGTTAAATAATGGAGGTAAGACAAGGGCTGAATTTGGGGTCAAAGCATCCTGTAACTAAGGAAATGGTGTACAGGTAGTCATTAGCCCAGGACTCTCCTTAGTATTGTTGACATGTTTCCTCTACGGTTCCTGAAGCGCGATCCAGAAGCAAGGGAAGAGATGGTTGTTCCTGACTTCAGGGCACTTACAACCTGAGATGGGCCACACACTCATGAAAATAAATAAATAAATAAATAAAACCAGAGGAGTGACTGGGGCCAGATGAGATTTTTCAGGGAAGGCTTCTTAAAAAAAAAATACATATAAACATAAAAAACAACTTATAAAAGGCAATTGGATCTACTCTCAGTAGAGAAAAGGGATGCTTGGAAAATGGCAGTTTCTGGCATGGGGCAAGTGGGTCTCCAAGTGTGGGGAACTGCAGCTTTCTGTGCAGACCTTGGTCAGTGCATCTGCCAGCTGTAAATGAACTAAGGCCTTCAGGCCATCAGGGCCCAACTTCTCACATTCTGCGTCAGGCTGCTCTTGACTTTTGGAAAAGTCTCTTCTGCCAGCCAATCTGCTTGCCATGACTGCAGTGAAAATTAACTCTGAGTTTTTAAAGCTAGAAACATATAAATTAGTTTGGCATAAATGTGGCCTTCTCTAGCAGACAGATAGGGAGTAAGTTTGCCTGTGTGGTGGTATCATTGACCATCTTAGAGCCAACAATAACATTCAGTTTGGTGGTATGGTATATGAATGGATGTAATTGTTGTCTAAAACAGTAGCAATTACTTGTGAATTCTCAGAAAAATACTACAGTGGGGAATGCACTGAAAGATAACAGAAAAGTCTTTGCTTTCATACCTCAAAAGAAATAACCAACCTCAATTGCTTTTGACTTGCTGATAACCAGAGCTTGTTTCCCTGAGTCATTTGTAGGAGTTAATTTTACGGATCTGAACAGAAAGCCCTGGGGAGTGTGAGGGAGAGAAGGAGAGCATATAGTTGGCAAGGGCTACTTTGGGGCAGCAAGAAAGGCAGAGTCTGTCTACTGGTGACTATCTGAACTGTTGGTGATAGAGTCCAAAGCTGAATGGACAATCCACCTCTCTCATCTCTGCTGCTGACACTGAACCCTTTCCTGGGCTCAGACGGGAAAGGCAGGCTGAGACAAGACACACCATTCATTCATTCCAAAAGCTCACAGTTTCAGCCCCAGGGCAACTGGGTGTATACATGCCTCACAGGTGAAATGCAACCACATAATCCTGATTTTGGAATGATGCATGAAAAAGATATTTCAGCACGTGGCTTCCTGGGATTCATGTCTTAGGATCCAGCAGATGGGGTCTGTTTGTTCTTTTCCTGGTTAAACTGGATCCAGTGCAGTGCTATACAGAGGATATATGAGATGTCCTTCAGAGAGACCTCCTATTCAAGTAAGTTCAAAACCTAATGAGCATTTATTGTCACTTGTGGGTATCTCACTGTTGAGCAAATACACAATATATGAAGAAGATTCTGTGTGTTTTACAGAAGCATACCATGGTCTGGGAAGGTAAAAAAATAAAATAAAATAAAAATAAAAAATAAATAAAGAAGGGCAAGAAATCAAGTTCAAGATTGGATTGGCCAAGTTCTCTAAAATCCTTCCAGTTCTCAGAGCCCAGCATACTTTTTCTCACCTCCAGATCTGTAAACACACTGTTCTTTCTTCCTGGCCTCCATTTATCTAGACTGTAGTCTAGACCATACGTCCTCCCAGAAGGCTTCCTTTTTCCTCTTAGTCTTAGATAGATGCCCTTTCTCTGGGCTTTGAGTAATCTCTATTTTTCTACTACCATGGCATCTATCAATGTTGTTATTGTCTGGTGGCATGTCTGTCTTCTCTACTAGACTAAAAGTTTGGCAAGGGCAAAATAAATTCCAACCCATTCCCAGCATTCACTCATCAATTCATTAACTTATTTATGAAACACCTAATGTGACTCAGTGCAAGCATCAGAGAAGAGGAAGGTCATTGTGAGGCATCTTGGAGGAGGTGCACTCTGAGGTTGCCTTTGAGGAAGTTTGAAAAGGGAAGACCGTGAGAGGCACAAAACCTGGCTGCATCTTGCTACCACCCCCCAAGAGATGTCTGAGTTCCCATAGGAGTCAAATCTGGGAGCCATTAATAAGGGGGAATGGCAGTTACATTCACGGAGTTCCTACCATTGCCAAGATGATTTTCCAGATGCCAACCCCTGTTAATGATACCATTCATCCAACGCCAGCTGCTGCCAGGCTACTTCTTGGGTTCTCTCACTTGATCTTTTCAGTAACCCTGCTGAGTGGAGATGGTTGTCCTCATTTTTACAGATGAGGGACTAAGACTTAGAAAGAGTAGAATTTGGCCAAGATTGCCCAGTGACTGAGCCAAGAGTCATACACAGGGCTCTTCAGCTCAAAAACAGTGATCTTCAAATATTTTACTTACATACTTCCTCAAAGAATTTATTCTGTTGCACATTTTAAAGTTGATATTCAAAGATTCTTCTTGTCATACAATTAAAAAAACTGCAAAGGATGCCATTATATATATATATATATATATATATATATATATATATATATATATATATATATATATATATATATATATATAATATTATATTGTGTATGTTGTTGTTGTTGTTATTTGCCGTCGAGTCGACCTCGACTCATAGCGACCCCTCCTTGGGTTTCTGAGGTAGTTATCACTATGGAAGTAGGATTGCCCAACTTTCCTTCCAAGGAGTGGCTGGTGGGTTTGAACCGCCAGCCTCCTTGTTAGCAGTCAAGTGCCTTAGGCACTATGCTACCAGAGCTCCTATATTATATCTATATCTATATCTATATCTATATCTATATCTATAATATCTATCTATCTATATAATATTTATATCTATATATATTATATTTATGTCAAATATTGGAACTACATAGTTAGTTCAAGAAATTTATAGAAAATGTTAGCCATACCTCAGCTGTACCCCTTGCTGCCATGTGACCTTGGCATTGGGGATAATACTGTTGTTGTGGTTGTTGTTAGGTGTTGTGGAGTCAATTTTCAACTTGTTGCAACTCCATGTGACCTAATAAAGATGCCCCACAGGATTTCCAGGCTGTAATATTTACAAGAGAAGATCATCAGCTCTTTCTCCCATGGAGCTGCTTGGTGAGTTTGAACCACTAACATTTTGGTTAGCAGCTGAATGTCTAACCATTGCCATGCCAGGGATTATCCTGGGAATAATACTATGTATAGGACTGGTAAGAGATTAGATTAGTTAATATACATAAAGTGCTCAGAAGACAGACTGATCCACAATGCTATATGAGTGTTTGTGATTATTATAATTTAATTGCAAGCCTTATCTTCATTGTCGAATTCACGTTGCTTGGTTCTACAATCAATGCCAATGGAAGCAGCAGTCAGGACATTAGACGACGTATAGCATTGGGAAAGTCAAATGTGAAGGAACTGTTTCAAGTGCTGAGGAGCAAGGATATCTCCTTGAGGACTAAGGTGCACCTGACACAAACCATGATATTTCCAATCACCTCGTATGCATGTGAGAGCTGGACAATGAATAAGGAAGACCGAAGAA
>NW_006921699.1:8750484-8758287 GCF_000298275.1 Orycteropus afer afer | reverse complement strand
ACCTAATCCCTTCGGCTGATTGCTCTTCTCTCTGGCTTCCTGGCTTTTAATCCCCTTTCTCCTGCTCTTCCAGCCTGCTACTTTGGGCATCCCTGAGTTGTCTCTCCTCACCTGTAACCCTGGGGCTGTATCAGACAATATTTCTAGGCTATTCATAAAGTTGTACAATAATGTGTCAGACAGTATTTCTCTGCTATTCATAAAGTTTTCTCTGGCCAATTCTTTGAGAAGTGGATGGCCTCTTCCTTCTTCGTAGTCTGTCTCAGTCTGTAAGCTGCATTGAATCCTGTGCACCATGTGAAACCCTGCTAGCATTTGAAATACCAGTGACACAGCCTGAAGCCTCACAGCAACATGCAAGCCACCACAGTATGACAAACCGACAGACAAGTTTGTCTCCCTTAGCTGTTCTAAACCTCTCTGCTTCCTGCCTTTTGGGAGTGGGGCCTGTGTCCCTCCCGTTACCTGAGATCTCTGTTGCTCTGGACACATAGAAGCTGGGAATTGATTCTAGTACAAACTATACACACCCACACCTTCTCTGGAAGGTCTTCTAGTGAGCATCCCAGGAGTATGTGTGTTTAGTTGACAGTCTCCCCATCACCCTCAAAGGGAAGAAGCCACTGGTGAAGGAGGCTGCCCTCTCTCTGCAGGGTCCCAACACCCCAGTGCATATCAGATGAAAAGAGGCCTGCGGTTTTTCAATTTCTTCTTCCCAGAGAAGTCAAACTGCAGGAAGGTACCCTCCTGAGGTAGCATGACCAAGTTCTATAGACTCTTCTTTCTCAAAGAGTGGCCCATGGACTACTGACATCACCTGGAGCTTATCTGAGAACAGGCCCCATCTCCACTGAATCAGAATCTGCTACAAAACAGCAATTCTCAACCTTAGCTGAGTATTAGAATATCTAGGGAGCTTTTTAAAACTCCTAAAACCTGAGTATAGCAAGGACTATGAGGATGGCACAGGACTGGGCAGTGTTTTGCTCGGTTGTACATAGGGATGCTGTAAGTTGTAGCAGACTAGATGGCACCTAACAACAACAATGCCTGAGTTGCACCCCAGATCAGTTGAACCAGAATCTCCGAACATGTGGTCCAGGCTTCAGTGTATTTTAAGCCTCCCAGGTGATTCCAGTACACAACCATGTTTGAGAACCACTGACACACAAACACATGTGAGTAGCTTGCCCATGCATTCCCCCTTCTCCATTCACACTGCATGATCTTCTCTCACCAAGGCTACAATGGTGGCCTCAAATCCTTCCCCACTCTAATTAAGAGCCTCCACAACATGGCCTTGCCTACTTTGCCAACTGTCTCTCCAAACACTCCCCTGTTTTCCAACCAAATTGGGTGACTCTCTCTTCTCCAAACAGCCTCAGTTTCCCACATGCCCATGCTTGCTCTGCTGTCTTCTGCTCCATGTCCTGCCCAGATCCTGTTTGTCTTAAATATACCTCTTCCACCAGATCCTATCTGCTGGTTGTGATCTTCTCATAGTATTTTATCACTTTTGGCCCTTCATATTTTTATTTTGGATTCACCATATTAATCTTCTTTCTCCATCATACCCACCAACCTCATTAAATTGAGGGCTTTGTGGGTAAAGTCAGGTCCATTCATCCTTATTTATCTTGAAGGACACAGCTGAGTACACAGGAACTGCTCATATAATAACTGCCCTCCTCTCCCTGCTCTTCCTCAGGCAGAAAGCAGGCTCAGGAAGGTTTGGGAGCCCTTGGGTGGTCCAAGTGATTAAGTGCTAAGGGTGGTTTGAATCCACCTTGAGGCACTTTGGGAGCTCTGATGGCATCGTGCCTGAGGCATTTGACTGTTAACCAGAAAGCTGGTGGTTCCAACCCACCAGCCACTCCTTGGAAGGAAGGTTGGACAATCTACTTCCATAATGATGCTGCCTTGGAAACCCAAGGAGAGGTTGCTATGAGTCAGATCCAACTTGACAGCAATAAGTTTTTTATTTTGCTTTGTTTTGAGGCCCTTTGGAAGAGAGGCCTGGTGATCTATTTCAGGAAAATCAGCCATTGAATACCCTATGGAGCACAGTTCTACTGATACATGTCGGATCACCCTGAGCTGGAATTGACTCCACAGCGAAAGGTTATAGAAGCAGGTCTTGACATCCCTTGCAAACTATCTCAACCACCACAGGGGATTATTTGGTGTGCCAATTTGTTTCATTAAATTAAAGCTCTTTCAAATTACTACTCTGAGCAGAGTGGGTAAAACCCACATTATGTGAGTTGCTTTGGTCCCTGCTACATAAAAGATGGCTAGAAATAAAAGCAATTTTCTATCTTTCATAGCAATTTTAATACAGAACTTCAAATGTGGGCCTGCTCTCTTCTAAATAATAGCCTTAATCTTTAGTGGGACAAGATGGGTCATTACCACAGCCAGCAGAACCCTGACCAGCAAACTTCAAAGGAAGCATTCACAATGGCTCTGTCCAGCTGACTCTGGCACCCTGAGCTTGGCCTTAGCTCAAGTCTATAAGTGTTCATTTAATCCAGAGACTCATATTAGCATTTGGGCTTGGACTCCTGTTTTCCCTTCATACTATGGGAGTCATTTGAGAATTTACTTTTATAATATTCTAGCAGTGGACCAGATATTTAATGTCTGCAGACTGAGAGGAGGACCTCACCTTGCCTACAATGCCATCCATGGACCTTAAACAGAGTTGACAATGTGCCACTCCTCCCCATGGTTTTGTAACCCAAGCTCCTTCTCTTTCTAGTGTTGGCCACCTCTTTCACTCTCACCTCCTGCCCTTGCCAGGCACTCATTTCTTAATAAGGCTTTGCCAGCCCATTTTTAAGACAGGGTCCTGATAGGAATCAGTATGGGTTACATTAAATCTTCAGTTCTCTAAGATCAGAATTTGTACTGATGGGGTCATAGAAGTGTGGTAGGATTTATTAAAGAGCCAGTAATGTTTTGCATTATTATCTTCTTAGCACCAAACCATAAGTCACAAGAGAGATTTAGAAAGAGTTCCTTCCTTAATACACATTACTTAAGGCAACAGATATATAACAGAGATAGTATGAAACAGTTTCTGTCTGTGTCTCACCTAGACATGTGGGATTAAAGCCAGCCCTCTTACAGGGTTCCAGATTGGAGCAGGCAAACATTATACACTTAAAAGATTCTCTTGAGTATTAGGCTTGGAACTGTTGCATAAGCAGCTGGGAGGTGTCCTGATCTTCAGGAACATACAATCAATCATCTATTACTGTTGGCCGAGGATAAGCCCTACATAGAGGGGAGGATGGAAAAGGAACTTTGGAAGCTACTTCTACCCAGTTGATTTTGTGATGCCTGCAGCCAGCCTCAGGAGTCCTGGTGGTGCAATGGTTAAATGCTTGGCTGCTAATTGAAAGGTTGATAGTTTGAACCCACCAGTGGCTCCATGGTAGAAAAGACCTGGTGATCTACTCCTCTAAAGATTGCAGCTTAGGAAACCCTATGGGGCAATTCTTTTCTGTCCTATAGGGTTGCTATGAGTCAGAATCTACTTGACAGCACATAACATAAAGCAGCTGGCCTCAGGCCTGAGCCAGGCTAAATTGCTATCCTTCTCTAACTTTTGTTAAGTGCCTATATTGCAGTAATGTTTCCAGCATGCTGTAGAATTTCCAAACTCTCCTATGAGCTTTCACTCTCACACAGAAGTTTCAGCCCAAATGAAGAAAAAAAAAAAAAGAACTCTCTGGGTTAAACAAGAAATTTTTTGTTGGCACATAATTGTACATCTGTCTCTTCATAGATAACACAATAGTAGACTATCTAAATTCTGAACTGCCCCTTATTTTAAAAAAAGCCTTAAGAACATGATACCTCAAAATTTGCTAATCACTCGGTGATTTATATTTTGAACTCAAAATTTCTGATGACAGGTGCAATTTTGCTATTTATCTGGAAAAGTATGAATTAAATACTTATGTAAGAAGAGGAAATGGCTTACCAAATATCAGCATTAATTCTTCACATTTCATTTAATTACACAATACTCTGCTTCCTCTTCCTCAATTAACATGAACAAGCAATTGTTGGAAATATTAAACAGATAAAACCACAGCAAATACTAACGAATGAACCCTGAATTTGTATGTGTCTTCTTTATGTACAAACCTAAGGAATATATATGGCATTATAGGAAGAAAAAGTTAAATAACTTAAAGATTCTTCCCTCTGTCCTCAATTTCCTTGGAGATTCTAGGAAACCATTTCCAAGGTCATTTCTGAGCCATTTTCAAAACCATAGGCTCCTGACTCTATAAATCCACTCGTCTAGGAAGCACTACTTAGCTGATAGCCATATCAGTTAGTTTTAAAATTTATAACTAAAACCACCATGAGTTAATTCTTCCTTTATTAACCAAGGGGGGAAATTATCAATTATTATTTATTATCAAGGGAGACTAATTATCAAATCCTATCTTGTTCATTAGCTATCGTTCCTTATGCATTGATTCAGTCCACATTCAATTTTTTCACATATGTGAACACTTACACATTAGAATAGTTTCCTGTTAGCTGTCATAGTACATTGCTTTTCAATCCAAAAATAAATTATTTAAAAGATTATCAGATTGAAAATATTTCAAAGCTTAGAACAAATCCTCCTATTGTATTTCCAACCACCTTGTATCTCTTATCACAGGTTACATTAAACAGAATGTTTGGCTGGTTTCCCAAACATCCTGACAGATTTTATGTGAAGTGTGAGTCATGGCGGCATTGCTTTCATGGTTTAAGACAGTCTCCGTGGAGTGAAGAATAAATGGAAAATTCGTAAGTTATTGGTGATGATGGATTGGGAGCTAGACATTTATCTAAGTGAAGAGAAACAAAATTGGAAAATGTTGCTGGCCAATTTTAAATAAAAGGAGCTAATTGTCTTATATGGGTTGTGTCAACTAAAAAGTATGAGATTGTGGCAGAGCCTGGAAAGAACTTCTGTTCTGTTAGAGAGGCACTCCTTCATGAATGAAATCATTTAAGCTCTAGAGTGAAATGTGGACTTGTAAATTTCAGGGTGGAAAAAAAGTTATCATCTTTCTTCTATTCAATGTTGTTTTCCTTGTCGTAAAATTCTACAATGGCAATTTCAGTGGACAGTGATATCAGCTATTTCCCAAAATGTTTATTTTAATCTAAAAGTTATGTTAAAATATGTGCAATGAGATAAATATGATTAATGTATTCATATCTAGATCCTCTTTTCTTTGACTTTCTTATCTGAGGAGATTTTCATTTCGGCCAAACCACTTTCTGGAGCTTTTGTGTTTTCAAATCAAGGTATTGGGGTGAGGAAGACAGAACCCCAGGGGCAGGAGAGAAAGGAGAAAATTTATAGAGAGTTTTAATTGATCTAGTGAAGCACAACCAGTAGAAATAGAATGGGGAGTTACATATGTATTTAAAAATTTTCTAACAGCAGTTTTAAAAAAGTAAAAAGGAACAGATACAATTAACTTTAATGATAGACTTTATTAAACCCAATATATTTAGAATATTATCATTTCAACATGTAATCAACACAGAAAAATTATTAATCAGGTACTTTATATCCCTTTTTTTCATACCAAGTCTTCAAAATTCAGTGTTCATTTTATATTTACAGCATAACTCAGTATAGACGAGCCCCACATTTCAAATGCTCAATAACCAGATGTGGCTAGTAGCTACTGTGTTGGACAGCACAGACCTAAATAATAAATTAGTGAAAGGAAGGGGTAGAAATGAAGAAATAAAGCCACATTTAGCAGAAGTTTTGGCAAGAGTAAGAATTTTGAAGAGAGGCATGGTGGAGCAGCTGAGAATTACCAGGTAAATGTATAGAATTGCTCTGGAGAGTAAAATCCTTTTATGATTTCCAAGGAATGCAAACCAAATAGTGGATGGACTCTGTTTCTTTGAATAGCCCCTCCTTGAAACTGGACCACTTGGCCCTGGCTTTAGAAGAGTTACATCCATTAATGGCCTAAAGAGATGTGAATGAAAACATAGAGTAGAAAGATACTACTGGTTGTGGGTCAATGCCCTTATGAGCAAAATGAGCAATGGCCAGGGCTCTATTTTAGTTTAGATCTGGTCAAGGAATGTCTGCCCTTCATCTGGTATGGATTATGCCTAACCCAGGGGAGCATCAAGTCAATATATCAATCAAAGGCAAGAGAGGATATCAATTGGAATGGCCTCTTGATGTATGGTGCAATGGTCTCAAAACCTTTGAAGCAGACAGATACAGCCACCCCATGGACTGCCTGATATGTGGCAGAGACCCTGACATGGTGTGTCATAGGGTGATTATCCTGGGTATGGCAGCAGAGAGCACAGAAGATAAAGAACACTTACCCCACCCCTTGGGTTCTGTAGACCAGAGACAGCTCCACAATCAGGATGTGGACAGGAGAGAATGACACTTGGGCTATCATATGCAGCTCATTTTCAAGGGCTGGTGTAGCACAGAGCTCTGGACTCATCCTATGTCCGATGGAAGTAAGTTAAGTTGCTGTTGTTAGGTGTCATCTTTTTGGCTCTGACTCATACTGACCCTATGTACAATAGAATGAAACACTGCCTGGTTGTGCACCATTCTCACAATCTTTGCCATACTTGAGCCCATAGTTGCAGCCACTGCACCAATCCATCTTTTTGAGGGCCTTCCCCTTTTTATCTGACACTCCACTTTACCAAGCATGATATCCTTCTCCAGGGAATGATACCTTCTGACAACATGACCAGAGTAGGTGAGG
This sequence comes from Orycteropus afer afer, assembly GCF_000298275.1. Lineage (NCBI taxonomy): Eukaryota > Metazoa > Chordata > Mammalia > Tubulidentata > Orycteropodidae > Orycteropus > Orycteropus afer. Next base: position 8,751,499 of record NW_006921699.1, on the reverse strand, counting down.
TGAAGTCTGGCCATTTTTGCTTCCAAGGCACATTCCAGCTTAACAAAACACTGCCTGGTCCTGAGCCAGCTCCATGATTCTTGATATACTTGAGTCCATCGCTGCTGCCACCATGTCAATCCATCTTGTTGAGGGCCTTCCCCTCTTTCGCCGACCCTCCATCTTACAGAGCATGACATCCTTCTCCAGGGAATGGTCCCTTCTGACAACATGACCAAAGTATGTGAAACAAAGTCTGGCCATTCTTGCCTCCAAGGAGCATTCTGGCTGCACTTCCTCCAGGACAGAATGTTAGTTCTTTTAGCAGTCCATGGTACTTTCAGCATTCTTCACCAACACCACAGCTCAAAAGCATCAATTCTTCTTCAGCCTTCCTTATTCATTGTCCAGCTCTCAAATGCATATGAGGTGATTGAAAATATCATGGCTTGTGTAAGGTGCACCTTAGACCTCAAGGAGATATCTTTGCTCTTCAGAACTTGAAGGAGGTCCTTTGTAGCCAATTTGTCCAGTGCTATACGTCGTCTAATGTCCTGAGTGCTGCCATTGACATCAATTGTACAACCAAGTAATGTGAAGTCTGACAATTTCAATCTTTTCTCCATTTATCATAATGTTGCTTATAGGATCAGTTGTGAGGATTTTTGCTTTCTTTATATTGACATATAATCCATACTGCAGACTATATTCTTCAGTCTTCATCAGTAGGTTCTTCAAGTCAACCTCCCTCTCAGCAAGCAAAGTTGTGTTGTCAGTGTATCACAGGTTGTTAATGATTCTTCCTTTAATCCTGATGCCATGTTCTTCTTCATATAGTCCAGCTTCTTAGATTATTTGCTCAGAGTACAGATTGAATAAGTATGGTGAAAGGATACAACCCTGACACATTCCTTCTTGATTTTAAACCATGCAGTGTTCCTTTGTTCTGTTTGCAAGACAGCCTCTTGGTCTGTGCACAGGTTCCTTGTAAGTACAATGAAGTGTTCTGGAATTCCCATTCTTCTCAATGTTATCC
>NW_006921699.1:8735163-8745653 GCF_000298275.1 Orycteropus afer afer | reverse complement strand
TTGCTTTCTTCATGGATGATGCTCTTGATGTCATCCCACAATTCTTCTGGTTTTCGGTCATTGGTGTTCAATGTATCAAATCTATTCTTTAAATAGTCTCTAAATTCAGAGAGATATATTCAGGTCATATTTTGGCTCTTGTGGACTTGTTTTAATTGTCTTCAACTACAAGTTGAACTTGCATACGAGCAGTTGGTGATTTGTTCCACAATCAGCTCCTGGCCTTGTTTTGGCTAAAGATACTGAACTTTTCCATCAGCTCTTGCCATAGATGTAGTCAATCTGATTCCTGTATGTTCCATCTGGTGAAATCCACATGTATAGCTGCCATTTGTGTTGTTGAAAAAAGGTATTTTCAATGAATAAGTCACTGGTCTTGCAAAATTCTACCATGTGATCTCCAACGTTATTTTTCTCACCAAGGCCAAATTTTCCAACTACTGGTGATTCTTCTTTGTTTCCAACTTTTGCATTACAAGCACCAGTGATAAGCAACACATCTTGTTGCATGTTTGGTCAATTTCAGACTGCAGAAGTTGATAAAAATCTTCAATATCCTCATCTTTGGCTTTGGTGGTTGGTGCATAAATTTTAATAATAGTAATATTAATGGGTCTTCCTTGTAGACATACGGATATTATCCTATCACTGACATCATTGTACTTCAGGACAGATCTTAAAACATCCTTTGTGATGATGAATGCCATGCCATTCCTCTTTAAACTATCATTCCCAGCATAGTAGACTGTATGGTTGTCTGATACAAAGTGGCCAAAACCAGTTCATTTCAGCTCACTAATGCCTACGATATCAATCTTTATGCATTCCATTTCACTTTTGACAACTTATAATTTTCCTAGATTCATACTTCATACATTTCATGTTCCAATTATTAATGGATGTTTGCAGCTATTTCTCCTCAATTTGAGTTGTGCCATGTCAGCACATGGAGGTCCTGAAAGACTTACTTTATCCATATCATTAAGGTTGGTTCTACTCTGATGAAGCAGCTTTTTCCCAGTCCTATTTTGAGTGACTTCTGACCCAAGGCTCTCTTCTTCTTGCACTGTGTCAGACATTGTTTCCAGGCTATTCATAAAGTTGCCCAGTAACATATCAGACAATGTTTCTTTGCTATTCACAAGGTTTTCCCTGGCCCATTTTTGAGAAGTGGCTGGCCTCTTCCTTCTTCCTAGTCTGTCTCAGTCTGTAAGCTGCATTGAAATCTCTGCACCATGTGCAACTCTGCTGGCATCTGAAACACCAGTGGCACAGTCTCAAGCCTCACAGCAATGTACAAGCCCCATAGGATGACAAACTGACAGACAAGTTTGTCTCCCTTAGCTGTTGGAAACCTCTGCACCCTCCCATTACCTAATTCCTACCTGGAACCTGCCACCTTGTCGTCTCTGGCTGCTTCCTCCATTTTCTGGCTCTAGGGGGCTTGGGGCCTAGCCTTGCCTCCCGCCCCTTTTTACCTGGATATTTTGCCGCTCCAGAGGTCCTCAGCCTCTCCTGCTCTCTCTGTTTCCTGGCTCTAGGGAGCTTCCATACTAGGCCATGGTATTTTCAGTATTCTTCATCAACATCACAGTTCAAATGCATCAACTCTTCTTCCTTATTCATTGTCCAGCTTTCACATGCATATGAAGCGATTGAAAATACCATGGCTCATGGCTCGGGTAAGGTGCACTTTATTCTTTAAAGTGGTGTCTTTGCTCTTTAGCACTGTAAAGAGGTCTTTTGCAGTAGATTTGCCCAGTGCAATGTGGCATCTGATTTCTTTTCTTTTTTTCTTTAAATTCATTAATTGAAATATAATTTTCTTTCTTTTTTAAATTGTGATTTGGGTGAAAGTTTACAGAGCATATTCACTTTCCATACAGCAGTTCACATACACGTTGTCTCATGAAATTGACTACAATTTACCCCAATGCATCAGCTTCCCTCCCAATTCCTCCCAATTGTTACCTCTTCCCTGTGTCCATCCCTCCATGGACTCCTGCCCCCTGAGCTATCTCCTTGTGCATACACAGCCCTTCTTTCTCCCATGATTGTCCTGTCCAGGGAGTGTATCTATTTCGGGTAAATGTTCAGCTCATATGCCTGTCTTTTGTTTGGCTGGAAGCCACAAGTGTGGGTTCAATTCCAGACCTGAATGGCAGCTAGGGGCCATAGTCTCAGTGGTTCCACCAGGCTCTATCAGACCAGCAAACTTGGTTCCTTTTTTTTTTTTCCCCCAAATGATTTTGAGTTTTGTTCCACATTGTTCTCCTTCTCTCTCCAGGATCTCCTACATAGATCCCCCTCCAAGTGGTTGACAGTGGTAGCCAGGCACCATCTAGTTCTTCTGGTCTCATAGTCTTATAGGCTGAGGATCACATGGTGTACCAGTTGCTTGGACTAATTGTTTCCATGAATCTTTGGTTTTCTTCATTCTTCTTTGCTCTGGATGAGGAGAGACCCATCTTGCATCTAGATGGTTGCTTGCAAGCTTTAAAGATCCCAGTCACTACTCGCCACAGTAGGAGGTGGAACAATGTTTTGTGCAGTATGTTATGCCAAGTGAGCTTGATGTCCCCTGCGACTATGGTCCTAAGCCCACAGGTTCAACTGCTCACTCTCTCTGGGTAGCTGGCTGTGACCAAGAAGTGACTACAACCTTTTCCCTTGTCAGTTCTACTATATACCTGGGAATTCTCACAGAACATACAAATATACTTGTAGAACCATTGTCTGCCAACCCTATACATGGTCTTTGGTACACTCCCCCCTGCATAGGCATACCTAATAGTTCAGCCTGTCCATCCATCTATCCACCCCTGTATCTTATTTAAATATAATTTATGTATGGTGAAATACACAAAACTTAATTGACATGGGCCAGTGCATTTTTTTTTTTTTTTTGCAGTGTTCCCTCTGATCACCAACAAAGTTTCCTTCCACATATAAAACTTCCCTTGACTTTTTACAATAATGAACTAATATTATATTTGTCCTTTTGTGATTGACTTATTTCACTCAGGATAGAGTCCTCCAAGTTCATCCATGTTATGCAGTGTTTTGCAGATTCTATATTATTCTTTAGTGTTGCATAGTATTCCATTGTGTATATGTCCCATAGTTTGGTTATCCATTCTTCTGTTGATGAGCACATAGATTGTTTCCATCTTTTGCTATTGCAAATAGTGACATCTGATTTCTTGACTGCTGCTTCCATGGGTGTTGATGGTGAATCCAAGTAAAATGATATCTTTGACAACTTCAATTTGTTCTCCATTTATCATGATGCTACTTATTGTTCCAGTTGTAAAGATCTTTGTTTTCTTTATGTTGAGGTGTAATCCATACTTTGATCTTCATCAGTAAGTGCTTCAAGTCATCTTCAGTTTCAGCAAGCAAGGTTGTGTCGTCTGCATATCACAGGTTGCAAGGCTGTGTCATCTGCATATCACAGATTATTAATGAGTCTTCCTCCAATCCTGATGTGTCATTTCTTCTTCATATAGTCCAGCTTCTCGGATTATTTGTTCGATATACAGATTGAATAAGTGTGTTGAAAAGTACAACGCTGACACAGACTCTTCCTAATTTTAAACCATGCAGTAACCCCTTTTTCTGTTTGAATGACAGCCTCTTGGTCTATGTACAGGTTCCTCATGAACACAATTAAGTGCTCCAGAATTCCCATTCTCCCCAATGTTACCCATAATTTGTTAAGATCCACACAATCTAATGCCTTTGCATAGTCAATAAAGCACAAGTAAACATCTTTCTGATATTCTTTGTTTTCAGCCAAGATCTATCTGACATCGGCAATGATATCCCTTGTTCCATGTCCTCTTCTGAATCCAGTTTGTGTTTCTAGAAGTTCCCTGTCAATATACTGCTCCAATCATTTTTAAATTATCTTCAGCAAAATTTTACTTGCATGTGATATTAACAATGTTGTTTGATAATTTCTACATTTTGCTGGATCACCTTTCTATGGAATGGGCACAAATATGGTTCTCTTACAGTCAGTTGGCCAGCTAGCTGTCCTCCAACTGTCTTGGCATAAACAAATAAGAACCTCCAGCATTGCTTCTGTTTGTTTAAACAGCTCAGCTGGTATTCCATCAATTCCTGGAGCCTTGTTTCTTGCCATTTCCTTCAATGCAACTTTGACTTCCTCCTTTAATACCACTGGTTCTTGATCATGTGCCACCTCCTGGAATATTTGAACACCAACCAATTCTTTCTGGTACAGTGACTCTGTGTATCCTTCCATCTTCTTTTGATGTTTCCTGCATCATTCAATATTTTCCTATAGAATCATTCAATACTGCAACTTGAGGCTTTATTTTATTTTATTTTTTCCCCAGTTCTTTCAGCTTGAGAAAAACAAAGCATGTTATTCCCTTTTGGTTTTCTAACTCGGTCTTTGCACATTTCATTATAATAGGTTGTTGATCTTGCAAAATTCTATCATGTGATCTCCAGCCTCATTGCTATCATCGTATTATGGCCATATTATGCAATTACAAATGATTCTTGTTTGCAACTTTCACATTCTAATCACCGATAAAATTAATACATCTTGATTGCATGCTTGGTCACTTTCAGACTGCAGAAGTTGGTAAAAATCTTCTATTTCTTTGTCTTTGGCTTTAGTGGTTGTGTAAATTTGAGTAATAGTAGTATTAACTGGTCTTCTTTGGAGGCATTTGGATATTATTCCATCAGTGACAGCATTGTACTTCAGCATAGATACTGAAACATCCTTTTTGAAGATGACTGGGATTCCATTCCTCTTCATTTTGTCATTTCTGGTGTGGAAGTAAGAGTCATCCCAAATCAGCATGTCACCCCAGACACAGGACTCCAGGATAATCCTGTAAGTGTTAAGTCCTGAAGTTTCTCAACCCCATGCATGTGAAAGAGGGTTAAATAGTACCCCAAAAGGGAGAGACAAGGACAGGAGCCCATATGAGTTCTGCTCTCAGACCAGGGCACCCCATTGTATGACAATGTCCACTTAACTAGTCCCAGACATCTGAGGGGACTTAGAAAATTTCAAGAAAGTTATTCCAAAGCTTCAGATCCTGAATAGGCCCAAGATAGAGGCCTCACCTACTGGGTCTAAGAGTATTATTGGAGGAAAGTCTCACAGAGTGAAAGAATAAAATTAAAACAAGGAGAGAAGCAGAGTGGGAGAGTTCAGGTGACAGAGGTAGTCCTTTTTGACACTGAGCTCTTGAGTCCAATTTTACCCCTGGAGTTATCCATTTTGTCACCAACAAATCATCTTTCTTACTGTAGATAGTTTGCATTGTATCTCTGTCAATTGCAACTAAAAAGCCCTGGCCAATGCAGAGTAGCTCATTGTTTTCAAGACCAAACTTGTGTCTTCCATCCTCATGGGAGCCATTCAGTTCCTCCCAGCCCTATGGCCAAGGCCATCCCTCTCCTCTACAGGATGGAACATGCACAGAGGGGCTGAGTTAGCATAGGTATAAGTATAACAAAAGTAATCTCCCTCCCTGGAAAACAGCATGAGGGTGGCTATGGAAGGCTATCCCCACACATGATGGATGGGGTCCTAGTTTTACCAAGAGGTCTTCACAAAATGTCTTCATGAACAGAAAAGTCCCACACTCCTTCTCCCAACTCAAAGCTCTTTAGTGGATTCTAATACATTTGGAGTAAAACCCACTCCCTCCCATGGTCTATAAGACCTTGTGTGATCTAACCTTGGTTTACCTGCATTCTTTAACCTCATGCCATCTACAATCCACTCTTACTCTGTGCTTTTCAGTAACCCTGGATTTCTTTTTTCTTTTTTAAAATTTTTATTGTGATTTGGGTGAAAGTTTACAGAGCAATTTCATTGTCCATACAGCAGTCCATATACATTTTGTCTCATGACATTGACTGCAATTTTCCACAATGCAACAGCTCTCTTCCCATTTCCTCCCCATAGTTACCTCTTCCCTGTGTCCTTTCCTTCCATGCACTCCTGCCCCCTGAACCATTTCCCCATGGATACACTGTCTTTCTGTTCTCCCATATTTGATCTCTCCAAGGAATGTATCTACCTTATGTAAATTTTTAGCCCATATGCTAGGTTTTTATTTGGCTGAAAGCCACAAGGGTGAATTCAACTGGCTTTGGACTTCTTTTTATTTCTCTAATATACCAAGTCCAGTTCTGCCTCAGGCCTTGTTATGGATTGAATTTTGTCCCCCCAAAATATGTGGTATAAATCCTAACCTCTATACTTGTGAATGTAATACCTTTTAGGAATTTGGCTTTCTTTGTTTTATTAGTGAGGCTATATCAGTGTACGGTTGTCTTATACCAATAACTTTTTGTTGTTTTTAAACTTTTTATTGTGATCTGGGTGCAATTTTACAAAGCAGATTCATTTTACATTCAATAGTTCATATACATTTTGTTTTAGGACACTGATTACAATCCCCACAATGTAATAGCTCTCCTCTTACCTCCTCCCTGTGCTTACCCCTTCCCTGTGTCCTTCTTACCTATGCATTCTTGCCTGCGTAGTTTTCTCCCTGTGCAAATACTACCCTTCTCATCTCCAATGGTCATCTGTTCTAATGAGTACATCTCCCTGGTGTAGCTGTTCAACTCCTAGACCTGTCTATTATTTGGGGAGAGTTGAGCCATGGGAATGAGTCCAATTCCAGGCCTGAAGGGTGACTTGGGGCCATAATCTCTGGGGTTCTACAAGTCTCTATCTAAACAGTCATCCTTGTCTATTTTATGTTTTTGAATTTTGTTCCACATTTTCCCCCCACTCTAACCAGGATTTCCAATTTTGATCCCTTACCAAGTGATTCATATTGGTAGCTGGGCACCATCTATATCTTCTGGTCTCAGAGTCATGTAGGCTGAGGTTCATGTGGCCCATTGGTCTCTTGGACTAATTGTTTTTGTACATGTTTGATGTTTTTCACTCTTCTTTGCTCCAGATGAGGAGAGATCAATAGTTGGATCTTAGATGATCATTTGCAAGCTTTTAAGATCCCAGTTGCTACTTACCAAAGTAGCATGTAGAACAATGTTTTTGTGTACTGTGTTGTGCCAATTGAGCTTAATGTCCCCTGGCCGATAGGCCCAGTGACTCACTCCCACAAGGTACTTGCTTGTGGCTAAGAAGCTATGCAAATTTTATCTTGTTAACTCTATAAAGTATATCACCATTTTTTATAGCACATATAAATACATATGTAGAAATATTGTTTCAGTTACCTAGTGCCACTCTGACAGGAATATACCACAAATGGGATGGCCTTAACAAACAGGAGTTTATTCTCTTACAGTTTGGAGACTTTAAGTCCAAGTTCAAAGTGCCAGGCTCTAGGGCCTGAGTGAAAGCCTCTCGACCTTGGGGTCCAGCTCTGCCTCCTGCTCCCAGACCACTGAAGCTAGGGGTGTTTCTTCACTCATACAGCTGCTGGTTGCTGAGGCTGACAAGCCCAAGGTTGACAAGTAAAAACGCACAGTCCCGATGTTACCAAACCACATGGCAGGCCATTAATTCAAGTTCATTGAAAGTCCCAAGGTTGGCAGAGCATGGCAAGCTGCTGAGCAACAACACAGTTATACGTAGGGTTCAAGCAAGCCGTAAGCTAGAGACCATTCCCAAAGCTGCTTCTTATATAACTACTTCTTATATAAGCAGACCACATCCCTAAAGCAGCTACTCAGCTACTTGTGGTAGATTCCACCATGGAGCTGATTGCCAATCTCATCATGGGGAATAACTACCACCAAGCTGCCCAGCCACTCAACCAGGCTCAACCAAGTTGACATACAACTTTAACTACCACAACTATCATCTGCCAAATTCAAAGCAATCACTTTCAAGATATAGTAAGAACAGATTAGGCACAGAAGCAAGCAAGCAAGCACAGATGGTGAAGATAGAGCCAGGCTACATGTAGATCACCAAGGGACTGAGGAACAGAAGCTAAAAAGAGATAAAAATCTTCCTTCAGAGCCTACAGAGAAAGAAACTTTCCCCTAGAGCGAGGGCACTGAATTCAGACTTCTGGCCTCAAATTGTGAGATAATAAATTTCTGTTATCAAAGCCACTCACTTGTGGTACTTCTGTTATAGCAACACTAAGATACTAAGACAAGACCTTTGCACTGGATATTCTCTTCATATGGAATGGTTTTCCTTCTGTCTAATTTCTCTTGTCATTCACATCTCATTTTAAAGTGAAGCAGCTTCAGAGAGGTCTCTCCTGACTTCAATCCATATCACTCTATTTGAATTTCCTTACAAACTAGTACTGTTGTAAACATAAACATAAACCAATTATGTTTGTTGGTTTGCTGTCTGACTCCCCACTCCTTCTGGGTAGGACTCATATCTCCATTATATGGAACAGTGCCTGGCATATCGTAAGTGCTCTACAAATTTTTATCAGATACGGAGACTGAATGCACACAGGCTGTTTTTCTTGACAGATCCAGCTTTTCTTCTCAGGAATGCCACTCTCCTCCGCCCTGTAACAAACATTAGAGCTGACTTACTGGTTCAACTTAAAAAAAAAACATCACTAGTCATGCACTCTGCTCAGGCTACAGGTGAGGTGAGAACAGGGCATGGTTCTTAACCTCCAGAAAGTCAGATTGATGGAACAGACAGACACAGAGACAAATCCAAGATGATGATGCTATGTAGGATATGATATGGTCAAGCTACACTAGTGCTGGGAAACAAAAGGGAAAGGATAATCTTTCCATTGACCACAGGGATTCTGGCAGTGAAGTCAGGGAAAGCCACAGAGAAGGAGCATGTGGGAGGCATATTGTTCCCTCTAACTTGTAATTATCTTATAGATATGAATTATAACGGAATGTTTCCCACTCTACTCTCTTCTTAAAAAGCCAAAAAAAAAAACCAAACTCACTGCTGTCAAGTTGGATCCAACTCATAGCAACCTCTCCTTGGGTTTCCGAGGCAGTATCACTATGGAAGTAGATCACCCAATCTTCCTTCCAAGGAGTGGCTTGTGGGTTTGAACTGCCAGCCTTCTGGTTAGCAGTCTGGAAAAGCAGTACTTGGGTGAGCTTCTACTGATCTATTCTGTCTGCATGTCTTCAACCAACTAGATTATTTATGTTCCTCACGTGGCTTTTTCATTAACCTGAATATCTGGTTTTGGCAGTGTAACTGCCTTTCCTATCCTGGGCTGGGGTAAAGAGATGTCACATGAGACAGAGTAGAGAATAGTGGGGCCTCCTGCTTATTGAGTGTTTTGGAGGACAGCCAACTAGTGGTGCCCCCATGGGCAAAGACAGAGCACACAAGCTCCTAAGGCCCAGGGCCAGGTCTTCATCTCATTTCCCCAAAGGGTTCTCACCTAGGACCAGCCCGAGAAGACAGCAGGGTGCCACCCTGCTCTTTACCATGGGTGCTGACTCACCTCTCCCTGTCAGACATTCTCAGAAAATATGAATAAAAAAATCCACCCAGTTTGCTAGTGCACACAGGAGGCTCCAGGCCAGGTCCTGAGTTCTTTGGAATCGGAAGAGTCACTGCCCACTCTGGTGCATCAGAAATTACTCACTTATGCTTTTAACCCCTTGTCGAAACTTGGCCTAACAAAGGCATTATGGCTCATCATCAGAAAGAGGGAATGTAATTATGAGTCAGTCATCATCACATTTTTAAAGGTAAGTGTGAAATCCATTTACTGCTACATTAATCCTACACATAGACACAGGCAAGATGATCTAAATAGATGAGACCTTTGTAAATTAATACAATTTACAGGCAAGCTTGTCTAAGGAAATCCAGCAGCCCAAGAGATGAGTTGAGAAGGTGGAACAGGACACAAGTAACAGTTGTCCTCTGTGGGATGCAGGGCCCTTCTTGGCAAGGAGACTGGACAACTGGGAAATATCTTCAGTTGTATTCAGTTGTATTCAGTTCTCAAATCCCTTGCACCCAACAGAATGATTACTTCTCCTCTGTCTTCCCAGCACTGGTGCAGTTTGCCTATAGCATTTCTTTGGCCCTTAGAGCTAATCAGTGAGTCCAAGGTCAGCCAATCCCTCCTTTCTCCAATATTTCCACTGAATCACAGCAACTGAAAAAGGTGATTAATATTGGAGCTGGAGACATACTGGAAACTCTCTAGACCAATCCCCTCATTTGTAAACAAGGTAAGAGACTGACAGAAAGGAGCCCTGTCTTGTCCACAGAATCCATACTAGAGTTAAAATGGGAAGCTGAGTTCCTGAGTCCCAGCCCACTGCCCTCCCAGTGCACCCATCATAACACACAGTTCTTGGTATTGTTAACTATTTTCCCTGAGTATCTGTCCTAACTCCCTAATGAGATGCTAATCTCTGTAGGGAATTTATAGTGTTTTATTCTTTGTAATCCCTCATAGTCTCTTAATTAGAAGGTTCCTTTGGGCTTTAATTTAAAAATCAAACAAACAAACAAACAAACAAAAACAAACTCA
>NW_006921699.1:8721595-8734788 GCF_000298275.1 Orycteropus afer afer | reverse complement strand
ATATATAAGGAGATATATAAAAAAATAAAACCTTCATTCTGTGAATTAGAATCAATAGTCAATCAAATGCCAGGCAAGAAACTGTCTAAAAAATGCCTTTTCTGGACTACCAACACTGTGTGCCAGGAAGTCTGTCCCTAAAACCAGGAGCACAAGGCCTGAGCCATCCGAAAGACTAGAATGTGGTCCTGGGATGCCACCTGTCTCCATAGGAACTTCTCTTCTGACATCCTAGGAAGCGTGTATGTAGTCTAGGTGATGGCAGACCCTCACTGTGTCCTCAAATGTTCTGTTTCTGCAGTTTCATTGAAATCAAAAGGTAAATTTGGGGGGGGGGGCACACCTTTCATCCCACAATTTAGGAGGAATCTCTTGCCATGGCTGGTGGACACTAAAAATATTACACAGAGTAGTTCTAATTCTTAACTATTGCTAAACACGAAAGGATGACAAAACTCTAAAACTGTAAGAGTTGCTGAGGGTATAATGTGTTAAGTGGGATTCTGAGCCACATCTGAACTCAATGGGGAAAAAACTTTGAATACTGGGAAGGTTAATAAAACACTCAACTGCAGTCATTATCTGTCATCAAGACTTTATTTTAAAAATTTTTATTTTGACCTCTAACTGGTTCTTGGGTAACTATGCTTTAAAAAAGTAATTGTGTAGTATGATGTCAACAGTATAAAAGTAATGCATATTAAAAAAGTCATTGAGGAAATCTACCGAAGTGTTAATCAAGGTTACCTCTGGATGGGGAGTTTGAAAGTGATTTTGAACTTTCTTTTATTATCTTGTCTAGTCTCTGTTTAAGGAGCTCTGGTGGTATAGTCGTTAAGGTATTTAGCTGCTAACCAAAAGGTTGGTGGCTCTAACCCACCAGACACTCTGGGCAAGAAAAATGGGGCAGTCTTGTTCCATAAAGATTTACAGCCTTAGAAACCCAATGGGAGTCACTATGAATTAGAATCGACTTGATGGCAGTGAGTTTGGTTTTTTGGTTTTCAGTTTCTATTTGCTTATTCTGTACCTCACCCCCAGAAAAAAAAAAAAAAAAAAAAAAATTCAAAGCTGTTCTCTGCCCTTCTATGGCTGTTTGGTGACACCAGAAGCTGTGACATCTCATTGTTCAGGCTGTCTTACACTCTGGGTTCTGACTGGTTTTGGCCAATGGGGGTATCTAGAGGAGAGCAGAGGGTGGGGGGAAAGAGAGACCAGGGAAATATAACATTTAGGTAACACTGGCACATCGTGGTATTTCTCAGCAGTGTGGTGGACCACTCTCTCCTGGTTCTTGGATGTTTTTCCCTATGCATGTAAATAAATTATGCCATCTTTAAAGCTTTCATAGCATAGTGCCTAAGGCACTTGACTGCTAACCAGAAGGCTGGTGGTTCAAACTCACCAGCCACTCCTCGGAAGGAAGGTTGGGCAATCTACTTCTATAGTGATACTGCCTCGGCAACCCAAGGAGGAGTTGCTATGAGTCAGGTCCAACTCGATGGCACATAACAACAACAACAAAGCTTTCACAAATTAGAATCTCCCTCAAAAGTTGTTTACCTATGGGACTTCCAGTCCCTCTTATAGGGAAGATTGACCAGAGATTGAGGCTTGAAAAGCAGCATCAAGATGTCAGGGACGGAGAATTTGAGAGTGAGGTGAGGATGGGACTCCTTGATTCTAAATACTGCAACAGAATATAAATTACATCTTAAATTTGGACACTTAGAGACCATATGCAGTTCTACCTCTGCTAAAGTGTGTATAGTGATATAATGTTAGCTATATAATAATTATGAAGATAATTAAGCAACATTTATTCTGTTTTTTAGGAAAACACCCATAAATTCTATTAATTAGACAAAAAATGGAGATCTTCCTTATAAGTTTAAAAAAGTTAAAAACTGAACATAAATAAATTTCTCTCTTATTAGTTGTTTTATTTCAAAAAATAACTGAAAGTTCAAATGTTAAAGGATAGGCTAAGATCTCTATCCAATATAGGTCATTGCCTATGTAATATTTGTAGAGAGACAGAAGGAAAATTTAAAAACTAAATTAGTAAAGGAAGAAAGTACAAAGAAAAAGTCATGAGTCATGACTTTTTAAAACTTTGCCTATTTGATAGATGAAAGGTTATAATACCCAGTTGCAAGAGTATAACCTTTTGTAAAGTCAATTTGCTAGTGCCTTTAAAAAATTTTTAAAGTATCCGTGTCCAATGACAAAGAAATTCTACTTCTAGCAAATCACTGGAGATGGACTTAAAAATGTCTGTATTGAGTGACCATCTTATGATTTATAATGGCAAAATTTTGATAATCCAAAATCACAGGATTGGCTAAATAGGTTAAGGTAAGTCTATGCAATGGGAGCTAGGCGGCCATAAAAATGTGTGGGCAGGACTATTCACTGAATGGGAAAATAGTTCTGATGCATTATCTAGAAACAAACAGGACACAAGCTAGTTTGCACTCCACATACAGTGTATATCAGAGTTGCTCTGAGCTATGACAACTGGAGTTACCTAGCCTACAAATGCATCTTGAACCTAACACACCTCACTGAGAAATCTGGGGCAGATTTCTAGGCCCTCAAAACTGCAGGTCTTTATTTATTTATTTATTTATTTTATTTTTATTGTGATTTGGGTGAAAGTATACAGAGCAAAGTCACTTTCCATACAGCAGCTCACATACACTTTGTTTCATGATATTGACTACAATTTACCACAATGCAACTGCTCCCCTCCCAATTCCTCTCCATAGTTTACTCTTCCCTGTGTCCATCCCTCCTTGCACTCCTGCCCCCTGGGCTGTCTCGCTGTGCATACACAGCCCTTCTATCCTCCCATGATTGTGCTTTCTAAAGAGTGTATCCACCTAGTATAAATGTTTACCTCATATGCCATTTTTTATTTGGCTAGAAGCCACAGGAGTGGGTTCAATTCCAGACCTGAAGGGCAGTTAGACCATAGTCTCAGTGGTTCCATCATGTTCTATCAGACCAGCAAACCTGGTTCCCTTTTTTTTTTTCAAATGATTTTGAGTGTTGTTCCACATTGTTCTCCCACTCTACCCAGGATCTCCTACATAGATCCCCTTCCAAGTGGTTGACAGTGGTAGCTGGGCATCTAGTTCTTCTGGTCTCATAGTCATATAGGCTGAGGGTCATGTGGTATACCAGTTGCTTGGACTAATTGTCTCCAAGAATCTTTGATTTTCTTCATTCTTTTTTGCTCTAGATGAGGAGAGACCCATTGTTGCATCTAGATGGCTGCTTGCAAACTTTTAGGATCCCAGTCACTACTTGCCAAAGTAGGATGTGGAACAGTGTTTTTTGTAGTATGTTATACCAATTGAGCTTGATGTTCCCTGAGACTATGGTCCTGAGCCCACAGGTCCAACTTCTCGCTCTCTCTGGGTAGCTGGCTGGGACCAAAAAGTGACTACAACCTTGTTCCTTGTCAGCTGTACTATACACCTGGGAATTCTTACAGACATACAAATACACTTGTAGAAACATTGTCTGCCAACCCTATACATGGTCTTGGGCACACTCCCACCTGCACAGACATACCTAATAGTTCAGCCTGTCCACCCATCTATCCACCCATATATCCATGCTTGCCTTCACTAACAATGCAGTACTGTATGTGCAAAAGGGCTCATCTTTGTAGTCTGTACCTCCCATGTACCTCTCTATGTCTTCCTCTTCCTCAATGCCACCATGTTGATCACTCACATGTGGTACATTGCCCTTCCCTTCAACAAAATCAGTAGTTACCTCTACCTATCTAACAGAGTTCCCTCCCCTCCCCTCCCACCCTGGTAACCAACAAAGAAAATTTCCTTCCATATCTAAACTTTTCCTTGACTTTTACAATAACGGACTAATACAATATTTGTCCTTCTGTGATTGAGTTATTTCACTCAGCATAATGTCCTCCAAGGTCATCCATGTTATGGGGTGTTTTGCAGATTCTACATTATTCTTTAGCATTGCATAGTATTCCATTGTCTGTATGTACCATAGTTCTTTACCCATTCCTCAGTTGATGGACACCTAGGTTGTTTCCATCTTTTTGCTATTGTAAATAGTGCTGCGATGAACATGGGTGTGCATATGTCTGTTTTTGTCATGACTCTCACTTCTTTAGGATATATACCTAGTAATGGAATGGGTGGGTCAAATGGTATTTCTAATTGCAACTTTTGAAGAAATCACCATACTGCTTTCCACACTCCTTGTACCATTTTACAGTGCCATCAGCAGTGTATGAGAGTCCCAGTTTCTCCACATCCTCACTAGCATTTGTTATTTTCTGTCTTGTTGAACTTTGCTACTAGTGCTGGGGCAAGATGGTATCTCATTGTTGTTTTGATTTGAATCTCTGTAATGGCTAATGATCATGAGCATTTCTTCGTATGTTTGTTGGCCGCCTGAATATCCTCTTTGGTGAAGTGTCTATTCATGTCTTCTGCCCATTTTTAATTGAATTATTTGTCCTTTTGTTGTTGAGGTGTTGGAGTTTTCTATAGATTCTAGAGATAAGTCCCTTGTCAGGTGTGTCATTGCCAAATATTTTTTTCCCAATCTGTAGGTTCTCTTTTGACTCTTTTGGAGAAGTCTTTGGAAGCACATAAAAATTTAATTTTTAGAAGGTCCCATTCATCTGGTTTCTCTTCTTCTGTTTGTGCATTTTGAGTTATGCTTGATAGTCTATTTATGCCATATATTGTTGTTGTTGTTGTTATGTGCCATCAAGTCAGACCCGGCTCATAGTGACCCCTCCTTGGTTTTCCGAGGGAGTATCACTACGGAAGTAGATTGCCCCATCTTACTTCTGAGGAGTGGCTGGTGGGTTTGAACTGTCAGCCTTCTGGTTAGCAGTCAAGTGTACTATGCTACCGGAACTCCCAAGCCATATTTTAGGGCCCCTAAATTTGCCCCTAGTTTTAGGTTTCATATTTAAGTCTTTGATCCATCTGGAGTTAGTTTTGTATATCGTGTGACGTACAGATCTCGTTTCATTTTTTCACAAGTAGACATCCAGTTTTGCCAGCACCATTTATTAAACAAACATTCCCTTCCCTATTTAATGGATTTTGGCCCTTTGTCAAAGATCAGCTGACCATAGCTCGATGGATCTATTTCTGGGATCTCAATTCTATTCCATTGGTCTATGTGTCTGTCATTATACCAAACCAGGCAAAAAAACCTGCAGGTCTTTATTTTTTGAATAAATAAATAAATAGTGTTGACAAAAATGCCTACCTTATACTCATACCCATTGATTCTGCCTTATAGTGACCTTATAGGATAGAATAGAACTGCTCCATAAGGTTTCCAAAGCTGTAATCTTTATGGAAGCAGATTGGCTCATCTTTCTTCCATGGAGAAGTTAGTGAGTTTGAACCACTGACCTTTCAGCTAGCAGATGAGCTCTTAACCACAGCACCATCAAGGTTCCTACTTAGCTTATAGGCTGTAATATCTACCCTTGTCTGTCAGTTTGTAGTACTGTGGTGGCTTACATGTTGCTGTGATGCTGGAAGCTGTGCAGCTGGTATTTCAAATACAAGCAAGGTATTCAAGAAAACATGGTAAACAGTTTTCAGTGGCGCTTCCAGACTAAGAAGAAATGCCTGGGGATCTACTTCCCAAAATTAGCCAATGGAAAAACTATGGATCACAACAGAATATTGTCTGATATAGTGCTCAAGATGAGCCCTCTATGTTGGAAAAACAAAAAACCAAACTCACTGCTGTTGAGTCGGATCTGACTCATAGCAATCCCTCCTTGGGTTTCCGAGGCGGTGTCACTACAGAAGTAGATTGCCCAATCTATGTTGGAAGGCACTCAAAATACACGGTAGTGGCTACAATGGACTTGAGCATACACTGATCATGAAAATGGTGCAGAACTGGGCAATGTTTCTTTCTGTTGCACATGGGGTCACAATGAGTAGAAGCCTACTCTACAGCAACCAATGACTACTAATAACATTTATCATTATGAATAGCCTGGGATAATTCATACAACATACTTGTTAATTGGTGCCATTGAGTTGGCTCCAACTCATAGTGACCCTATGTACAACAGAACAAAACACTGCTGGGTCCTATGCCATTCTCACAATTCTAGCTATACTTGAGCCCATTGTTGCAGTACTTAGTACTGTGCTTAACTTAGAAGTCATAATGAAGTTGCTATCATTTATTTGGTCACAGGGCTACACCTAGTTTTTATTTATTATTTTTTAAATTTTTTTCTAGGTTTTCTATATTGAATACAGATTATATTTATAGTGTGGAAACACATACACACACAGTGAATATCATTTTTATAAAGAGGTTAGCAGGAGTCTTGGGAAAACAGCTGAAACCCATCTTTCTAGGAAGAAAAGAGAAGAAATAGCCAATGGGAGGGGAACCACCCCCACACTCTAGGAAACACAAGCTCCCCAGCCTCCCAGTCTGTGTGCGGAGGAGGGCCACTCCCCAGCTTGCCCGGGGTCACTCTGCTGTGCTCTCCCAGTGCAGGCTGCACACTACCCCATTGTCTAACCGCGACTCCCCAGAAGTCAATGAGAACCAGATGGCAGAAAATGCCCAAGCACAGCTCGCTTCCCCGCTTTCGTAAACCTCTAATGGAGGGCCTTCTTCTCGCTGAGAGTAAGGCAATCTGCTTTTCATTTTAAAGCTAGAAAGCCACAGAGGAAAGAGTGAGGGAGGCCATAGTTTTCCAGGGTGCCGAGGGAGTTGGTGCAATAATAATTCAATTCTCCCCTATTCTGAGAGGCCAAGCAATTCAACCACAGGGGGCCTGTGGCTGAGGTTGTAAACCCAAACTCACCTCCCACCACCTCCGGAAGAAGCAAACCACCCCGGAACTTGTGGAGCAGTACCCTGAGGCTCTAAGGACGTGCAGGGGAAGAGAGTTCACACTGGGGCTCTTTCTGGATTACATTGTGTTGGGGAGCCAGAGAAGGACCTCAGTGAAAAGCACCAAACACCAAAGGAAAAAGTAGCTGTGACAGGAGTGCTATTCCCTCAGGGTGGAGTCAGAGAGCAAGCGCAGGTCTCACTTCCTGAAGCCAATCAGTGTGAAACAAGTCCCAGCCTAGTGAGGTGGGACTAATCTTTGCTGGGGGCTTCTCCTTACCAGGGAATCATTATAAACATAGGCAACCAGGAGGTAGCAGTGAGGCCTCTCTCTCTCCTTGCCTTGAGACACTAGTGTTTCCTGGGTAAGAGCATGGGCTTTGGAACCAGACTGTCTGAGATCCCATCCTACCTTTACTTACTTGCTGTATTACTTTACAGGTGCTCCTTAACCTATCTGAGCCACTGTTTCCTCACCAGACAGATGGACATGAGATGAATTCTCATGGGGAATATGAAGATTGCCAGAGATAATCCATAGGAAGTGTTTGCACAGAGCTCCGTGCATGAAAATTGCCTGCTAACTATTATTATCATTGTTATACTTTCCAGATTCTCTCTGTGTATCTTATTTCTCTCTTCTTTACACCTTGGCATATTCTTGTGCATAATTTCTTTCATAGCAGCAACTGTTTGCAGTCTTAGCTGGAGACTGGTCTCTACCTATGTAGCCCACTTGGGTCCTCACCAGCAGTCACCATCTTTCTGGACAATGATGAATGTTGTCCTTGAATGAGTCCAGATGATAGTGTGTGATCACTGTCTGTCAATCCAACACAGCATCCTCCCCCATCAAGCAATTATGTAGCAGGAACACTAGTCTCATAAGCCATGCAATGGCTTACAGATCACTCTGGTAGAAAACTGCCTTGACTGCTAACCAAAAGGTTGGTGGTTCAAATGCTCTTTGGGAGAAAAGACCTAGTGATCTGCTCCAATAAAGATCACATCCTAGGAAACCCTATGGGGCAGCTCTCCTCTGTCCTATAGAGTTGCTATGAGTTGGAATCAATTAGATGGCAAATGATAACAACAACAGGGGAAGAGAGCCCAGAGCAATAGGTTTCAAAAGCATATCTATGAAGAAAAGGGTGAAAACATCCTCAGAGGAAGGGGTGCAGACAGAGTGCATTTGAGTATGAAGGTGGCTGCAATTTGAGAAGACATCAAAGAAGGGACAGAGTTTCAAACTGCTCAGGAAGGAGAAATGGTTCAGTGGCCTTTTAGATGCAGTGGCAGAAAAGGAAGACTTTAAGAGAAAGACACCATCGACACGAAAGCCTGGCAAAACAAGAATTGTGAAGATTCCAACATACCAGCCAAACAAATGACAGATGTAGGGAGACAGAAGCATGAGGACTCTGCAGTTGCGTGGTAATTGGGAATTTCAGAGACAGCAAGTAAACTGTATCAAAGCATGTGTGAATTAGGTGAGGATGTTTGACTGGCAGTTTTGCCTGAATGTGCTAATTACATTTATTTGTTCTCAAACCAAAATAGCTTGTTTGTCATGAAGGCCAAGATCCTAGGGTGTAAGAGAACATCTTTTCTCAGTAAGCAGGTGGGTAGCTTTGTTTGAATGACAGAAAATACTTGACTAAATGGCAACACATCATCTTTCATGGAGTATCTAAGATTTGGTCTTACAGCTCGTAGAAGTTTTGTTCTAGATGAGAGTTCTCAGAGAAAAAAAGAAGGCAGAAGAAGGATGAACAGTGGTACTATCTTTCTTTGTATCAGTCAGGATAGTCTAGGTTATGCTGCAGTAACGCACAATTCCAAATCTCAGTGCCTATAAAAAACAAAGATTTATTTCCTATTTATACCTCATGTCCATTGTGGGCTGGCTGAGGCCTTGACCTGCATCATCCTCACTTAGAGACCTAAGTTGGTGGAGCAGCAACCATCTGAAATCTTTCCAGTTACTGTTGCAGAGAAAAATGAGAGTAAGACATATTCAACACCGGTTCTTAAAACTTCTACTCTGAATGATATACATCACTCCCACTCACATTTTATTAGCCAAAGTAAGTTACATGGCCTAGTCCAATTGCAAAGGAGATGGAGAGGTATAATTCTACCACATGCCCAGGGGAAAAGAGACAGGATATGTGGGTCTTAACAATCTTAATGACTACAGCAACCAACCATTGCCATAAACTGCTTGTGGAAGTTTGGCCCCCTGCCTGCTTGTCCCCTGATGGTTTCTCTCTTCAGCTTGCACCCCTCACAGTGATTCTCAGTCATCTCTGCCCATGTGGTCACCACACCTTCATGGCACATTTTGGATGAGATGACTGGTAACAATGCTTTCAACTTGATTCCACAATCATAAAATGAGGGAAATGCAGACTCAGAATATCAGTGCAGAGTAAAACCTCTGCTAGGACCTAGACCAGAGTCCCTCTCTTTATAGATGGACAAACAGGGAGGTCTTGTGTGGTAGGCCGAATTGTAAGATGGCCTCCAAGAGCCTCACCCAGTGGTGTACAAATCAAAAAAACCAAACTCACTGCCATTGAGTCAATTCTGACTCATGGCAACCCCCATTGGGTTTCGGAGGTTGTAATCTTTGTGGAAGTAGATTGCCCCATCTTCCTTCCATGGAGTAGCTGGTGGGTTTGAACCGGCTGGTGGGTTTGAACTGCTGACCTTCTGGTTGGCAGCCAAATGCCTTATCCACTATGCTCCCATAGCTCCTTCTGCTGGTGTACATGTACTGTATAATCTCCACCCCTTGAGTGTAAGTGGGACCTGTAAATATGATAGGATATAACTTCCATGATTATATTACTTTATATGGCAAAAGGCATTTTTCTGATATGATTAAGGTCTCTTGAATTAATCAAATAAACCCTGGTGCTTAGTGGTTAAGCTCTCAGCTTCTAACCAAAAGTTCGGTAGTTCAAACCCACTAGCTGCTCCATGGAAGAACTATGTGGCAGTCTGCTTCTGTAAAGATTACACCAAACTCACTGCCATTGAGTTGATTCTGACTTATAACAAATCCCATTGGGTTTCGGAGGCTGTAATCTTTGTGGAAGTAGATTGCCCCATCTTCCTTCCATGGAGCAGCTGGTGGGTTTGAACTGGCTGGTGGGTTTGAACTGCTGACCTTCTGGTTGGCAGCCAAATGCCTTACCCACTATACCACCAGAGCTCCTTTCCATAAAGATTATAGCTTTGGAAAACCTGTGGGACAATTCTACTTTGTCCGGTGCTGCATTGGTAAGTGCTCAGCTACTAATAAAAAGGTCAGCGGTTCTAACCCACCAGCAGCTCCATGGGAGAAAGATGTGGTAGTCTGCTTCTGTGAAGATTACATATAGCCTTAGAATCAATCCCTGTGAAGACAATTCTACTATGTCTAAAGAGTTGCTATAAGTCAGAATTGATTCAATGGCAATGGGTTTTTTTTTTTTTTTTTTTGAATTGGGATTGATTTGATGGAAATCTTTTTTTTTTTTTTTTTTTTAATTAATCAAAAGGAAGATTATCTTGAGTAGACATGGCTTAATCAGGTGAGTCCTTAAAAGAGATATGAGGCAGCAGCTGCTGCCTGAAAGAAAGCAAGCAGCCATGCTGTGAACTGCCTATGGGGGGGAGTCCTGTGCCTAGGACCTAAAAGCAACCTCTAGGTCAATAGCCAGAAAGAAAAAAGGAGTCTCAGTCTTACAACTGCAAAGAACAAAATTCTGACAACAATCTGAATGAGCTTCAAAGAGGACCTGAGCACCAAATAAAACACAGGCCCATCCAACACTTTAATTTCAGCCTGGTAAGACTCTGAGGAGAGAACTCAGCTAACCCTGTCCCCAGACTCTTGACCCATGGAAACTGTAAGATAAAAAAAAAACTGTGTGCTGTTTTAAGCTGGTAAATTTGTGGTACTTTGTTATGCACAATGGAAAATTAATATACCACATCAGTGGCAGGTTCTGAGACTTCCAGCCTCCCTAGTTCTCTGCTAACTGCACCACTGGGCATGTCTTTGCACCCAGAGAGGCTGACCAGACTTCACCTTTGAAGTGGTCAAGAAAACAATCTCAGATTAATGTGCACCATTCTCTCTTTCCTTTCCTTCTTTGCTCCATTCCGATCATCTCACACAACAATTGACAGGAGAATCTTAAAAACACTGCTTTCATCCATTTCCTTCCTTGGTTTTAGAACAGAGGAGTTGCAGTGGCTTTCTTTTGCTGGGACATCAATTCTGGGCTTCTAATCCCAGTACTCAAGACAGTCCAGTGATTTCTCTTCCTTTTACTGAAAACAAACTCTCTATCTCAGGTCTGATGGTATCTACATGCCACTCTCATCTTCTAGGATTGCTCCCACTCTGTGCCCTTCCTCAGCCTGCTCCCTAGGGGACTGTGCCTGGTCATGGTTGTTGTTGTCAGGTGCCGTCGGGTCATTTCTGACTCATAGTGACCCTATGTACAGAAGAATGAAAAGTGCCCAGTTCCGCACCAGCTCCATGATGTTTGCTATACTTGAGCCCATCGCTGCAGCCACTGTGTCAACGCATCTCATTGAGGGCCTTCCACTCCTTCGTTGACCATCCACTTAACCAAGCATGGCATCCTTCTCCAGGGATTGGTCTCTTCTGACAACATGACCAAAGCAGGTGAGATGAAGTCTGGCCTTTCTCACTTCCAAGGAGCATTCCAGCTGTACTTCCTCCAGGACAGATTGTTAGATCTCTTAGCAGTCCATGGTACTCTCAGCATTCTTTGTCAGCAGCACAACTCAAAAACATCAATTCTTCTTTGGTCTTCCTTATTCATTGTCCAGCTCTTACATGCATATCAGGCAACTGAAAATCCCATGGCTTGTGCAAGCACACTTTTACTCTTCATTCAATGGCAATTTTCAGAGTCTCTTCTGACATCCATTTTTTTTTCTTCCTTTCTCATTAGACTGGTTATTAGACTGGATTTTAATTTATCATGCTCCCACCAATAAAATAAAATTTCCTGCAGTGATTCTAGCTCAGCAGGGTTCAAGATACATGCTATAACATGGATGACTCTCAAAAACATTATGCGGAGAATAAGAAGTCCAACATAAAAACTTACATACTGTAGGATTCATCTACATAAAAATCTTGTTGTTGTTAGGTACTGTTGAGTCATCTTTGACGCATGGTGACCCTTTGCACAGCAGAATGAAACACCCGGTCCCATGCCAGCTCCACGATACTTGCTATACTGGAGCCCATTGGTGCAGCCATTGTGTCAGTCCATCTCGTAGAGGGCCTTCTCTTTCATTGACCCTCCACCTTACCAAGCATGACATCCTTCTCCAAGGAATGGTCCCTTATGACAACATGACCAAAGCACATGAGATGAAGTCTGGCCATTCTCGCTTCCAAAGAGCATTCAGGATGCACTTCCTCCAGGACAGATCTGTTAGTTCTTTTAGCAGTCCACTGTACTTTCAGCATTCTTTGTCAGCACCACAACTCAAATGCATCAATTCTTCTTCAGTCTTCCTTATTCATTGTCCTCTCTCACATGCATATGAGATGATTGAAAATACCATGGCTTGTGTCAGAAGCATCCTAGTCCTCAAGGAGACATCTTTGGTTTTCAGCACTTGAAAGAGGTCCTTTGCAGTCCATTTGCCCAGTGCTATACATTGTCTGAAGTCCTCACTGCTACTTCCATTGGTGTTGATTATAGAACCAAGCAATATGAAGTCTTTGACAACTTCAATCTTTTCTCCTTTTATCATGATGATGTTTATAGGTTCAATTGTGAGGATTTTTGTTTTCTTTATATTGAGATGTGATCCATACTGCAGACTATAGTCTTCAATCTTAATCAGTAAGTGCTTCAAGTCATCCTCAGTTTCAGCAAGCAAAGTTGTGTCATCAGCATCTTGCAGGTTGTTAATGATTCTTCTTCCAATCTTTATGCCACGTTCTTCTTCACATAGTCCAGCTTCTCAGATTACTTGCTCACATATAGATTGAGTATGGTGAAAGGATGGAAGGAAGATGGGGCAATCTACTTCTGTAGTGATACTGCCCTGGAAACCCAAGGAGGGGTCGCTATGACTCAGGTCCGACTCGATGGCAAACAACAACAACAACAACATGGTGAAAGGAAAAGCCAATTGCTATAATGGAAAGGAAAGACAATTACTATAATGAAATATGCAAAGACCTGGAGTTAGAAAACCAGAAGGGAAGAACATGCTTGGCATTTCTCAAGGTGAAAGTACTGAGGAAAAAATTT
>NW_006921699.1:8716906-8718975 GCF_000298275.1 Orycteropus afer afer | reverse complement strand
CTGAGCTGTCTCCCTGTGCATAAACAGCCCTTCTTTCTCCCATGATTGTTCTCTCCAAGAAGTGCATTTACCTCAGGTAAATGTTCACCTCCTATGCCTGTCTTTTGCTTGGCTGGAAGCCACAGGTATGGGTTGAATTCTAGACTTGAAGGGCAGTTAGGGGCCATAGTCTCAGTGGTTCCACCAGGCTCTATCAGACCAGAAAACCTGGCCTCCCCCCTTTTTTTTCCAAATGCTTTTGAGTTTTGTTCTCCCCCTCTATCCCGGGTCTCCTACATAGACCCCCCTCTGAGTGGTTGACAGTGGTAGCCGTGCACCATCTATTTTTTATGGTCTCATAGCCATATAGACTGTGGACTGCATGGTGTACCAGTCGCTAAAACTAATTGTTTCCACGAATCTTTGGCTTTCTTCATTCCTCTTTTCTCTGGATGAGGAGAGACCGACCCATCATTGCATCTAGATGGTTGCTTACAGGCTTTTAATATCCCAGTTGCTACTCACCAAATACGAGGTGGAACAATATTTTGTGTAGCATGTTATGTCAATTGAGCTTGATGTTCCTTGTGACTATGGTCCTGAGTCCACATGTTCAACTACTTGGTCCCTCTGGATAGCTAGCTGTGACCAAAAAGTTACTACAACATTGTTCCTTGTCAGCTCTACTATACACCTGGGAATTCAGATCATACAGATACACTTAATAGGACGAATGTCTGCCAACCCTATATATGGTCTGGGGTACATTCCCCACTTCATAGACATACCTAATATTTCAGCCTGTCCACCCTTCTATCTACCCATATACCCAGGTTTGCCTTCACTGACAATGCAATACTGTATGTGCAAAAGGGTTCATCTTTGTTGTCTGCACCTCTGTATGTCTTCCTCTTCCTCAATGCCACCATGTTGATCACTCACATGTGTAGTACATTACTCTTCTCTTCACCCAAATTAGTACTTTTATCTAACCATCTAATAGTGTTTTTTCCCTTCCCCTCCCACCCCTGGTAATCAGCAAAGAAAATTTCCTTCCATAGATAAACCTTTCCTTGATTTTTACAATAACAGACTAATACAGTATTTGTCCTTCTGTGATTGACTTATTTCACTCATCATAATGTCCTCCAAGTTCATCCAAGTTATGCGGTGTTCTGCAGATTCTATGTTATTCTTTAGAGTTGCATAGTATTCCATTGTATGTATGTACCATTGTTTGGTTATCCATTACTCAGTTGATGGACACCTAGGTTGTTTCCATCTTTTGGCTATTGTAAATAGTGCTGCAATGAACATGGGTGTGAGTATGTCTGTTCTTGTCATGGCTCTCACTTCTTTAGGCTTTATACCTCGTAATGGAATGGGTCGGCCAAATGGTATTTGTATTTCCAACTTTTCAGGAGTCACCAAGCTGCTTTCCAGTGGTTGTACCATTTTACAGTCCCACCAGCAGTGTATGAGAGTCCCAATCTCTCTACATCCTTGCCAGCATTTGTTATTTTGTGTCTTGTTGAAGTTTGCTAGTAGTGCTGGGGCAAGATGGTATCTCATTGTTGTTTTGATTTGCATCTCCCTAATGGTCAAGGATTGTGAGCATTTTTTTCATATGTTTGTTGGCCACATGAATATCCTCCATTCAAAATGGCTGTTCCCTCTGGACAGACAAAAGTCCATAGCTCAGCCCGCCATCCTCTTTGCTGCTTTCCCTTTTATTCCCCAGCCACCAAAGCAATCTTAAGTTATTAAGTTCCTGGAATGTGGGAGAACGCTGTCACTTTAAATACCTAAAATGGTCAAGCTGCTTGCAAACATTCAAAATGATTGCGCCCTCCAGACAGACAAAAGTCCACAGCTCAGCCCACTGTCCTCTTCGCTGCTTTCCCTTTTATTCCCCAGACACCATAGCAGTCTTCCATGAAGTCCCTGGCTGGCAGGGCTGCTTTTTGGGTTAATTCTTAAGTCTTACCATTACTCAGAAATATCCAAGCTGTCTGTGCCATCAGGATTACTGCCAGATTGCCACTCCATATGTCTCCTTTTTTGGTGTTTTCATGCAGATTCTTCTGCTA
>NW_006921699.1:8706783-8716560 GCF_000298275.1 Orycteropus afer afer | reverse complement strand
TTTGGTGTTTTCTTCCTTTCCTGTGTTTTTAATGACCTTTTGCTTTTTTCATGGATGATGTTCTTCATGTCTTCTCACAATTCCTCTGGCTTTTGGTCATTGGTGTTCAATGCATGAAATCTATTTTTTAAATGGTCTCTAAATTCAGGAGGGATATGATCAAGGTCATAATGGCTCTTATGGACTTGTTTTAATTGTCTTCAACTTCAAGTTGAACTTGCATATGAGCAGTGATGGTCTGTTCCACAATCAGCTCCTGGCCTTGTTTTGCCAAAAGATATTATGTTTTTTTATCACCTCTTGCCATAGATGTAGTCAATCTGATTCCTTTGCACTCTGTCTGGTGAAGTCCACATGTGTAGCCACCATTTGCGTTGTTGAAAAAAGGTATTTGCAATTAATAAGTCATTGGTCTTGCAAAATTCTATCATGTGATTTTTAATGTTATTTCTGTCACCAAGGCCAAATTTTCCAACTACTGGCAATTCTTTGTTTCCAACTTTTGCATTCCAGTTACCAGTGATAATTAGCACATCTTCGTTGCATGTTCAGTCAATTTCAGACTGCAGAAGTTGATAAAAATCTTCAATTTCCTTATCTTTGGCTTTGGTGGTTGGTGCATAAATTTGAATAATAGTAGTATTAATGGGTCTTCCTTGTAGGCTTATGGATATTATCCTATCAATGCCACGCCATTCCTCTTCAAATTGTCATTTCCAGCATAGTAGATCATATGGTTCTCTGATTCAAAATGGCCAAAACTGGTTCATTTCAGCTCACTAATGCCTAGAATATCAATCTTTATAAGTTCCATTTCATTTTTGTCTTCCAATTTTCCTAGATTTATACTTTGTACATTCTATGTTCTGATTCTTAATGGATATTTGCAGTTATTTCTCCTCACTTTGTGTCAGTCACATCAGGAAATGGAGGTACCAAAAGCTTTACTTGCTCCATATCATTAAGGTTGGTTCTACTCTCATGAGGCAGCACTTTCCCAGTCTTATTTTGAGTGCCTTCTGACCTAAGGGGCTCGTCTTTCTGCACTGTGTTGGACAATGTTTCCAGGCTATTCATAATGTTGCCCAGTAATGTATCAGACAGTGTTTCTCTGCTATTCATAAGGTTTTCCCTTCCTGGCCAGTTCTTTGAGAAGTGGATGGTTTCTTCCTTCTTCCTAGGCTCTCTCAGTCTGTAAGCTGTGTTGAAACCTGTGTATATGTGCCACTCTGCTGGTGTTTGAGACACCAGTGGCACAGCCTCCCACCTCACAGCAATATGCAAGCCACCATAGTACGACAAACTGAAAGACAAGTTTGTCTCCCTTAGCTGTTCAAAACTTCTCCACCCTCCCCTTACCTGGATCCTGCCACTGTGGGCCCTGGCTTCCCTGCTTCCTGCCTTTGGGTGCTGGCTGTCTCCTGCCCCTTACTTGGATCCTGCTGTTTTGTCAGCCCTGGATATAAAAATCTAGAAAATTAATTTATAATGACAGAAAGCAGGTAAATTGTTGCCTGGGCATAGGGTTTAGGGAGATGAGTGCAAATGGGGCTCCAGGGAACTTTTTGAGGTGATAGGAATGTTTACTATCTTGATTATGGTGGTGCTTACATGGATGTATACATTTGTCAAAACTCATCGATCTCTCACTTAAAATTGATGCATGTATTATATATAAATTATACCTCAATAAAGTTGACTTAAGGAGCTCTGTTGGCACAGTGGTTAAGGCATTCAGCTGTTAACCAGGAGGTCAGCAGCTCGAATCCACCAGCAACTCCATGGGAGAAAGATGAAGTAGTCTGCTTCTGTAAAGATTTACAACCTTCAAAACCCTAAGAGGCAGTTCTATCTTATAGGGTGTTATGAGTCTGAATGGACTCAATGGCAGTGGGTAAAGTTGATTTTAAAAGGAAACAACAACAACAACAACAATAATCACGTGTATGTTTTGATTCAATAAAAGCTTTATTGGAAATTCCATAGAGTACACCTTTCTGAAATAGAGATTTATACATGGTTTAAAAAGGGTGAGCCCAGGAAAGCAACTACAGACTAATGTTCAGACAGCCAACCCAAAATGCAAGTGGAGTGATCATTCTCAGACAGAGAAGCTCTCACACTGAGAGCAAAGATGTGGCTTAAAAGATGAGTGAAATGAATTTAAAAAGGGATTTCTCAGCAACAGAAACCTAGAAATGGGAAGGGGAGTAAAGGGCAAAAGGGGGCTATTGTGTGCTGAGAGAGAGGTCTAGATTTGGAGTCAAAAGATAGCCTGTATGCCCCCATCCTAGGCATCACAATGCGGTGCAGTGTGCTTCTTTCAGAGCCTCACCATGGCCTGGAGGAACAGCTCTCAGTACTAGCACCTAATTTTGCTCTGAATCCACACCCCCAGCCACCAGCTTGATTATAAACTAATTTCCATGGGAGATGGGTGCTGGAAAGGGGGCATGGGATTTCTGAGCAATGAAAAATCCTTCATCTGGGTTAAGTGCCGGAGGATCTCTGCCCAGGCCATGCTGCATTGTGTGGTCCCTGAGTAGACTCTTTGTCCCACAGTAACTCAGGACACTGCCCAATGAGATGAGGCTCAGTAGGGGCAACAGCTGGCACACTGAGAATTTGGTGGGATTTCTATAGCTGTGGCAAAACCAGCAGGACTCAAGATCCAGAGAGACCCAGATAGAAAGCAATGAGTTAGGAAAGAGTGTGTGCCAAATGACTGTGTGAGAATCCAAGAGGAGAAAATGAGAAATGAAAGAGGAAGAGGAAGGAAGAAAGCAGTATAGAGCTCAGCTGTGGTTGCCAGGGCTCAGGCTTAAAGCAAGAGCAGCAGCACAGACTAAAGATGGAAGACAGGACACTAAGGAGGAAGGGCAAATGGCAGGGAAGCTCTGTAGTCTAATGGGTACATGTTGTTGTTGTTGTTGTTATGTGCCATCGAGTCAATCCCAATTCATAACGACCCCTCCTTGGGTTTCCAAGGCAGAATCACTACGGAAATAGATTGCCCAACCTTCCTTCCGAAAAGTGGCTGGTGGGTTTGAACCACCAGCCTTCTGGTTAGCAGTCAAGTGCCTTAGACACTATGCTACCAGAGCTCCCAACGGGGACATAACCACTATATATACCAATGGCCATCAGGACTGTCTCTCCCAAATGGTTCCAGTTTCCCCTGAATTACTGATGATGATTAATGATACTACCTTCCATCTGAGCTGGCCTGACAATCATCAACCCTGCCCTTTCCTGCTCAGCCAGTATCCCCAGCAGTTTGGACTCTGTTCTCTTCTCCTCATCTCCACAGTTGCTGCTTTAAGTCAGGGCTTGCCCACTCCTCCCTGGAAAGGTTACTTCACAAAAACTAAAGCAAACTCATTGCTGTCAAGTCAATTCTGACTCATAACACTCTTATGTATTACTGACATGAAACCCCCATTGGCTTTCCAAGGCTGTAAATCTTTATGGAAGCACACTGCCTCATCTTTCTTCCATGGAGCAGCTAGTGGGTTGGAGCCAACAAACTTTTTGTTAGTAGCCAAATGCCTGAACCTCTACACCACCAGAGCTCCTTGGGAAGATTGATGGAACCTCTTAATTAGCCTTGCTGCCTCCCCTCTTGCTAAACTGCATCAACAGGTATTCAGTCATGGAAGAAGGGAACCAACACATATTAAGTATTTATTATCCTCAACATTTTAATTATAATCCTCATAACAACACTTTGAGAAATGTAGTACTATATCCATTTTACTATCAGAGAAACTGAGGCTCAGAGGGTTTAGATAACCTTCCCAAGCCAGGATTCAAACCTTCCATCTACCCTCTATACTTCTACCAAGTGGATCTTTCTTAAATATAAATCCATTCAACTCACTTCCCTCATAAAAAATTCTTCAGTGACTCCCCATTGCTTATAGTCCTACTTTTCAATAGTTTTTGCACTTATAGAATCATTTTCTCCATTTTCCCCCCCATGCAACACTAACCTATCACACAAATACCAGCAGAACTGACTCTATATAAGTAGGGGTGAGGCCCAGCACCCTGCTTGCTTTCCTAGTTGACACCTTTGATCAAAGTCTGAACACAATGGTAGTTTGTTTAAGATTTAATTCTTGACATGACCTCTGGCATACCTGTCCTCTTCCTGAAGTTTATTTTAATGAATAGTCTAAGGAGCTTTGGTGGCATAGTGCCTAAGGCATTTGACTGCTAACCAGAAAGCTGGTGGTTTGAACCTACCAGCCACTCCTCTGAAAAAAGCTTGGGAAATCTACTTCTGTAGAGATACCACCTAGGAAACCGAAGGAGAGGTCACTGTGAGTCGAAAATGACTCGACAGCAGTGAGTTTTTGAAAAAATCCATCAAGGAACTTGAAAATCTTCTCTCCATCTTCCTCATCCTCTGTAAGTACTACATTAGAATGTTCATTGGACTTTGTCTTGTAC
Organism: Orycteropus afer afer; assembly: GCF_000298275.1. Taxonomy (NCBI): domain Eukaryota; kingdom Metazoa; phylum Chordata; class Mammalia; order Tubulidentata; family Orycteropodidae; genus Orycteropus; species Orycteropus afer. Next base: position 8,712,105 of record NW_006921699.1, on the reverse strand, counting down.
ATCTCTTGCTCTTCATTTGCACTCTCATCAACTTTCATGGATTGGGTTGTATCCCCCTCAAAAGCTATGTTAAAGTCCTAACCCCTGGTATCTGTAAATGTGATCTTGTTTGGAAATGGTATCTTTGAAGATGTTATCACTTAAATTCACACTCATGTTAATTTAGGTCATACTAGAGTAAGGTTGGTCTTATTCCTATCTGAGTAGATTCTTTATAATAGAGAAGAAAGTACAGAGACCCAGAGAGAAGGGAATTCATGTGGCACTGTAACTGTAAGCCAAGGGATATCTGGGACTACCGGAAGTTGAAAGAGAAGCATGGAACAGATTCCCCCTCAAAGCCTCGGAATGAATAAACATGCCAACACCCTGATCTTGGAATTCCAACCTCCAGAACTGTAAGATAATAAATTCCTGTTCTAATAAGCCCCCAGTTTGTGGTATTTTCTTACAGCAGCCCTAGGAAACTATTATGTCACCCAAGTCCAACCTATTAAAATCTCTTACCTGGAATAGTGACACAGTTTCCTTACTGGGCTCCAACTTCCACCTTTGCATCCTAATAGTCCATTCCTCACACAGCAGCCTGAGTGAACTAATATAAATCTCCCAATCAAAGAAGAGCGCCAATCTGACATAGGAGTATGTTGACATATATATAAGTGGTATTGTCGCTTTCCCCTTCACAATTAAATATGGGCATATTCAGTTGCCATCAAATGATAGAAACTCCATGTGTGTTAGAGTGGAACTTAGCTCCACAGGGTTTTCAATGTTTTATTTATTAAAAAATTTTTTATAACCTTGAGATAAGAATATAGAATATTCATCAAAGAATAAGCTTAGAGTCAAAAGAATTGGGATGGTTGCTTGATTATCTATGTGACCACTTAGTTTCTCAAACTGTAGGGCAGAGTAAATGGAATCTGCTGCTTTTTAACTCACAGTGGTTATGGGAATAACTGATATAAAATATTCAGAATGAATTACAAGAAACATATACATCTAAAACACTCTTATGTTTTACTGACATGAAATAATAAATTTGGATATATGAACATCTGGTTGACACTATGCTGTTGTAAGAGCTAAAGCAAATTTGATGAGGTAATTAAATACCTATCTTTTTACTTGTATTTAGGACAGATAGTTACCATCTATGGGATCTCCTTTCAGAAACTATCTATATTTATACATGGAGTTGGCCACATGGTCACATAACATGAGAAAATTTGGAGCAGATGTTATTGGGTAGCTGGAATTTTTCTGTTAGGATTACAAATGACACAGTGCAGACTTCCTACATGCTTCACAGATACAGTAATATAGCTACTTGGAAGAAATATTTGTATTCTCAACAGGCTGATTTTTAATCAACAAGTATGATTGCTTTATTGTCTAGTCTTAGATGAGTCAGACAGCAGAATGTATAGCATTTCCAAGCTTGCCAGGGAGTGGGCCACAGGGGAGACTGCTTTACAGTAACTTGTCTGTCAAAGTGTGGTCTCATGCTCTCTCTCTTTTAACCGTGTAATGGAGAGCCTCTCACAGGCCTTTTCACAGTCATTTCCTGTCATAGATTGAATTGTGTACCCCCAAAATACGTGTTGACTTAGCTGGGTCCTGATTCTTAGTGGTTTGGCAGTTATGCAATTATGTGATTTGGCAATTATGCAATGATGTGATCATCCCCATGATGTGATCAGCGATGCAACACTGTTATTCAGGTCACAGCCCCTATCCAACATTAGAGGAATTTCCCTGGGTGCATCACCTTTTTTCATTTTAGAAATAACTCTGTCAGGCCTATGTATATTCATGAGTGTAGTCCTATTCACCTTCCCACCCCATTTAAGATAGCTTGAGTGTCTATCTATGTATCTACTTGTAGGTTATTGCTTTTACTGTTATTGCAGAATTGTACATGTAATAGTAGTTACCTTTATTGTCTTTGAATCTTGTGCTCCTCTCGGTGTCTTCCTCTGCCTTGATTATTTTGTGCTGACCTCCTTCTTATTGTATATTGCCTTTTCCTTCATCCAAGTTAATATGTATCTACTTTCTATTTAGTGAATTACTCTCCCTTCCCTTCCCTTCCCTTCCCACCTTTGTAAACTTCAAAGAATGATTCTCTCTGTGTATAACCCCCCTTTTTTAAAAAAGTAATAGTTTCATACAATATTTATCCTTTTCTGATTGACAAATTTTACTCAGCAGAATGTCCTTTAGGTTCATCCATGTTATGGAGTGTTTTGCAGATTAATCATTATTCTTTAATGTTTTATAACATTCTATTGTGTCTATGTACCATAGTTGGTTTATGTATTCATCCACTGATGGGCACTGACATTGTTTCTGTCTTTTTGCTACTGTGAATAATGTTATGATGAACATGGATGAGCATATATCTGTCATATATATATTACAGCTCTTATTTCTCTAGGATGTATACTAAGTAGTGGGACTGCTGGATCATATGGCATTTCTAGTTTCAGCTTTTTAAGGAAATGCCATATCATTTTTCATAGTGGTTGTGCCATTTTACAGTCCCATCAGCAGTGTATGTGGGCCAGTCTCTCCACACTTTGCCAGCATGTTGTTTTCTGTTTTTTTGATCTTTGCTATTAATGGTGGCTTGACATGACATCTCACTATTGTTTGGACTCTAATGGTTAATGATACCAACCATTTCTACACGTGTTTATTAGCTACCTAAATGTATTCTTTTCTTTCTTTATTTATTTTAAGAGCTTGTTTTACATTCAATGTAACACGTACATTTAGTTTCGTTTCCCATTTGCCATGTCCAACCCTAACTCAGTCTCCTCCCCTCCCTACCCTGTACCCCTCCCTCTGTGCCCCTCATATTTATGAACTCCTGTTTGTCCTGCATTTCCTCAGTTTGAATGTTGGTCCTCTGGTGTCCTGTGGTCTATTGCTCTAGGGGATGTATTACCATAGAGTATGTGGGTGAGGCATAATGGGTTGAGTGGTCTGCGTGTACATCTTGTTAACTATTGGGCTGAGAGGCCCACCCTGGGGGTGAGTTTTATTCCAGGCACAGGATGTATTCCAGGGCCATAGTATTGGGAGTCTCACCAGATTTCATCTGACTAGTAATTCTGGTCAGTATTGAGTTTCTGGATTTTGTTCCACGTTCTCCTTCCTACTCTATCCAGGATCTCCAGATTTGATCCTTTCCTGAGTGGTTGGCATTGGTAGCTGGGCACCATCTAGTTCTTCTGGTCTTGAGAGTCATTGTGTCCTAGGGCTGATTGCTTCCAAATGCCCCCTTTTTTTTTTTTTTTGCACTCTTCTTTGCTTCAGACACTAGGAGACTGTTAACTGCATCTTAGATGGCCGCTTGAAAGCTTTTAAGACCCCAGTCACTACTAACCAATGTAGGATGTGGAGCAATGCTTTTATGAATTTTGTTGTGCCAATTGAGTCTGATGTCCCCCAGTACTATGATCCTGAGGCAGTAGATCTATTGGATCTCTCTCCCATAGTGTTGGGATGTCTGTGAGGGATTACTCTGTGTCTGTCTTCTATTGTTTCTGTAAGGACTGCAGGTATTTTGTATCACTGATGTCTGTGCAACATTAGCTTCAGCTGAATCTATCCTTGGTCTAGAGTATTCTTCTGTTCACTGACCTCTATCTGATCATCTCAGGTGTTTATGTGTTTATCTGTATAGTCTAGTGTTTGGTGTTAATGGCAATGCAGTATTCTGGACACATTGGCTGGTATTAGCATCTGCCATCCATCTCTTATGTGCACAATTCTGTGTCCTCCCATTTCCTAATGTTATTATGGTGGTCATATATCCTTCCCGTATATCCCTCCCCCTACCCATGTCAATGTGTAGGCCCCAGTTAGTCTGAAATTAATCCCTCCCTTTCCCTCCCCATCCTGGTAACCTATTAGGTGAATTCCCAAGAAAACTCTTCTCTGTCTTTTTACAATGGGCTCATACAGTACCTGTCCTTCTGTGATTGACTTATTTTACTCAGCATAATGTCCTCTAGGTTCATCCACATCGCGAGATGAATTTATCTGTGTTGTGGCCTGCATCACCTTTTATCTTACAAAAAATAAAAGAAGAGAGATGCAGTAGAGAAGGAGGGATGTGACTACCACCAAGAAAGAAGAAATGGGAGCAGAATGCATCTTTTGGCCTTGGGATCCCTGTGCTGAGAATCTCCTGGACCCAGGGGAAGACTAATACCAAGACACATTGAGATTTCCAAGGAAAACCAGGCCTGCAGATGTTGAAAGGAGACAAGAACCTTCCTCTAGAGTCAATAGAGAGAGAAAGTCTTCCCCTAGAGCTGACATCCCGAATTCAGATGTCTTACCTCCTACCCTGTGAGAGAATATGTTTCTGTTTGTTAAAGCCACTCACTTGTGGTATTTCTCTTTTAGCAGCACTAGATGACTAAGATGCTTCCCATGGGTTTGCAGCCTCAGAAACTTTTGCCCAGGAGGGAAGTGGTAAATGTGTTAAACCTAAGAACTAAACTGAAAATCCCAGCAATTACAGAAAACAACTCTTTGGCAATATACAGGCTGGAAAAGATTTTTGAAATCCTCTTTCCTGCTAGGTTTTACTCCTTTAAGTCTAGAGTCATTGTTTTGAACTTTGTTTGGAATCATTTTCCAGAAATGATTTTTTAAGGAGGAAGAGTTATCTTTCTGAAGACAAACAACTGTGCTTCTGAGATAAAGTAGGTGACTTTCTGTTTTACATTGCCTCTGGCTCCCTGGCTTTTATTATTCCCTTTCATGTTACTGAGTGAAGCATTGCAGAGCCATAATCCAGATTTTCTTTTATTTCTTTCTTTTTCTCTTTAATTTGGAAAATGAAGAAGTAAAGCTGTAATGTTCAACATGGGTGGTCTGGTGAATAAATAGATTGGAAAATGTCTTAACCCAAACAATGACTCGGTTACATTTTCTGACATAGAATAAGATTGTTTAACATTGCTAATCTCAAATAAGTTTGTTGTTGTTGTTAGGTGCCTTTGAGTCATTTCCGACTCATAGCGACCCCATGCACAACAGAACAAAACACTGCCTGATCCTGCACCAGCTCCATGACCCCTGCTATACTTGAGCCCATCATCGCAGCCACCGTGTCAATCCATCTCATTGAAGGCCTCCCCTTCTTTCGCTGACCCTCCACCGTACCAAGCATGACATCCTTCTCCAAGGAATGGTCGCTTCTGACAACATGACCAAAATAGGTGAGATGAAGTCTGGTCATTCTTGCTTTCAAGGAGCATTTCGGGTGCACTTCCTCCAGGACAGATCTGTTAGTAC
>NW_006921699.1:8689531-8699188 GCF_000298275.1 Orycteropus afer afer | reverse complement strand
CTCCCTGTTGGAAACCTCTTGTACCACCCTTTCCTGGGTCCCTGCGGCTGACTCTTCCTCTGTCCAGATTCCTAGGCTTTATAATCCCCTTTCTCCTGCTCTCTTGCCCTGCTGCTTTGAGTGTGCCTGATTTCCCTCTCCTCGCCTGGATCCCTGTGGCTGACTTCTCCTCTGTCCGAGTTCCTGGCTTTTAATCCCCTTTTTCTTGCTCTCCCACACTGCTGCTTTGGGCGTGCCTGAGTTCCTCTTCTCACCTGGATCACTACAGCTGACTGTAATAATAAAAAATAAGTTTAGGTTTTATGAATAATTGAAAACACCATTCTCAGTTGAGTGATTATCCATTATTTCAGGGGTATATGGGGTGGGTGGGCAAAGATGGACTGTACCACACATCCACTGAGAGCATGCTAGGTTTGAGGATAATGTGTGTGTGTGGTTGCTGAACATGTTTCTCTCCCTGCACTAAGTGCTGGGCTGCAGAAGGCCCCAACATTAGAGCTCTTCTGCTGGAAATCCTGGGGTTAGAAAGGTAGCCATAGACCCAACACCTGGCTCTTGTCACCTTAGAATAGCCTAGGTTGAGTTTTGCAGAGGAAATGCCACATGAAGAACAATTATAAGAATGTCTTAGACAATAAACCATATGGGAGAGGTCATCACAAAATAATCAAGGCAGAGGAAGACACTGGGAGGAGCACAAAGAGTTATAGGCAGCAAAGATAAACACTATTATATACACAATCCTGAAATAACAGTAATAATAATAATCTACAAGTGGATCTGTAGATAGCCTCTCAAATTTAATAGGGATGGGTAGGAAGATCAAAGAAGAGTTGATGCCCTTGAGTTGTGGTGTTGGTAAAAAATATTTAAAATGACACAGACTGCCAGAAGAATGAACAAATCTGTCCTGGAAGAAGTACAGTTGGAATACTCCTTAGAAGTGAAAATGGCCAGACTTCATCTCACCTACTTTGGTCATATTGTCAGAAGGACCAGTCCCAGAAGAAGGATATCATACTGGGTAAACTAGAGGGTCAGTAAAAAAAGGGGAAGATGCTCAACTAGATGGATTGACACAGTGACTGTAATGAGGACCTTAAACAAAGCAAGGATTGTGAAGATGATGCAGGACCAGCCAGTGTTTTGTTCTGTTGTACACAGGGTTGCTATGAGTTGGAGCCAACTCAACAGCACCTAACAACAACAGCAACAACAGGTGAATGGAACTACACCCATGAATATATATATGGGTTTCACAGAGAATTTTCTCCATATGTATTTATATGTGCTGCAAATGTATCCATAAATGTAGTAGAACATACAGGGGGTAAAGTTATGGAAACTTTTTAGCCATAATCAAACATCTTCAGGGAATGAGTTGCTCGGCATTGGGGTTCAGGACCATAGTCTTGGGGGACATGAAGGTCAATTGGTATAATTTAAGTATAGTGACTGGGATCTTAAAAACTTGTGAATAGCCATTTAAGGTACATCTATGGATCTCTCCCCAACTGGAGCAAAGAAGAGTGAAGAAAACCTAAGACATAAGGAAAGAATTAGTCCAAAGGACTAATTGACCACGTGAACCCCAGCCTCCACAACCCTGAGACCAAAAGGACTAGATGCTGTCTGGCTACCATTGCTGACTGCTCTGAAAAGAGGTCACAAGTGAGTGGTGCTAGACAGAATGGGAGAAAAATGTGGAACAAAACTTAAAATCATTTTAAAAAAAAAGACGAGGCTTACTGGTCTGATAGAGACTTGCAGAACACCCAAGATTGTGGCCTTTAGATACTCTTCACACCTGGAACTGAACTCACACCCGTGGCTCAACTTTCAGCCAAATAATTGTTGTTGTTGTTATGTGCCATCGAGTCAGCCCCGACACATAGCGACCCCTCCTTGGGTTTCTGAGGTGGACAATAGACAGGCCTATATGGTGAACAATAATACAAGGGAAGTATACACTCATTAAAACAGTCAACAATATGAGCTCAAAAGAGTAGCATTTATCCAGGGTTAAAGATCATGAGACAGGAAGGGATAGGAAAGAAGAATGAAGGAAATGGTAAATACAGGGAGGAAGTGGGAAGAGTGTTGTTACATTGTGGAGATTGCAATAAATGTCACAAAACAAAATGTGTCTGAATTGTTCAACGGAAAACCAATCTGTTCTGTAAACTTTCACCTAAATCACAACTGAAAAAAATGAAAAGAATGCCTTAGATTTCAAAATCACTCTTTTGGTTGTATTAACTGTCTAGGGCTGCCATAACAATGCACCACAAACCAGGTGACTTTTAAGAACAGAAATATATTATCCAGCTGTCCTGGAGGCTGGGAGTCCAAATCAGTGTCAGTTGTGGTCATTCCTTCTGAGAGCTCTAAGGAAGAATCTGTTAAATGCCTCTCTACCAGCTTCTGATGGCTTCTGGCAATCCGGGGCATTCCTTGGTTTATAGCTCTGTCCAGTGTTGGATTACACAATAAGCATAGTAAGCACAGCGTTACTTGTGCTTACTCACTAGTGACTAGTAAACAAATTTTCTCACCACACCAAAGATTCTGCTTCTGGGTATGACTATCTTCTATGCCTACCTCCACAGCACTTTCCTGCAGAAGTAAATCCTCTTTTCAAATTTAGAATCCCTGACAGGAACAGAGTATGCAGTAAGCATGGTAAGCACAGGCTTACTTGTACTTACTTACTAATCTGTAGTGAATTGTTTCATATGTTTTTCACTTGGAAAGAAAAGCAGTTTGGATCATAAAAAGGCACACAAGACTATAATAACACACAACAAAATATTAACTATGGTTTTTTGGGTAATAGAATAAGGGACAATTTTATGCTTTTGTGATATTTTTAAGATATATGTACCACTATTCAGGATGTGTCTAACTCAGGATATGTCTCCCCTACTACCAGGAAAAAGTCCTCCCACAATGAATCATCTACAGTTAGCAAGGACAGCATGTTATTTGTTGCCATAACTACACGAATTCTTACTGACTGGCCACTTACTGCATTTGCCATGGGAAGCTGGCTGATCTAAAGAATTATACTTCTTTGGGCTTCCACACTCAGAGCCTCTTAGCTTCCTTCACAGCTTTGCAGTATATAGTCCCAAAGTAGGTATATTTGTAGCAATCTGAGGTTCAGGTTCTAATGAGTCCACATGCCAACACCTAATTATTAAAGAAATACTTTATGTGAAGGAAAATGGAATTTATGGCTATTCCAAAAGCAACACAAAAACCAGGCTTTTCATTTTTTACCAGAAAATTCATGATGCTATTTTTTTAAAAAATCTTTTTTTCTTGGGCCAAGTTTAGATAAGATACAAACTCTAGGTAATTCCTAATGTACCAAGTATTGAGAAACAACTTCTACTGGATACCCTGAGGGATTCCATAAATAGCATTAGGGACCCATCACTGGTGAGTGATGGCCAAGGACTTCCCACTTGGTAAACAGTGATTCATTAAGTAAGCATTTTTGGATATTATGTAAATATTTCTATATTAACATCCTTGTGGATTTTCTGAGAAAAACAACAATAAAAATGAAAAATGTCATGAATTAGGGATGGCCAGAGGTCATATGACTGCAGGGAAAAGGTGTGTGGACTTGTTTTAAGTGAAATTTAATGTTGCCTTGAGTTATGGGTACAGCCTAAAGTCATCTGACAGTTTGATAATTATTCATAGTCTGAGAAAGCCTGCTTCACTATTCTCATAAGTTTCAATAAGTGTAAAGTGTATGAATATTATTTTTGTCTTGCAGTCAACCAGTGGAAAATACCAGTTTCTAACTTGGACCAGCCAATGTGTACCACTAAGTTATGCTTTGATAATCTCAGCAAAAATTTTCTTAATATATTTGCTAAACAGGGTAGCATCACCATGGATACTTTCCACTGCCTGTAACTTCCCTTACACCATTCTGGCACTTTCTGTCAAAGCTACCACATATGATACCAATTGAACATATTAGCATGTCATTTGTTCTCAGCATGGATGGGAAATCCAGAGGAAAAGTGGCAAAAAAAATACTATGAAGAGAGAGGAAACATAAAATGGAGGAGACACAAAGCTTGACTCAGAAAATGTGTTGGTGACTTAACCCTTTCCTACCTCAGTCTTGGCTCCATGTTTCTGCTAATCAAAATAACTTCTGTGTAAAGAGAGTGAATGGGTGGAGTAATACATTTTATTGAGCTAGCTGGCAATGGGACAAAGAGCTGTGGCACATGAAGAAGCTGGGAGACAGCTTTCTCCTCACACATTGATGTGGGAGCTAAAAGCTAGCAACACATTATTCGGCTAAGGTACCACATTCAGAGGGACAATGCTCTGCCTTCATTTTCTCCACACACCTGTGCTAAGTCAATGAAAATATTTTTCCTGCAGGCACTTTGGTAGGCCTATGTGGGAACTGACAATTGTGTGTTTGGGCTAATCAGAGAGGCTGTCAGACCTGAGGATGTCCAGACACTTTCTTCTGAGCTGGGACAAAGAGATTACAAATGAGTATACACTTAAAGACAGACAGCTTTTGCTGTTGTTTTACTGCCAATATTGTCTGCAGTTATGGACTGAAGGAGCTCTGGCGGTACAGTGGTTAAAGCATTTGGCTGCTAACCAAACGGTTGATGATTCGAATCTACCAGGCACTCTGTGGGAGAAAGATGAGGCAGTCTGCTTCTGTGAAGATTTACAGCCTTGGAAACCCAACAGGGCAGTTCTACTCTGTCTTGTAGTGTTGTTATGAGTAGGAATTGACTCAGTGGCAGTGGGTTTTGGTTTGGTTGGTTATGGATTGAAATATGTTCTTCCCAAAATATGCTGAAACCTAATTCATGGGATCTGAGTAAGTGACCTTATTTGGAAATAAGATCTTTGCAGATGTAATGATAAGATAATTAGGATGGACCCTAATAAATATTACTGAGGTCTTATAAAAAGAGAAAAGACATAGACACACAAAGAGAACACCATGTGATAGCAAAGGCAGAGATCAAAGTTATATGTCTACAAACCAAGGGATGCCAAGTGTTGCTGGCAACACCAGAAGCTAACAGAAAGGCATGGAACAGATGCCTCTCTAGAGCTTTCAGAGAGAGCATGCCCTACTGACACCCTGATTTCAGACTTGTGGCCTCCAGAGCTGTGAGAGAATAAATTTTTGTCATTTTAAACCACCCAGTTTGTGCTTCTATGTATAGTAGTCCTAAGACTAATATACATCCTAACTTTTACTGACATATGTCCTCTTCTCCCTACTTCTATGGCCACCCTAAAGCCTAACTGCTAGAGACAGCGCTGAAATCTTCTCACTGCTCTTCCTTGGTCCTTGTTCACCACCCTCCAATCCATTCTCTTGACTGCAGCTAGAGCTGTCTCTTTAAAGCACAAATATGATCATGGCTTCACTCTGTTTAAACCTCATCAATAGATTCTTTGATAGACTCCAATGTCCCTTACATGGTCTATGAAGTCCTTCATGGTAAGCTTCTCTTTGCTTGTGGAGTACTCTCACACTGCCTTTCCCCCTCTCTCTTCCTCCTTCAAGAAACACTGGCTGCTTTCATGCAGAGCCATGGCACATGCTATACCACCCACTACTGTCTTAGGCTGGTTTCTCTAGAGAAGCAAAACCAGTGAAAATACATATATGTGTATATATATGAAGAGAGAGATAGAGAGAGATTTATCTCAAGAAATGGCATTTGCAGTAGTAGAGGCTGGCAAGCCCTAGTCCATGGGTCAGATGTCAGTCTGGAGGCTTCTGATGAATCTAATATTGCCAGGTCAAATGATAGGCTGCTGGCTTTAGAGGCTTACAAATCCAAAATCAGCATGTAAGATGGTGGCAGCTGGCTCACAAGCAGCAGAGGCCAAAATCAGTATGCAGTAAGGTAGGCCGGTAGTTCAAGTACAAAGAACGAGAGATTGGATGATGACAAGCCAGATGCAGGATCCAGGTCAAGCAAAAATGTGGAGAGCTTTGTCTAAATGTCCTTATATATTAGATTCAGGCCACACCCCTGAGGAAAATCCCTTTCAAATGATTGGTAGCTTATAGCAGATCTCATCACGGAGGTGATTACATTGTATCAGAGCTCATCATGGGGGATGATTTTATCATTACATAACTGTCAGACTACACCATAACTGCCAAACCACTAAGAATCATGGCCCAGTAAAGTTGACACACAACCTTAACCACCTTTCCCCCACCCCAACTCTTCCTTCACATCTCAACCCAAGCATTACTTCCTTAGAGAAGTCTTCCCTGACCCTCAGTCTAGGCCAAACTCCCTCATTAATCTCTGTAATAGAACCATGCTTTTTTCTTTCATGGTTCTTACCCAAGTTTGTAAGGAGACATTAAGCAAATAACCACACTTCTGAGGCCATGGCTCTTCCCCTAGAATGTAAGCTCCCCAAGAAAAGGACTGCATTTGATTTGCCATTTTATTCTTAGCTTCTAATACAATGCCAGGCCCAGAATAGATGCTTAATGAATATTTGTATTATCTCAACGTATGCCCTCCAGCCTAGTCACACACCAACTTCCCAACTCCCATGCCAGCTGTACTCAGCAGTCAAATTCTACATTTGTTATCCTTTTCTTTCTCCTTTTAAATTTTACCTACAAACAGCTAACTTCATCAAAAATTGAGATAAATGCATTCTTTTGTAGATGACTCTCTTTAATGGTAAATTACGCTGAGAAGCAGGAATAAAAAGGAGGTAAAATCATTTAGTCTTCTTATCTCTTTTTGCCATCTTGAATCAATAACAATTTCTGACTAACATTAACTACTACATCAGCAAGACAGGACTATTTAGAACTGCCAGCCTTCTGGTTAGCAGTCAAATGCCTTAGGCACTAGGCCACCAGAGCTCCCGTGCTAGGTCACACAGAATTCAAAATGAGTACAGGTCAGAAAATAGAACCTGTTCAACTAAGCTCCCTCTTCTAATGATGCTATGAAGAGCTGACCTTCAAAGAGCTGATCTATGCTGTGCCTAGACAGCAACAGGCATTCACACAACTCCTAGTCAGATACAAGCAAATGAATCCCAGGCTGTGGTTCCTCAGCAGTTCATGTTCTGAGGAGCCATGGGACTAGGTCAAGGCAGACCCTATTAAGAATGAAGAGAGACCTAAACACCATACTTGGTCATTAAGAGTGTTACTGTAAATAGTCCTAATTTTCTTTTTAACTTTTTATTGTGATTTCAGTGAAATTTTATAGAGCATATTCTTTTTCTATTCAGTAGTCAATACACTTTTTGTTTCATGACACTGATTACAATCCCCACAATGTAACAGCTCTCTTCCCATTTCCTCCCTGGGGTTACCCTTTCCCTGTGTCCTTCTCTCCTATGCATTCCTGCCTCCCTAGATTTCTCCCTGTGCAAATGTTGCCCTTCTGATCTTCCATGGTTGATTGCTCTAAGGAGTACAATCTCCCTGGTGCAATTCAGTTCATAGGCCTGGCTATTGTTTAGCTAAAAGTCCCAGGAGTGAGTCCAATTCCAGGCCTGAAGGGGTTACCATATTGGAGGTTTCACCAGTTTATCTAACCAGTAACTTTGGTCTTTTTTATGCTTTTGAATTTTGTTCTACATTTTTCTTCCACTCTATTCAGAATCTCCTATTTTGATCCTTTTCTGAGTGGTTGGTACCAGCTAATTCTTTGGGTCTCACAGTTGTGTAGGTTTAGGTTCCCATGGACTTTTTCCATGAGTCTTTGATCATCCTCACATTTCTTTGCTCCAGACAAGGAGAGAACAATAGTTGAGTTTTAGATGGCTGCTCACAAGCTTTTACGACCCCAGCGCTACACCACAAAGTAAGATGTAGAACAATGTTTTTGTGTACTATGTTGTACTGATTGAGGTTGGTGTCTCCCACAACTATGGTCTCAAGCCCTCAGGCCCAGCAACTCACTCCCTCAAGGTGCTAGGTTATTGCTAAGGAGTTATCCTAATTTTGTCCCCTGTTGTTTTTATTTGCCATTGAGTCAGACTCAACTCATAGCAATCCCTCCTTGGGTTTCCAAGGCAGTATCACTACAGAAGTAGATTGCCCAACCTTCCTTCCAAGGAGTGGCTGGTGAGTTGAATCACCAGCCTTCTGGTTAGCAGTCAAGTGCCTTAGCTACTACGCTACCAGAGCTCCTTGTCCCCTGTTACTTCTATAATATATGTGGACAATTTTATAACATATACAAATAAGTATGTAGGAATATGCAGTTGGCTGATAAAGTGAGGGAGGATAAGCCACTTAGGTCAGAAGACTCTCAAAATAGGACTGGGAAAGAGTTGCATCATCAGAGTAAAACCAGCCTTACTGATATGGATAAAGTAAAGCTCTGGAGATCTCCATTTGCTGACGTGGCACCACTCAAATTGAGGAGAAACAGGGGCAAGCATGCATTAATAATCAGAACATGGAATGTATAAAGTATGAATCTAGGAAAATTGGAAGTTGTCAAAAATGAAATGGAACACATAAAGATTGATATCCTAGGCATTAGTAAGCTGAAATGGAATGATATAGGCCATTTTGAATCAGACAACCATATGATCTACTATGTCAGGAATGACAAATTGAAGAAGAATGGCATGGCATTCATCATCACAAAGAATGTTTCAAGATCTGTCATGAAATACAATGCTGTCAGTGATAGGATAATAACCATATGCCTACAAGGAAGGCCAGTTAATACTACTATTATTCAAATTTATGCACCAACCACCAAAGCCAAAGATGAGGAAACTGAAGATTTTTACTAAATTCTGCAGTCTGAAATTGACTGAACATGGAAACAAGATGTGTAGGTTATCACTGGTGATTAGAATGCAAAAGTTGGAAACAAAGAAGAATCACCAGTAATTTGGCCTCAGTGATAGAAATAACACTGGATATCGCATGATAGAATTTTCCAGGACCAATGACTTATTCATTGAAAATACTTTTTTTCAACAACAAAAATGACAGCTATACACGTGGACTTCACCAGATGAAGTACACAGGAATCAGACTGACTACATCTGTGGCAAAAGGCGATGGAGAAGCTCAATATCTTCAGCCAAAAAAAGGCCAGGAACTGACTGTGGAACAGACCAACTACTGCTCATATGCAAGTTCAAGTTGAAGCCTAAGACAATTAAAATAAGTCCATGAGAGCCAAAGTATGACTTTGAATATATCCCTCCTGAATTTAGAGACCATCTAAAGAATAGATTTGATGATGTATTGAATACCAATGACTGAAAACCAGAGGAATTGTGAGATGACATCAAGAATACCATCCATGAAGAAAGCAAAAGGTCATTAAACAGACAGGAAAGGAAGAAAAGACCAAAATGGATGTCAGCAGAGACTGAAACTTGCGCTTGAGTGGAAAGTAGCTAAAGCAAATGGAAGAAATGACAAGAAAAAAGAATTGATTTCAAAGAGCAGCTCAAGACAAAGTCATTTATTATAATAAAATGTGCAAAGACTTGGAGTTAGAAAGCCAAAAGAAAAGAACATGCTTGGCATTTCTCAAGCTGAAGAGACTGAGGAAAACAATTTAAGCCTTGAGTTGCCAAATTCAAAGATTCTATGGGCAAAATATTGAATGATGC
>NW_006921699.1:8686848-8689431 GCF_000298275.1 Orycteropus afer afer | reverse complement strand
TATCACTGGTGACTGGAATGCAAAAGTTGGAAACAAAGAAGAATCACCAGTAGTTGGAAAATTTGGCCTTGGTGACAGAAATGATGCTGGAAATCATATGATAGAATTTTGCAAGAACAATGACTTATTCATTGCAAATACCTTTTTTCAACAACACAAACAGCAGCTATACATATGGACTTTGCCAGATGGAATACACAGGAATAAGACTGACTACATCTGTGGCAAGAAGCAATGGAAAAGCTCAATATCTTCAGCCAAAATCAAGCCAGGAACTGATTGTGGAACAGACCATCAACTGCTCATATGCATGTTCAACTTGAAGTAAAAGTAAAGTAAAACAAGTCCACGAGAGCCAAAATAGGATCATAAATATATCCTTCCTGGATTTAGAGACCATCTAAAGAATAGATTTGATGCAATGAACACCAATGACCAAAAAAACAGAAGAACTGTAGGATGACATCAAGAGCATCATCCATGAAGAAAGCAAGAGGTCATTAAAAAGACAAGAAGAAAAGACCAAAATGGGTCACAGAAGAGACTCTGAAACTTGCCCTGGAGCAGAGAGTAGCTAAAGCAAATGGAAGAAATAACGAGATAAAATAGCTGAACTGAAGATTTCAAAGAGCAGCTCAAGCGGACAAAGCCAATTACTTATAAGGAAATGTGCAAAGACCTGAAGTTAGAAAACCAAAAGGGAAGAACATGCTTGACATTTCTTGAGCTGAAAGAACTGAGGACAAAATTGAAGCCTCAAGTTGCAATATTGAAAGATTCTATAGGCAAAATATTGAATGATGTGGGAAACATCAAAAGAAGATGGGAAGAATACACAGCGTCACTGTACCAAAAAGAATTGGTAGATCTTCACCCATTTCAGGAGGTGCCATATGATCGAGAACCAATGGTACTGAAGGAGGAAGTCAAAGCTGTAATGAAAGAATTGGTGAAGAACAAGATTCCAGGAATTGATGGAATACCCATTGAGATGTTTCAATGAATGGATGCCCCACAGGAGGCACTCACTCAGTTATGCCAAGAGATTTAGAAAACAGCTACCTGGCCAACTGACTGGAAGAGATCCATATTTGTACCCATTCCAAAGAAAGGTGATCCCACAGAATGTGGAAATTATCAAACAATATCATTAACATTGCATGCAAATAAAATCTTACTGAAGATAATTCAAAAATGGTTGCAGCAGTCTATTGACAGAGAACTTCCAGAAGTGCAAGTTGGATTCAGAAGAGGACGTGGAACAAGGGATATTATATCTGCTGTCACATGGCTCTTGGCTCAATGCAAAGAATACCAGAAAGATGTTTACTTGTGTTTTATTGAATATGCAAGAACATTTGATTGTGTAGATCATAACAAATTGTGGATGACATTGAGAGGAATGGGAATTCCTGAACACTTGATTGTGCTCATAAGGAACCAGTACAGGAGGCGGTTGTTTGAACAGAACAAGGGGACAGTGTGTGGTTTAAAATCAAGAATGGAGTGCATCAGTGTTGTATTCTTTCCCCATACTTATCCAATCTGTATGCTGAGCAAATAATCTGAGAAACTGGACTATATGAAGAAGAATGTGACATTAAGAGGATTAATCATTAACAACCTGTGATATGCTGACAACACAACTTTGGTTGCTGAAAGTGAGGATGACTTGAAGCCTTACTGGTGAAGATTGAAGCATGCAGTCTGCAGTATGGATTGCATCTCAATATAAAGAAAACAAAAATCCTCACAACTGGACCTACAAGCATCATCATGATAAATGGAGAAAAGATGGAAGTTGTCAAAGACTTCACATTGCTTGGTTCTACAATTAATGCCAATGGAAGCAGCAGTCAGGACATTAGACAACGTGTAGCACTGGGCAAGTTGGCTGCAAGGGACCTTTTGCAAGGGACCTTGCTAAGAAGCAAGGATGTCTCCTGAAGAATTAAGGTGCGCCTGACACAAGCCATGATATTTTCAATTGCCTCACTTGCATGTGAGAGCTGGACAATGAATAAGGAAGACTGAAGAAATATTGATGCTTTTGAGTTGTGGTGCTGGTGAAGAATGCTGAAAGTATGGTGGACTGCTAAAAGAACTAACAGATCTGTCCTGGAGGAAGTGCAGCTGGAATGCTCCTTGGAAGTGAGAATGCCCAGACATCATCCCACCTACTTTGGTCATGTTGTCAGAAGGGACCATTCCCTGAGAAGGAGGCCATGCTTGGTAAGGTGGATGGTCTACGAAAGAGGGGAAGTCCTTTAATGTGATGGATTGACACAGTGGCAGCGATGATGGACTCAGGTATAGCTAGGATCATGGAGCTGGTGCGTGACCGGATGATGTTTCGTTCTGCTGTGCATAGGGTCGCTGTGAGTCGGACATGACTCAACGGCACCTAACAACAACATCCTGTAGGAATATTGTCTGTCAGACTTATATATGGTCAAGGGTATATTCCTCTTCATCCACCCATACCTGATCTTGTTGACTGTCTACTTATGCATTCACCTCTAGATTAGTATTTGCTATTACCGGGAGCTCTGGTAGCATAGTGGCTAAGACACTTGCCTGCTA
>NW_006921699.1:8681148-8685817 GCF_000298275.1 Orycteropus afer afer | reverse complement strand
ACTCCCATCAAGTTGGATCCGACTCATAGCATATGAGGTGATTGAAGATACAATGGCTTGAGTCAGGCACACTTCAGTCTTCAAAGTGACATCTTTGCTCTTTAACACTTTAAAGAGGTCCCTTGCAGCAGATTTGCCTTGTGCAATACGGGGTCTGATTTCTTGACTGCTGGTTCCATAGGTATTGATTGTGGATCCAAGTAAAATGAAATCTTTGACAACTTCAATTTTTTCTCCGTTTAGCATGACGTTGCTTATTGGTCCAGTGGTGAGGATTTTTATTTTATGTTGAGGTGTAATCCACACTGCAGACTGTAGTCTTTAATCCTCATCAGTAAGTGCTTTAAGTCATTTTTACTTTTAGCAAGCAAGGTTGGGTTGTTTGCAAATCACAGGTTGTTAATGAGTCTTCCTCCCATCCTGATGCCATGTTCTTCTTCATATAGTCCAGCTTCTCTGTTTATTTTCTCAGAATACAGATTGAATAAGTATGGTAAAATGATACAACCGTGACCCCCTTGTTTCATTTAAATGACAGCCTCCTGGTCTATGTATTTTAAACCAGGCTGTATCCTCTTGTTTTATTTAAATGACAGCCTCCTTGTCTATGTACAGGTTCTTCATGAGCACAATTAAATGTTCTAGAATTCCCATTTTTCACAATATTATCCATAATTTGTTATTATCCTCACAATCAAATGTTTATGTATATCAGTAAAACAGAAGTAAACATCTTTCTGGTGTTCTTTGCTTTCAGCCAAGATCCATCTGATATCAACAACAATATCCCTCCTTCCACATCCTCTTTTGAATCCAGCTTGCATTTCTAGAAGTTCTCTGTCAATATACTGCTGCAACCATTTTTTTAATTAGCTTCAGCAAGATTTTACTTGCATGTGATATTAATGATACTGTTCCATAGTTTCCACATTTTGTTGGGGCACCTTTTTTGGAATGGACACAAATATGGATCTCTTCCAGTCAGTTGGGTAGGCAGTTGTCTTCCACATTTCTTGGTGTAAATGAGTAAGCATCTCCAGTGCTGCATCCATTTGTTTAAACATCTCAAGGGACATTCTGTCAATTCCTGGAGCCTTGTTTTTCACCAATTCCTTCAGTGCAGCTTGGACTTCTTCCTTCAATAGTGTTGGTTCTTGATTATCTTGATTATCCTGAAATGGCTGAACATTGACTAATTCTTTTTGGTACTGTGAATTTTTATATTCCTTCTATCTTCTTTGATGCTTCCAGCATTGTTCAATATTTGACCCATAGAATCCTTCAGTATTGCAATTTGAGGCTTGATTTTTTTTTTTTTTTTTCTTCAGTTCTTTAAGCTTGAGGAATGTCAAGTGTGTTCTTCCCTTTTGATTTTCTAATTCCAGGTCATTCCACATTACATTATAATACTTTACTTTGTCTTCTTGAGCTACCCTTTGACATCTGTTTGTTCTTTCATTTCATCACTTCTTCCATTTGCTTTAGCTACTCTATGTTCAAGTTTCAGAGTCTCTTCTGACATGAGTTTTGACATTTTCTTCCTTTACTGCCTTTTAAATGACTGTTTGCTTTCTTCATGTATGATGTTCTTGATGTCATCCTACAACTCATATGTAAGTTAAGCACTTGGCTGTCATTGGTCGTTAGTGTTCAGTGCATCAAGTTTATTTCTCAGAAGGTCTCTAAATTCAGGAAGAATATGATTGAGGTCATATTTTGGCTCTTGTGGACTTGTTTTAATTTTATTCAACTTCAGTTTGAACTTACATACGAGCCCTTGATGTATTCCAGTCTGCTCCTGGCCTTGTTCTGACTGATGATATCGAGCTTCTCTATCACCTTATTGTACATATGCAGTCAATTTGATTCCTATGTATTCCATCTGGCAAGGCCCATGTGTATATTCACCATGCATGTTGTTGAAAAAAGGTATTTGCAATGAATAAGTATCGGTCTTGCAAAATTCTATCATGCAAACTGCAGCATCATTTCTACCACCAAGACCATTTTTTTTCCAACTACTGTTTCATCTTCTTTGTTTCCAACATTCACATTCCAATCAACAGTAGTTATCAATGTGTCTTGGTTGAACGTTTGGTCAAATTCAGACTGAAGAAGTAGATAAAAATCTTAAATTTCTTCATCTTTCACTTTGGTGGTTGGTGCACAAATTTGAATAATAGTACTATTAACTGGTCTTTCTTGTAGGCATACTGATATTATCCTATCACTAACAGCATTGTATTTCAGGATAGATCTTGAAAAGTTCTTTTTGACAGTGAATACAATACCATTCCTTTTCAATTTGTCATTTCTAGCATAGTAGACCATATGATTTTCTGATTCAAAATTGCCAATACCATTTTGCCAAGTCCATTTTAGCTCACTAATGCCTATGATACCAATCTTTACATGTTCCATTTTTTTTTACAACTTCCAGTTTTCCTAGATTCATACTTCATACATTCCATGTTCGGATTCTCAATGAATCTTTGTAGCTGTCTCTTCCCATTTTGAGTTGTGCCCCATCAGCAAATGGGGATCTTGAAAGTTTTACTGCATCCATGTCATTAAGGTTGACTCTACTTTGAGAAACATTACACAAACCACCTAAGTATGACAAACTAACAGATGAGTAGTGGACAGTATTTTGTATACAATAGTATTTACCTTTGTTGACTATAACTCTTTGCAGCTCTCTATATATTCCTTTTCATTATTGATATTGTGCTGATCACACACTTTTGTTATATTGCCTTTCCCTTCAACCAAGTGAACACCTGTCTCCTAACCATCCAGCAATTTTCTCTCCTCACCCCTCTCATCCCTGGTAACCAACAACGAAAATTTCCTTCCCCTTGTAAACCTTTTATTGACTTTTTATAACAAAAGACTCATATAATATTTGTCCTCCTATGACTGACTTTTCCACTCACCATAACATACTCCAAGTTCATCTGCATTATGAGGTGATTTGTGGATTCTTCACTTTCTTTTATGTTGCATAGTTTTCCATTGTATGTATGTACCATAGTTTGGTTATCCATTCTTCTGTCAAGTGGCACTTAGGTAAGTTATGTCCATCACTTTGTTATTGTGAAGAGTGTTGCAACGAACATGTGTGTATATATCTATTTGGATCCCAGATCTCTCCACTTTAGGATATATTTCTAGCAGTGGGATTACTGGATCAAATGATATTTCTATTTCCAACTTTTGAAGGAAGTGTCATACTGATTTCCACAGTGGTTGTATCATTTTACAGTCTCACCAGCAGTGTATGAGAATTCTAATCTCTCCACACCGTCACCAGCTTTGATATTTTCTGTCTTGTTGAACATTGCTATTCTTGTTGCAGGGAGATGATATTTCATTGTTGTTTTGATTTGCATCTCTCTAATAGCTAGTGATTTCTTCAAATTTTTTTGGCTGTCTGAATATCTTCTTTGGTGAACTGTCTTTTCATATCCTCTGTCCATTTTTGTTTTTTAAAAATTGGATTGTTTGTCTTTTGATGTTGAGGTATTGTAGTTTTTGATATATTTTAGATATATGTTCCTTGTCAGCTATGTCATTGTCAAATATTTTTCCCAATATGTAGGTTCTCTTTTTACTCTTTTGAAGAAGTCTTTTCATTTGTATAAGAATTTAATTTTTAGGAACTCCCAGTCATCTAGTTTATCTTTGAGTGTTTATTCATTGTTTATCATATTTGGTAGTCTATTTATGCCATAATTTGAGGCCACCAAGTTTGTCCTTAAGGAGCTATGGTAGTGTAGTGGTTAAGGTATTCAGCTACTAACCAAAAAGTTGGTGGCTCAAACCCACCAGTTTTCCATGGAAGAAAGATGAGACAGTCTGCTTCCATAAAGATTTACAGTCTTGGAAACCCAATGAGATTGCTATGAGTCAGAATTGACTCAATGGCAGTGAGTTTGGTTGTTCCTACCCCTCCCTCCCTTTGGAAGTTTACCCTTATTTTATCTTTGATGAACTTTATAGTTTTAGATTTCACATTTAGGTCTTTCCTATTTCTCTATGGTATGACTATGGACCTTGTTTCATTTTTTGGCAAATGGATATCCAGTTTTGCCAGTACTATTTGTTAAAGGGATTATGACTTCTCCATTTAATGGGTTTTAGCACTTTGTCAAAGATCACCTGTTCAAACATGGGTGGATCTATTTCTGGATTCTATTCCACTGGTCTATGTGTCTATCATTTTACAAATACCAGGCTATTTTGAGTAGCATGGCTGTATAGCAGGTTTGGAGATTAGAGAGTGTGAGACCTCTTACTGTGTTCTTGTTCAGTATTACTTTCCTTATCCAAAGTCTCTTTCCTTTCCATAGAAACTTAGTGGTTGATTTTGCCATGTCTGTGGTGGTTATGTTTTTGTGTCAACTTGGCTGGGCCTGGTTGAGTGGCTGGGCAGCTGGTGGTAGTTATTCCCCATGATGAGACTGTCAATCAGCTCCACAGCTGAGTAGCTGTGTTTGGGATGTGGGCTGCTTCCTGTATTTAAGGAAAAGCTTTGAGAAGGGTCTCTAGCCTATGGCATGCTTGGACCCTGCATGTAGCTGTGTCATTGCTCAGCAGCCTGCTATACTCTGCTGACCTTGGGACTTACAATGGACTTAAGTTAATGGCCTGCCGTGTGGTTGGGTAA
>NW_006921699.1:8663215-8673033 GCF_000298275.1 Orycteropus afer afer | reverse complement strand
GCTGTATGGAAAGTGAATTTGCTCTGTAAATCTTCACCCAAATCACAATTAACAAAAAAAAAAAAAGGAAAAAAAATAAAAAGAAATCAGATGACATATTATACCAGACAAATCTGCTGCATAAGACCTCTTCAAAATATTGAGGAGCAAAGATGTCTCTTTGAATACTACAGTGTGCCTGACCCAAGCCATGGTATTTTCAATTGCCCCATATGCTTGTGAAAGCTGGACAATGCGTAAGGAAGACTGAAGAAGAGTTGACTCTTGAGTTGTGGTATTGGCGAATAATACTGAAAGTACCATGGATCACCAGAAGAACAAATAAATCTGTCTTGCAAGAAGTGCAGCTGGAATGCTCATTGGAAGTGAGAATGGCCAGACTTCATCTCACCTACTTTGGTCGTGTTGTCAGAAGGGACCATTCCCTGGAGAAGGGTATCATGCTTGGTAAAGAGGGGGTTCAACAAAGAAGGGGAGTGCCCTCAATGAGATGGATTGACACAGTGGCTGCAATGATGGGCTCAGATATAGCGGGGATTGTGAGGCTGGCAGAGAACTGGACAGCGTTTCATTCTGTTTTACACAGGGTTGCTAAGAATCGGAGCCGACTTGACAGCACCTAACAACAAGAACAACAAAACCCATTCCTGATAAAAACTCTCAGCAAAATAAGAATAGAAGGGAAATTTCTCAACATAATAAAGGGTATATACACAAAACCAACAGACAATTTCCCTCAATGGAGAGGGACTCAAAGCATTCTTCTTATGATTGGGAAACAGACAAGGGTGCCCTCTATCACCACTTCTATTCAACAATGCATTGGAAGTCCTAGCCAGGGCAATAAGACAAGATAGAAAAATAAAAGACATCTAAATTGGCAAATTAGAAGTAAAGCTGTCTCTATTTTCAGATGACATGATCCTATACATAGAAAAACCAAGAGACTCAGCAAGAAACTACTGGAGCTAATTGCTAGATTCATCAAAGTGGCAAGATATAAGATCACCATACAAAAATCAGTTGGCTTCTTCTGCATCAACAGAGTGATCTCTGAAAAATAAGTAAGGAAAGCAACACCATTTACAATAGCTACCAAAAAGTTAAAATACTTAGGAATAAACCTACCTGGGACACAAGCAATCTATCTATCAAAGAAAATTTCAAAACACTACTATGAGAAACCTACATAAATGGAAGAACATACCATGCTCATGGATAGAAAGAATATTGTGAAATACGTTATATCAGTATGACCCAAAGCAATCCATAGAGTCAACACAATGCTGATCCAGCTCCCTCATCATTCTTTAAGGACATGGAAAAATTAATCACTAATTTTCTATGGAAATGAAAGAGACCTTGGACAAGCAAAACAGTACTGAACAAGAAGAACACAGTAAGAGGTCTCATACTCCCTGATCTCCAAACCTGCTATACAGCTATGGTATTCAAAATATCCTGGTATTTGTGCAATGATAGACACATAGACCAGTGGAACAGAACTGAGAATTCAGAAATAGATCCATCCATGTATGGATAGGTGATGTTTGACAAAAGATAGAAACCCATTAAATGGGGAAGAGATAGTCTTTTAACAACTGGTGCTGGGAAAAGTGGATATCCATTTGTAGAAAAATGAAATAAGATTCATACTTCACACCATACACCAAAGTTCAAGATGGATCAAAGACCTAAATGTATAACCTAAAACTATAAAGTTCATCGAAGGTAAAATAGGGGCAAAATTGTGGGCCTTAAATTATGCAATAAATAGACTATCAAATATAACAGAACATGTAAAAAAGCAAAAAATAAACTAGATGACTTGGCCCTGCTACAAATTAAATTCTTGCACATCAAAAGACTTCTCCAAAAGAGTAAAAAGAGGACCGACAAACTGAGAAAAAATATTTGACAACAACATATCCGACAAGGGACTTACATCTAAAATTTATAGAAAACTTCAATACCTCAACATCAAAGAGACAATCCAATTAAAAAATGGGCAGAGAACATGAAGAGACCCTTCGCCAAAGAAGATAATTAGACAGCCAAGAAATACATGAAGAAATGTTCACAAACATTAGCCATTAGAGAGATGCAAATTAAATTAAAAAAAGAGATATCGTCTCACCCCAGTAATATAGCAAAGGTCAACAAGACAGAAAACAACAAATGCTGGTGAGGATGTGGAGAGATTTCTCATACACTGCTAGTGAGACTGTAAAATGTCACAACCTCTGTGGAAAATGGTATGGTGCTACCTTTAAAAGTTGGAAACAGAAATACCATGTAATCCAGCAATCCCACTACTAGGAATATATCCCAAAATGGTGAGATCTCATACATGAATAGATATATGCACACTCATGTTCATTGCAGCACTAATCACCATAGCAAAGAGATGGAAACATCCTAAGTGCCCATCAACAGATGAATGGATAAACAAACTACGGTACATACACACAATGGGATAGTATGCACTATTAAAGAATAATGAAGAATCCACAAAACATGTCATAATGTGAATGGACCTGGGAGATATTATTCAGAGTGAATTAAGTCAATCACAGAATGACAAATATTGTATGAGTCCATTATTGTAAAAAGTCAAGGAAAGATGAACACAAGGAAGGAAATTTTCTTAGTTGGTTACCAGGGATGGAAGGGCAGGGGAGGGAAAATTTCTACCTAGACAAGAGACATGCATTGATTTTGGTGAAGGAAAAGACAATATAACAAAAGCATGTGACCAGCACAATATCACTATGGAAAAAGAAGACACAGATAGGTGCACAAGAGGTACAGACAAAAAAGGTAAATGCTATTACATACACAATACTACATTATCAGTAATAACAAACATCAGTTTACAGGTGAATACATAGGTTGACATAGGCAAGATGATCTGGTATGGGTAGGCTAAAGGGAGTTTACCTATGATCATATATAGGTTTGGCAGACAATATCTCTACATACATATTTGCATGTGCTATAAAAATGTCCAAATATATAATATAGCTAATAAGGGCCACTCCTCGGAAGGAAGGTTGGGCAATCCTACTTCCGTAGTGATACTGCCTCGGAAACCCAAGGAGGGGTCGCTATGAGTCGGGGCCGACTCGACAGCACATAACAACAACAACAACAGCAATAAGGGACAAAGTTAAAACAACTTTAGCCATATCCAAGCACCTTGAGGGAGTGTGTTGCTGGGCATGCAGGCTTGGGACCATAGTGTCAGGGGACATCAAGCTCAATTGGCACAACACACTACACAAAATCCTTGTTCTACATCCTAATTTGGTGAGTAGCCACTGGGGTCTTAAAAGCTTATGAATGCCCATCTAAGATGCAACTATTGGTCTCTCTTTGTCTGGAGCAAAGAAGAGTAAAGAAAATCAAAGGTGCATGGAAAGAATTAGTTCAAGAGACTAATGGATCGTGGGAACCTCAGCCTACAATACCCAGAGACCAGAATAACTAAGTGGTACCTGGCTGCCAATGCGAACTACTTAGAAAGGGATCAAAATTGGACATCCTGGAGAGAGTGGGAGAAAAATATGGAACATAATTAAAAAACACAAAAAAGGACCTGGATTACTGGTCAGATACAGACTGATGAAACCCTTGAAACTATGACTCCTAGTGCCCCTTTGAGACTGGAATTGGATTCACACATGTGGCTTAACTCTCAGCCAAACAATAGACAGGCCTACAAGCTAAGCAATTACACAAGGGAGATGCACTCCTTAGAACAATCGACCATGGAAGATCAGAACAGCAGCATTTGCTCAGGGAGAAAGACTGTTGTTGTTGTTGTTATGTGCCATCAAGTTGGACCCGACTCACAGCGACCCCTCCTTGGGTTTCCGAGGCAGTATCATGACGCAAGTAGATTGTCCCATCTTCCTTCTGAAGAGTGATAGGGAGGCAGGAATTCACAGAGAAGAAGGCCACAGGGAAAAGGTAACTTTAAGAAGGAAATGGGAAGATAGCTGTTACATTGTGGGAATTGTAATCAATGTCACAAAACAAAATGTGTATGACCTGTTGAATAGAAAACAAATGTGCTCTGTAAAATTTAACCCAAATCACAATAAATTTTTTTAATCACTCTAATTTACCAAATTAGAAGAATAATAAAAAGGAAAAATATATAATTATCTCAATACATTAAAAAAAAGCATTTAAAAAATTCTATACAGATTAATGATAAGGAAAAAACAAAACTCTGGGCAAACTAGGAACAGAAAGGAACTTGCAAAACCAGTAAAGGAAAACTATGAAAAACCTACAACAAACATCACAGTTAATGGAAAAGATAAAAAAGTTTTCTCCTTCAGATCAGGAACATGGCAAGGATATTCACTTCTACCATGTCTGCTCAGTATTATACTGGAAGTCCTAACCAGTGCAATAATGCAAGAAAAAGAAATAAAAGGCATCCACCTTGGAAAGAAAGATGAAAAAATGTTATTGTCAGAAAACATGATTATATATGTAAAATATACTATGGAATCTACAAAAAAGCTACCAGAACTAGTAAGTGAGCTTAGAAACTTTCAGGATTTAAACACAATGTAAAAAATCAATTATATTTCTGTATAAAGTAAAACTCAAGAAAGCCAGAATCTGTGTAAGGTGGAAATCTGGCAGAGAAGGATAACACAAATACTTTGCCCTGAAAGGATAATACAGAAGTGGGGAGTCTTCACCCTGTCAAAGGTGGAAAACTTGCTACACCCAGAAAAACAAAGCAGTCCTGTCAAGTCCCACCTCTCACAGGTTTCACTGTACTGTTGTTGTTAGGTGCCGTTGAGTCAGCTCTGACTCATAGTGACCCTATGTACAACAGAACAAAACACTACCTGATCCTGTGCCAGTCACACAATCCTTGCTATACCTGAGTCCATCATTGCAACTTCTGAAAAACTCCATCTCATTGAGGGCCTTCCCCTCTTTGGTCATCCCTCCATCTTATCAAGCATGATATCCTTCTCCAGGCAATGATCCCATCTGACAACATGACCAAAGTAGGTGCCATGAAGTCTGGCCATTCTTGCTTCCAAGGAGCATTCCGGCTGCGCTTCTTTCAGCACAGATTTGTTAGTTCTTCTAGCAGTCTGTGGTACTTTCAGTATTCTTCACCAATACCACAACTCAAAAGCATTAACTCTTCTTTGATCTTCCTTATTCATTGTCCAGCTTTCACAGGCAGGTGAGGTGACTGAAAACATCATGGCTTGAATCAGATGCACCTTAGTATTCAAAGAGACATCTTTGCTCTGCAGCACTTGAAGGAGGTCTTTTGCAGCAGATTTGCCCAGTACATTATGTCATCTGATTTCTTGACTGCTGCTTCATTTGGTGTTGATTGTGGAACAAAGTAATATGAAATCTTTGACAACTTCAACCTTCTCTCCATTTATCATGATGATACTTATTGGTCCAGTTGTGAGGGTTTTCATCTTCTTTATGTTGAGGTGTAACTGCAGACTGCTATCTTTAATCTTCATCAGTAAGTGCTTCAAGTTATCTTCTCTTTCAACAAGCAAGGTTGTGTCATCTGCATATTTTATGTTGTTAATGACTCTTCCTCTAATCCTGATGCCGTGTTCTTCTTCATATAGTCCAGCTTCTTGAATTATTTGCTCAGCATTCAGATATTAAGTATGATGAAAGGATACAACCCTGACATACTCTTCCTGATTTTGAATCATGCAGTTTCCCGTTGTTCTGTTCGAACAATAGCCTCTTGGTCTATGTACAGATGCCTCATGAGCACAATTAAGTGTCCTGAAATGCTCATTCTTCTCAGTTCTATCCATAATCTGTTATGATCCACTAAGTTGAATGCTTTGCATAGTTTATAAAATACAAGTAAACATTTTTCTGGTATTTTTTGCTTTCAGGCAAGATCCATTTGACATCAGCAATGTGTTCTCTTCCATGTTCTCATTCCGTGTTCTCTTCTGAATCCAGCTTGCACTTTCGGAAGTTCCCTGTCAATATATTGCTGCAACCATTTTTGAGTTATCTTCAGCAAAATTTTACTTATGTGTGATTTTAATGATATTGTTAAATAATTTCCATGCCCTGTTGGATCACCTTTCTTTGGAATGGGTAAAAATGTGGATCTCTTCCAGTCACCTGGCCAGGTAGCTGTCTTCCAAATTTCTTGGCATAGATGAGTAAGTACCTCCAGTGCAGCATCTGTTTGTTGAAACATCTCATTGGGCATCCCATCAGTTCCTGTAGCCTTGTTTTTTGCCAATTCCTTCAGTGCAGCTTCGATGTCTTCCTTCACTACCATTGGTTCTTGAACATATGCCACCTCCTAAAATGGATGAACATCAACCAGGTCTTTTCAGTACAGTGACTCTGTGTATTACTTCCATCTTTTGATGTTTCCTGCATCATTCAGTATTTTGCACATAGAATCTTTCAATATTGTAACTTGAGGCTTGATTTTTTTTCTTTAGTTCTTTCAGCTCGAGAAATGCTGAGTGTGTTTTTCTGTTTTGGTTTTCTAACTCTGGATCTTTGCACATTTCATTATAATTGAGTTTGTCTTCTCAAGCTACTCTTTGAAATTACCTGTTCAACACTTTAATTTTGTCATTTCTTCCATTTGGTTTAGCTACTCTCCATTCAAGAGTAAGTTCCAGAGTCTCTTCTAACTCCATTTTGGTCTTTTCTTCTTTTCCTGTCTTTTAATGACCTTTTGCTTTCTTCAGGGATGATGTTCTTGATGTCATCCCACAATTCTTGTGATTTTAGGTCACTGTTGCTCAATGTGTCAAATCTATTCTTCAGATGGTCTCTAAATTCAGGTGGGATATATCAAGGTCATATTTTGGTTCTTGTTGACTTGTATTAATTGTCCTCAGTTTCAACTTAAACTTGCATATGAGCAATTGATGGTCTGTTCCACAGTCAGCTCCTGGACTTGTTTTGGTTGTAGATATTGAGCTTCTCCATCATCTCTTTGCACAGATATAATCAATCTTATTCCTGTGTATTCCATCTGGTGAAGTCTACATGTTCAACCTTATGTTGTTGAAAAAAAGGTATTTTCAATGAAGTTTTTGGTCTTGGAAAATTCTATCATGTCATCTCCAGCATCATTTCTGTCACCAAGGCCATGTTCTCCAATTACTGGTGATTCTTCTTTGTTTCCAACTTTTGCATTTCAATCACCAGTAATAATCAACATACCTTGATTGCATGTTTGGCCATTTCCAGACTGCAGAAGTTGGTAAAGATCTTCGATTTCCTCATCTTTGGCTTTGATGGTTAGTGCATAAATTTGAGTAATGGTAGTATTAACTGGTCTTCCTTGTAGGTGCATAAATATTATCCTATCACTGACAGCATTGTACTTCAGGATAGACCTTGAAACATTCTCTGTGATGATAAATGGCCCACCATTCCTTTTTAATTTGTCATTCCCTGCATAGTATATCATATGATAGTTTGATTCAAAATGCCCCAAATCAGTCTATTTCAGCTCACTAATGCTTAGGATATTGATCTTTATGTGTTCCATTTCATTTCTGACAACTTCCAATTTTCCTAGATTCATACTTTGTATTTTGCACATTCCAATTATTTATGGATGCTTGGAGCTATTTCTTTCATTTTGAATCATGTCTCATCAGCAAATGGAGGTTCCAAAAGCTTTACTCCATCCACATCATAAAAATCAACTCTACTTTGAGGAAGCAGCTCCTCCCCTGTAATATCTTGAGTGTCTTCCAACCTAAGAGACTCATCTTCCAGCATTATACTGGACAAAGTTTCAGGGTTATTCATAAATTGTCCCTGTACTATATCAGATAATGTTTCACTGCTATTCATAAGGTTTTCACTGGCCAGTTGTTTGAGACATGGATGGCCCCTTCCTTCTTATGAGTCTGTCTTAGTTTGGAAGTTCCACTGAAACCTGTCTACCATGGGTATTGTTGTTGTTGTTATATGCTATTGTGTCAGACCTGACTCATAGCGACCCCTCCTTGGATTTCCGAGGCACTATCACTATGGAAGTAGATTGCCCAACCTTTCTTCCAAGGAGTGGCTTTCTTCCAAGGAGAGCCTTAGGCACTATGCTACCCAGAGCTCCTTACCATGGGTGACCCTGCTGGTATTCAAAACACCAGTGGCATAGTCTCAAGCCTCACAGCAACACTCAAGCCGCCACCGTACAAGACACTGACAGATGAGTGGTGGTTCACTGTACTAGCAATGAACAAGTGAAAATTGAAATAAAAACAAAAATAATAATAATATCATCTATACTAGGCTCAAAACCATGATAGACCTAGGGATAAATCTAAGAAAATATATGTAAATTGTATGATAAAAGCCATAAAGCATTCCTAAATTAAAGAAGATAAATAAATGAAGAGCTACACTGTTTATGAATCAGAAGATACATTAGTAAGATGTCAGTTCTCCCCTAAATTAATCAATAGATTTAGTGGGATCCAAATAAAAATTCTAGCAAGTTTTTATAAAAATTGACAATCTGATTCTAAAAGTTATATGAAAAGGCAAAGATCTATAATAACTGAAACAATTTTGAAAAAGAACTAAATTGGAGGACTTACATTATCTAACTTTATGATTTACTATAAAATTATAGTAATCAAGACATAGCATATATGAAAATTAACTCGAAATTGATTATAAGCCTAAATGTAGAAGCTAAGGCTACAAAGGGTCTAGAAAAATATAAGACAGAATCTTATTAGCTGTGCTAGTTAACAATTTAATGGCTCCATATTCACCCTTTAGTACCTGCTGTTTGATAACTGACTGGATTCTTTAAGCATGTTATTGAATCTTTGTTAGAAGACAATGGAGAGACATATCAGGAGAAAGGAACTTCTCTTCCTGGTTTTGGGACTCCTTGTTTTAGTTTTTTTCCATGTTACTGCTGCACAGTCCATCAGCATTGCATATGAGTGGGGACATCTGGTGGTGATTTGTGCCAGCCAGGTGCCCAGGGTGTACAGCACTTCAGGGATCTTATAGCCCTGACCAGACCTGAAAATTACCTTACCATGGCTCTCCTAACTTGAATGTCATATGCCCCAGGCCTTACACCTGCAGTAGTACTCCAACTCCCAATGGTTATTTAAGCATCAGTTTCAGCCCTTTTGTGCACCAGACTTTTTATTGCTTGTCTGCTTGTCTGTGGACCAGCTATGGCTAGGGCAATCCCACAAATTTCTCTGCCATCCAGTGGAATGCCACTATATCTTCTCCAATGAAGTCTGAATCACAGGATTGGGGAAGGGACCTCTTTTCTAAGTTTTCCTTCCTTGTGTACCCCTCTGCCCTGGGATAGCTATTAGTATTCCCTTAGAGTCTCAACCTGAATCTCTGAACTTGGGACCCAAGCATCTGCACATTTTTAAATATATTTTGGTGATTCTCTTAGAAGCCATGGTTGAGAACAACTAAGAGAATACTACATTCTATAAGGAAAAATATCTTTACAGTAATTTTCATAATAGAGTTTAATTACTAATTATATTAAAATTTCCCTACTTAAATTACTGGCTGTCTCCTGATTGGAACCACACTAATATAGCGACCTTAGGTTAGGCAAAGACTTCTTAAATGTGAACAAAAACCATGAACTATAAGATAAAACAATAGATAAATTATACTTCAAATATGATGGTGAAATCAGGACAGTTCTAGATAAGCAGAAATTAAGGGAATTTGTTAAAACCAGACCAACCTTACAACAGATGTTAAAGGGAGCCCTTTGGACAGAGAAGCAACAACAGCCAACAACAACT
>NW_006921699.1:8652935-8662357 GCF_000298275.1 Orycteropus afer afer | reverse complement strand
AGCCAGGACAGGAACAGATATATGCATGCCCATGTTTATCACAGCACTATTTACAATAGCAAAAAGATGGAATCAACCTACATGTCCATCAGTGGAAGAGAGGATGACCAAACTATGGTACATACACACAATGGAATGCTATGCAGCACTAAAGAATAATGTGGAGTCTGCAAAACACCACATAATATGAATGAACTTGGAGGACATTATTCTGAGTGAAATAAGTCAATCACAGAAAGACAAATACAGTATTAGTTCATTGGTATGGAGGGTGAAGGAAAGGTTTATATATGGAGGGAAACTTTCTTTGTTGGTCGCCAGGGACAGGAGGGGAGGGGAAGGAACACAGAAAAAAAAAATGCATTGACCCATGTCACTTTAGTTTTGTGTATTTCACTATAGATAAATTATATTTCAATAAAATGCATTCTTTAAAAAAAAAAAAGAAAGAAAATGTGTAAGTATTAACCTAGTAATGTATATATAGTACAAAGGAAAAAAATTAAAAATAGTTACAATATCGAGTTTTAGTGATGATGTGGAGCAACTGGAACTCTCTTTGTACTGCTGAAGAGAATGCAAAATGGTGTAGTCAGTGTGGTAGTTAAAGTTGTGTCAACTTGGCTGGGCTGTGGTTTTGAGTGGCTGGGCAGCAGAATGTGGTTATTCTCTAGGATGAGGTTGGTAATCAACTCCATGGTGGATTCTTCTATGAGCAGCTAAGTAGCTGCCTTTGGACTGTGGCCTTCTTCCTGTATATAAGAACTTTTGAGAAAGGTCTGTAGCTTTTGGCACATCTGAACCCTGTATTTGGCTAAGTTTTCATCTCAGTGCCCTGCCATGTTGCCTGCTGATCTTGGGATTGTTCCTGGACTTGAACTAGTGACCTGCCATATTGTCTGCTAATCTTAGGGCTATGCCATTTTACTGGTCTGTCTTGGGTCCATCAGCCTCAGCAGCCAGCAGCTGCATGAGTCAGAAAACGCCTTCAGCCCTAGTGGACCTGGAACAGGAAGCAGAGCTGAAATCCAGAGTTAAGGGGCCTTCACAGAGCCTCTAGAGCCAGCACTTTGAACTTGGACTTCTTGCCTCCTAAACTGTGAGAGCATAAATCCCTGTTTGTTAAGCCATCCATTTGTGGTATTTCTGTTACAGCAACACCAGGGAACCAAGACACCCACTTTGGAAAACAGCTTCTAATAAAGTTAAACATATATTTACCCTAAGATTCCACATTTCCACTTCTAAGTATTTACCCAAATGAAAATGTGTGCCTACAAATGACTTGTATAAGAATGTTTATAGCAGTTTTATTCATAATAGTTCCAAACTGGTAATAATCCAAATATTAAACATTTGACAAGTAGATATACAAATTTTGGCATAACCACACAATGGTGTACTACTCCTACTGATGCATACAGCATGGATGAATTTCAGAAGCATTAAGCTAAGTGAAAGAAGCCAGGCACAAATGCTACATACTATGAGTCCAGTTATATGACATTCTAGAAAAGGTAAAATCATAGTGATTGAATGATCAATGGGGTGCCAGTGGGAATTGATTATAAAAGAGCTTGAGGGAACTTCCTGGCATATCATGATGATGATGGCTGTGGTTATATGGTTATATATCCTTTTGCCAAAAATCATCAAAATGGGCACTTAAAATTAGAGAATTTCATTATATGTAAAAATTATAGCTGACTCATTCCTCAAACTCCAAAAACCAAAACCAAACAGATGTAGAAATGTAGATTGTAAAGATGTGTATTAGTAGAATTATCCAAATAACCATGACTGAATAGGGAGGAACTATTGTATTAATGTGGTTTGATACAATGGGTATAGTTTTTGTTGTTGCTAAACCTGAACAATTCTTTGAAAGCAAATTATCCTATAATTACACCTTAAAAAAAAAAAAAAGAAGAAGAAGAAAAAAAAACTCACCGCTGTAGAATCCATTCCGACACATAGCTATGGCTCCTTGGGTTTCCCAGGCGATATCTCTACGGAAGTAGAGTGCTCAGTCTTCCAAGTTTTCAAATATTGTAATTAGTATTGAGTTCAGCCATAAGTACCAGCACATCTAATATAATGGTAGCTTAAACAAGATAGAAGTTTATTTTTTACTTATGCTCAGAATTCTGGAGAAGTTTTCACTTCTGGTAATAGAGGGCTAAAAAAATCACTGACATTTCTACTGAGGAAAACTATAAAATCTAAGGGGGGAATATATATGTATATCTATATATCTGTATATCTGTTGTTGTGTGCCGTCGAGTCGGACCCGACTCATAGCTACCCTTTCTTGCGTTGCCGAGGCAGTATCTCTACGAAAGTAGATTGCCTAACCTTCCTTCCGAGGGGTGGCTGGTGAGTTTGAACCACCAGCCTTTTGGTTAGCAGTCAAGTGCCTTAAGCACTCTATCTATATATCTATATATCTATGTAACATAACTTGAAAGGCCTCAGAGAGCTAATATCTTAGTGAAGAATCACTGGGGCAAGACCCAGGGGAGGAACAAGATCCAGCGTGGTAAACCCAGTGATTAAGGCTACATTCTCCCTGAGGAAATTTTTAAATGCTAGAAGAGGCTGGTCCAAGACTTAGACACTGAATAGCACTTTAACAGCCTTGGGAATTAAGCAGTATTCAAGGTCTGCCAATTATAGGTGAATCCACTTGCTTTGGTTGAGACCCTGAAGGGCTATAACAGAGAAGTAAGGGGAAAACAGATGCAGGTAGTGCTTTCTGGAGACTGTGTCTCATGTTTGAATCATCTCAGTTCTTGAAGTTATTTTGAGATCACTCTGGCTTTCTGGGACTTTTAAAATAGTAAAAGCAAACATAATTCCCCGCTGGAATTATATTCTTATTTTAGGCCACTCCTGGGAAGGAAGATGGGGCAATCTACTTCCATAGCGATTCTGCCTCAGAAACCCAAGGAGGGGTCACTATGAATCAGGTCCGAGTCGATGACATGCAACAACAACAATTACTTTTTTTTGTAAATAAAAGATCCAACACGACATTGTAAATAACCAGGGTCATTCAAAGATGAGATAACATGAAAGAAAACTAAGGAAAACAATGGAGAGAAAGAACGAACCTACAAGGATTTCAGATATTGGAATTATCACATAGAGTTTAAAGTAACTAACCCACCAGCCACTCCTCGGAAGGAAGATGGGGCAATCTACTACCATAGTGATACTGCCTGGGAAACCCAAGAAGGGGTCGCTATGGACGGCACATAACAACAACAACAACAACAACATGACATTCATATTTAAGGAGATAAAAGACAAACTTGAGAATTTTTGTCAGAGAATCAAAGTTATAAAAAGAATAAAATGGAAATTTTGAAAATGAAAAATACAATATCTGAAACTAAGAACTCATGTTCAATAGTGGATTAGACACAAGTGAAAAGAGAATTGGTAACCTGGAAGATAGGTTAGAATCTTGCACATGAAATGTGATCTGTGGGTCAGCAGCAGCCTTGGCATAACCTGAGAACCTTTTCTTTGAATTAATTTTGAATTTTAGAATAGCTTTGTATTTACAAAAAAAAGTTGCAAAATAGGAAAGAGAGTGCCTGTATAACTCAGGCTCAGTGTCTCTACCACTCATCTGTCAGTTTGTCAAGCTGTGGTGGCTTGTGTGTTGCTGTGATGCTTGAAGCTATGCCACTGGTATTTCAAATATGAGCAGAGTCACTCATAGTGGACAGGTTTCAATGGAGCTTCCAGACTAAGACAGAGTAGAAAGGAGGGTGTGACAGTCTACTTGTGAAAAAGTGATCACTGAAAACATTATGAATAGCAGTGAAACGTTGTCTGATATATCGTCAGAAGATGAGCCCTCCAGGCTGGGAGGCACTCAAGAAGCAACTGGAGAAAAGCTGCCTCCTGAAAGTAGAGTCAACTTTGAAATGATGTGGATAGAGTAAAGCTTTCAGGATCTCCAGTAGCTGATATGGCATGACTCAGAGATAAATAGCTACAAGCATCCATTAATAACCAGATCATAGAATGTATTGTAGGAACCTAGGAATATTGGCAGTTGTGAAAAATGAAATAGGACCAAAATCCTATGCATTGGTGAGCTGAAATGGAGTGATATTGGTGTTTTGAATCAGACAATCATATGGTATACTATGTCAGGAATGACAAATTAGAGACATCCATCATCAAAAAGAATATTTCAAGATGTATCTTGAAGCACAATGCTGTCAGTGATAGGATAATATCCATACACTTACAAGGAAGACAAGTTACTCTGACTATTGTTCAAATTTAAGCAGCAAACACAAAAGCCAAAGATGAAGAAGCTGAAGATTTTTACCAACTTCTACAGTCTGGTATTGGTCAAACATGCAATCAAGATGCATTGATAAATACTGGTGATTGGAATGCAAAAGTTGGAAAGAAAGAAGAAGCATGGGTGATTGGAAAATACGACCTTAATGACAGAAATGATGCAGGAGATTATGTGTTTGAATTTTACAAGACTAACAACTATATAAAGACTATATTTGATGCACTGAGCACCAGTGACTGAATACTAGATGAGTTGTGGGAAGATATCAAGGACATCATACGTGAAGAAAGAAGAAGGTCATTAAAAAAGCAGGAAAAGAAAAAAATACCAAAATGGATGTCAGAAGAGACTCTGAAACATGCTCTTGAATGCTGAGTACCTAAGGCAAATGGAAGAAATAATGATGTAAAAGAGCTGAACAGATTTCAAAGGATGGCTCAAGAAGACAAAATAAAATATTATAATGAAATGTGAAAAGATCTGGAGTTTGAAAATCAAAAGGGAAGAACAGGATCAGCATTTCCTAAGCTGAAAGAGCTGAAGAAAAAATTCAAGCCCCAAGTTGCAATATTGAAGGATTGCATGGGCAAAA
This sequence comes from Orycteropus afer afer, assembly GCF_000298275.1. Classification (NCBI taxonomy): domain Eukaryota; kingdom Metazoa; phylum Chordata; class Mammalia; order Tubulidentata; family Orycteropodidae; genus Orycteropus; species Orycteropus afer. The sequence goes on along the minus strand of NW_006921699.1, from coordinate 8,657,438 downwards.
TATTGAATGACACAGGAAATGTCAAGGGAAGATGGGAGGAATATGCAGTGTCACTGTACCAAGAAGAACTGGTGGACATTTAAGCAATTCAGGAAGTAGCATATGATCAAGAATTGATGATATTGGAGGAAGAAGTCAAAACTACACTGAAGGTATTGGCAGAAAAATAAAGCTCCAGGAATCGCTGAAGTAAGAATTGAGCTGTTTCGGCAAATGGATGCAACACTGGAAGCCCTCAGTTGGTGATGCCAAGAAATTTCTAAGACAGCTACCTGGTCAACCAACTGGAAGAGATATGTATTTGTGCTCATCCCAATGAGAGGTGATCCAACAGAATGCAGAAATTATTGAGCAATATCATTAATATCGCATTCAAGTACAAGTTTGCTGAGACTAATTAAAAATGATTGCATCAATGTATCAAAAGGGAACTGCCAGAAATTCAAACTGGATTCAGAAGAGGATGTGGAGTGAGTGAGTTCATTGTTGATGTCAGGTAGATCTTGGCTGAAAGCAAAGAATACCAGAAAGATGCTTATCTGTGTTTTATTGACTGTGCAAAGGCATCTGACCGTGTGGAACATAATAAATTATGAGTAACATTGTGAAGAATGGGAATTCTAGAGCACTTAACTGTGCTCATGAAGAGCCTATATACTAGACCAAGAGGCTGTCATTTGAACAGAACAACAGATATTGCATGGTTTAATATCAGGAAAGGTGTCTGTCAGTGTGGTAGTTGGAGCTGTGTGTCAAATTGGCTGGACCACAATTCTGTGGTTTAAGCAATTGTGGTGTGGGTTGTTCCAATGATGGGATCAGATGTATATGTTTTGAGCAGCCAATCTGTTGAAAGGGAGCTTCCCTAGGGGTGTGGCCTGCTTCCAGTATTTTATGGACATCCTGGGAAAAGAGACACTCTTCTGTGGATTGGGATTTCATTGTGCTGTCTACAACTGTCCGTGAGCAAACAATCCACCATTCTGCCTGGAGATCTTGGATTCATCATTTGTTGGAGTCAACAGCCAGTATACTTCCTGCCAACCTTGAGCTCCTCAGTCCCTGCTGTGTGAATCAGGAAAAGCCTCCAGCTTGACATTTGATCCAAGGTCTTTGGACTTGCCAGCTTCTATAAGTGTGTGAGCCATTTTCCTAAGATAAATTTCCCTTTCTCTCTGTATATAAGCTTTACTGGTTTTGTTTCTTTAGAGAATCCAGTCTAACACCATCAGGCTTGTATCCTTTTACCATACTTATTCAATCTGTATGCTGCATAAATAATTCAAGAGGCTGGATTATATGAAGAAGAATGTGGCACCAGGATTGGAGGAAAACTTATTAACAACCTTCATCTGCAATATGAAGATGACACAACTTTGCTTGCTAAAAGTGAAGGAGATTTGGAACACTTACTGATGAAAATCAAAGATTACAGTCATCAGTATGAATTATATAAAGAAAACAAAAATCTTCACAACTGGAAAATTAAGCAACATCATGATAAATGGAGCAACTATTGAAGTTGTCAAGGATTTCATTTTATTTAGACGCAATCAATGCCCATGCAAGCAGCAGTCAAACAATGTATTTCATTGGGCAAATCTGATGCAAAAGACCTCTGTTAAAGAGCAAAGATGTCACTTGACCCAAGCCGTGTATTTTCAACCACCTCATATGAGTGGGAGAGTGGGAAAGCTAGCCAATGAATAAGGAAGACCAAAGAAGAATTGATGCCTTTGAATTATTGTATTGGCAAAGAATATTGAATATATTATAGAATGCAAGAATAAACAAATCTGTGTTGGAAGAAGCATACTTGAAATGCTTCTTAGAAGTAAGGGTGGCCTCTCATATTTGGGACATGTTATCATGAGGGATCAATCCCTGGAGAAGGACTTCATGGTTGGTGAACTAGAGAGTCAGCTCAAAAGAAGAAGATCCTCAACAAAATGGATGGACAGGGTGGCTGCAACAAAAGACTCAAGCATACTAACAATTCTGAGGATGGTGCAGAACTGGGTAGTGTTTTGTTCTGTTGTACATAAGGTCACTATGGATTGGAACAGGCTTGATGGCACCTAACAACACAACAACAACTGTTTCCCTTATCATTAACATCTTACAAAAATAGGGTACATTTTTCACTCTTAATAAACCAATATTTATATATTGTTATGAATTAAAGTCCATAATTTATTCAAATGTTCTTAGCTTTTACCTAAGGTTCCTTTTATATCTGGGAATCTTTTTAAAACAGATTTTTTTTAAAATGCATTTTATTGAAATACGATTTATGTACAGTGAAATACATAAAATTAAAGTGACATGGGTCAATGCATTTTTTTTTTTTTCAGTATCCCCTTCCCTCCCTTCCACCCGTGGTAACCAACAAAGAAAGTTCCCTTCCATATATAAATCTTTCCTTGATGTTTTACAATAGTAAACTAATACTATATTTATCCTTCTGTGATTGACTTATTTCACTCAGCATAATATTCTCCAAGTTCATCCATGTTATGTGGTGTTTTGCAGATTCTACATTACTCTTTAGGGTCGCATAGTATTCTATTGTATTTATGCACCACAGGTTGGTTATCCATGCTTCAGCTGATGTATACATAGGTTGTTTCCATCTTTTTGCTATTGTAAATAGTGCTACAATGAACATGATTGTGCATATATCTGTTCTTGTCCTGGCTCTCACTTCTTTAGGATATGTACCTAGTAATGGGATTGCTGGTTCAAATGGTATTTCTAATTCCAGCTTTTTAAGGAATCATCATACTGTTTTCCACAGTGCTTGTATCATTTGGCAGTATCACCAGCAGTGGATGAGAGTCCCAATTTCTCCACATCCTCACCAGCATTTGTTATTTTCTGTCTTGTTGAACTTTGCCATTGGTGCTGGGGTGAGATGATATCTCATTGTTTTGATTTGCATCTCTCTGATGGCTAATGATCTTGAGCATTTCTTCATGTATTTGCTGGCTGCCTGATTATCCTCTTTGATAAAGTGTCCATTCATGTCTTCTGCCCATGTTTTAATTAGCTTGTTAATCTTTTTGTTGTTGAGATGCTGGATTTTTCTATAAATTTTAGAGAGAAGTCCCTAGTCAGATACGTAATTATCGACAAGTACAAATTTGTTGCTGTCATTTTGTTATGTGCTTTTTCATGGTGTTGATTTCTTTGTTCCATATAATTTTCTGTGCTGAGCTCATTTTGTTTATGATTCATGTTATCACTTCCTTAGTTGCTGTTCTTTTAGTATTTGCTAAATATTTGTGCTGGTCCTCTTTTTTTTATTTCAATGTGAAGGTTTATAATTTTTCTTTGAGGTTACCCTATGATTTATAATTTCTTCCCAAGTTTAGAACAGTCTGTTCTATCTTGTAGTTGTCTTGACTTCCCTACCATTTAGAAGTTCTGTAACTACACTGTTTTCCCCCTCTTTTTGGTTTGTAGTTGTCTTCATTTGTCAATTAATATCTCTGGTTCCCTGTTTACAATCTTATAGACTTAATTACTTTGGGTACTTTTATAGCTGGGTTGGTTTCTGGGTTATGTCATCATGTGTGTTAATGGTCGGTTGTTGTTTGCTGTTATTGGTTCTCAGTCCAAAGGACTCTCTTTAACATCTCTTGTAAGGTTAGTCTGGTTTAAGAACTTCCCTTAATTTCTGTTTATCTAGAAATGTCCTAATTTCACCGTCATATTTGAGAGACAATTTTGCTGGGAATATATTTCTTGGTTGGAGAGTTTTCTTTCAAGGTTTTATATATACCATCCCATTGTCTTCTTGCCTGCATGATTTCTGCCAAGAAATCTGAGCTTATTCTTATCAGTTGCCCCTTGTAGGTAACTTTTCATTTTTCCCATGCTGCTTTTAGGATTCTTTCTTTATCTTAGTTTTAGTGAGTTTGATGATGATATGTCTTGGTGATTTTCTTTTGGGGTCTATCCTGTTTGGGGTTTATTGGACTTTTTGAATGGATATATTCTCTTTCATCATACCAGGAAAATTCTCTTCCAACAAATCTTCAACAATTTTTTTTTCTGTGGTTTTATTTGTCTCTTTCTGTTCTGGGATTCTGATTACACGTAGGTTATTCCTTTTGATGGTATCACACATGAACCTTAGGCTTTCTTCATTTTGTTTTGATCTTTTTTTTCTGATTGATGTCTATCCAAAGAAGTATTGAGGTATTTGCCTTCAATCTCACTAATTCTGTCTTCTATCGATTCAATTCTACTCCTTTGCCCATTCAATGTGTTATCTATTCCTTAAAATTAGTATTAATCTTCTGGATTTCTGCATGTAGATTTTGTATCATTCCTAATTTTTCATTTATTTTGTCATTTTGCTCTTGTATTGTCTTTTGAAATTGTTCTAGAGTTTTCTCTGTGATTTCCTTAATTTTGTCAGTGTTTTCCTTGATCTGTCTCTCAATTCTTTGAAGGTACCTAAATATAATTCTTTTGAATTCCTTAACAGGGGTTCCA
>NW_006921699.1:8647652-8652820 GCF_000298275.1 Orycteropus afer afer | reverse complement strand
TTTCTCCTGCTTTATCTTGCTTCTTTGTGTGGACTGTGATGCTCTGTTGTCTCCGAGGCATTGTGATGTTTTTGTGTTTATATTTAATTGGTGATAGTATTTTTGTTGGAGTGACTTGCCCATGATTTTTGTTTTCTTTGTTTTGTTTGTATGTTATCTATGTAAGCAGGGTACTGTGCTGTGCTCCTGCATTTGCTAGTTGGCAGCACTTATACACTCACCACTTGTCTCCTTTCCCATTGTCTGCCTCTGGTATGTCCCTGCCATCCTTGGCAAACAGAGCCTATTCTTAGGTCCCTGGAATCTGAATGAGATTGCTGTCACTTTTAAATCCAAAATGGCCACCACATATAACATTCAAAATGGCTGTGCCCTCAGTCACTTTAAATATCCAAAACGACCACCACTTGTAAACATTCAAAATGGCTGTGCCCTTGGTCACTTTAAATATTCAAAATGGCCACTGCTTGTGGACATTCAAAATGGCTGTGCCCTTGGTGACTTTAAATATCCAAAATGGCCTCCACATGTAAACAATCAAAATGGCTGTGCCCTCCAGACAGCAGAAAGTCCACAGTTCAGGTTGCCTCCCTCCTTGCTGTTTCCCTTCCTAGTCATAGGTCACCAGCACAGTCATCCCTGCAGCCCTTGGCAACAAGGCTGATCATTAGGTCAATTTTCAGGTCTGAACACCAGTTGGAAATATTCAGACTGTTGGTCCTGTCAGAGATCTGACAGACCGCTGCTCCGAAAGTCTCTGTACTCACTGTTTTCGTTCAGGTTTTTCCACTAGTTGGCGCCTAATCCACTTTTGTATAGTTCCTTTCAAAGCTCAGGGATCCAGGATTATCTTCTGTATCTCTGTCAATTAGTTTTTCTTTTCTTTGATGAAGAGGGTCTATGGAGCTTGTCTGCCTGTTCCACCATCTTCCTGGAAGGTTAAAAATATAGGATTTTAGGGCCTACCCCAGTCTTAGTGAATCAGAGTCTGCATTTTAATAAGGTTCCCAGGTAATTTAAAATCATGTTAAAGTTTACAAGTGATAAATTAGAATGAAGAATATATAGAAAAAAAATAGAATAAAAATTATAAAAGAGTGTAAGGGGTAGAGTGAATACAATGAGACTCAGGTATTACATAAATGTAATTGGAGTCTCCAAAGATTAGTTAAAAATGGTTGAAAATCAATATTTTAAGAGAAAATCTCTGAAAGCTTTCCAAAACTGATCAAGACATCAAGCCACATATTCTAAAAGCTCTATGAACCCTAAACAAAAATAAAAGGAAATGCACACCCAAGCACATTATAGTTGTTGATATGTGCTGTCTAGTCAGCTCCAACTCATAACAATCCTATGTTCAACAGAACAAAACAGTGCCTGGTCCTGCACTGTCCATCCTCACAATCCTGGCTATGCTTGAACCCATCACTGCAGCCATTTTATCAATCCATCTCATTGGAGGTCTTCACCTTCTTCACTGACCTTCTATTTTACCAAGCATGATCTCCTTCTCCAAGAAATTGTCCCTTCTTGACAACATGACCAAAGTAGGTGTTTCCAAGGAGTATTCTGGCTGCACTTCCAGGATTTGTTCATTCATCTGGTAATTCATGGTATTTTCAGTGTTCTTCACCAACACTACAATTCAAAGCCATCAACTCTCCTTCAGTCTTCCTTATTCATTTCACATACATATGAGGCATTGAAAATACCATGGCTCAGGTTAGGCACACCTTAGCCTTCAAAGTGATATCATTGCTTCTTAACAATTTAAAGAGGTCTTTAGCAGCAAATTCCAGCACAGTATACCATCAAATTTCCCGAGTGCTGCTTCAGTGGGTGTTGATTGTGGATCCAAGAAAAATGAAATCCCTGATAACTTCATTATTTTGCCATTTATTGTGATGTTGCTTATTGGCCCAATTGTGAGGATTTTTGTTCCCCTTATGTTGAGGTATAATTCATACTGATGACCGTAGTCTTTGAACTTCATTAGTAAGTGCTTCAAGTCATCTTCACTCCCAGCAAGCAAGGTTGTGTCATCTTTATATGGTAGGTTGTTAATGGTTCTTCCCTCAATCCTGATGCTATGTTCTTCTTCAGTCCAGCTTCTCAGTTCAGCATACAGATTGAATAAGTATGGTGAAAAGATACAACCCTGATGTACAACCTTCTTGATTTTAAATCATGTGCTTAAAGTATACACATTATAGTAAATCTATTGAAAACCAAAGACAAAAATGAAAAATATTCAGAGCAGCTAAAGAAATAACAACAGGTTATCTTCAAAGGGAGGGCCTCTGGATAGTGAAAATGGTTTACTCTAAGTTGCTAACCATTGGTGGTTTGAACCTACGCAGTGTGCTGTGGAAGAAACAAGCATCAAAAATGAAGTATGAGCATTTGAAGTAAAATTGGTGAAAGTCCATTTATCATTGTGGAAGATCAACAGAATTTTACATTGATTGTTGAAACAACTAAATTCTTTGACTCATTTTCTTTGTTGTTGAATGTGTGGAACATTCTTTTGTGGAAAATGTGGTATATAGTAAAAATCTTAGTACCTCACATCCAGTTCATTTCATTCCATTAAAATGGCATATACCACTTTTGTGTTCAATTAAACACACTGCCATCGAGTCAGATCCGACTCATAGCGACCCCTCCTTGGGTTTCCGAGGCAGTATCACTACGGAAGTAGATTGCCCCATCTTCCTTCCGAGGAGTGGCTTGTGGGTTTGAACCGCCAGCATTCTGGCTAGCAGTCAAGTGCCTTAGGCACGATGCTACCAGTCTCATTTAAAAAGAAGTTACATCCAGGATAGCTAAGACACACACAAACATATATATGTATACATTTAAAAAACTAACATATCCCCTATGAATGTGTGGGTAAGCAGAGGAGGGGGAACCACAGAATATCAGTGTTAAAGGGCCCTAACCTTAATCCTTAAACCTTAATCCAGCCCTGTATCTCATTGTAGTTTTGATTTGCCTCTCTCTAAAGGCTAATGACCACCACTTGTCTGTCAGTTTGTCATACTGTGGTGGTTTGCATGTTGCTGTGAGGCTGGAGGCTGTGCCATCAGTATTTCAAGTAGCATTAAGGTCACACATGGTAGACAGGTTTCAGTGGAGCTTCCACACTAAGACAGACTGGGGAGATGGATAGGACCATCCACATCTGAAAAAATTGGTCAGTGAAAACCTTGTGATAAGCAGTGAAATTCTGTCTGATATATTACTAGAAAAGTTTATGAATAACCCTGATAGTCTGATATGGTGCTGGAAGATGAGCCCCTCAGGTTGCCAGGCACTCAAACTATGACCGGGGAAGAGCTGCCTCCTCAAAGTAGAGTTGACCTTAATGACGAGGATAGAGCAAAGTTCTGGGACCTTTATTTGATGATTTGCTGATGGGGCATGGCTCAAAATGGGAAGAAGCAGCTGAAAACATCCATTAATAACTGGAATATGGAATGCATGAATCTAAGAAAATTGAAAAATGTCCAAAATGAGATGGAATGCATAAAGATCGATATTCTAGGCACTAGTGAGCTGAAGGGAGCTCTGGTAGCATAGTGCCTAAGGCACTTGACTGCTAACCAGAAGGCTGATGGTTCAAAACCACCAGCCACTCCTGGGAAGGGAGATGGGGCAATCTACTTCCGTAGTGATACTGCCTCAGAAACCCAAGGAGGGGTCGCTATGAGTTGGGTCTGACTCGACGGCACGTAACAACAACAGTGAGCTGAAATGGACTGTTATTGAAATGGATTGGTAGTGAATCTGACAATCATGTGGTTCACTATGCTGGGAATGACAAATTGAAGAGGAATAGCATCTCATTCATTGTCAAAAAGAATGTTTCAGGGTCTTTCCTGAAATACAATGTTGTCAGTAATAAGATAATATCCATATGCTTACAAGGAAGTCCCTTTATACCGCTGTTGGAGGTGGTGGTGGTAAGTGTCATCCAACTTATAGTGACCCTATATAAAACAGAATGAAACACTACCCAGTCCTGATCCAGCTTCACAATCCCTGCTACACCTGAGCCCATCATTGCAGTCACTATGTCAATCCACCTTGTTGATGGCCTTCCCCTTTTTGTTGACCCTCCACTTTGCCAAGCATGATATCCTTCTGCAGGGAATGGCCCCTTCTGATAACATAACCAAAATAGATGAGATGAAGTCTGGCCATTCTCACTTCCAAGGAGCATTCCAGCTGCACTTATTCCAGCATAGATTTGTTCAATCTTCTGGCAGTCCATGTACTGTCAATACTCTTCGCCAACACCACAACTCAAAAACATCAACTCTTTTTCAATCTTCCTTTTTCATTGTCCAGCTTTCATACACATATGAGGTGGTTGAAAATACCATGGCTTAGGTTAGGCACACCTTAGTCTTCAAAGAGACATCTTTGCTCTGCAACACTTGAAAGAGGTCTTTTGCAGCTTATTTGCCCAATGCAATATGTCATCTTATTTCTTGACTCTTACTTCCATTGGTGTTGATTGTGGAACCAACCGGTATGAAATCTTTGACAACTTCAATCTTTTCGCCATTTATAGTGATGCTGCTTATTGGTCCAGTTGTGAGAATTTTCATTTTCTTTATGTTGAGATGTAATCTATACTGAAGACTGTAGTCTTTAATCTTCATCAGTAAGTGCTTCAAGTCATTCTCACTTTCAGCAAGCAAAGTTGTGTCGCCTGCATATCACAGGTTGTTAATGAGTCTTCCTCCAATCCTAATGCCACACTCTTCTTCATATAATCTAGCTTCTCAGATTACTTGCTCAGCATACAGATTGAATAAGTATGGTGAAAAGATACAACCTTGATGTACTCCATTCCTGATTTTAAACCATGCAGTATCTCCTTGTTCTGTTCAAATGACAGCCTCCTGGTCTATGTACAGGTTCCTCATGGGCACAATTAAGTGTTCTGGAATTCCCTTTCTTCTCAATGTTATCCATAATTTGTTCTGATCCACACAATCTGCTTTTGGATAGTCAATAAAACACAAATATACATATTTCTGTTATTCTTTGTTTTCAGCCATGATCCTTCTGACATCAGCAATGATATCCCTTATTCTACATTCTTTTCTGAATCCAGCTTGCATTTCTGGAAGTTCTCTGTCAATATACTGCTG
>NW_006921699.1:8645377-8646817 GCF_000298275.1 Orycteropus afer afer | reverse complement strand
AAAAACTCACTGCCACTGCCATCAGGTTGGATTCAATTCATAGCGACCCCTCCTTGGGTTTTCGAGGTGGAATCAATCACTACGGAAGTAGATTCTCCAATCTTCCTTCTGAGGAGTGGCTGGTGGGTTTGAACCACCCACCGTCTGATTAGCAGTTAAAAGCCTTAGGCACTATGCTGCAGATTAGCAGGTTTTTTTTTTCTTTTTTTTCTTTTTTCCAAAGTGTCTTCTGACACTTCTGAAATCCATGATGGATTTCCCAGCAGTTGCTTTTGGCATAAGAGATGAACTAGTGAAGATTTCCAAATAGGGACACACACTTATTTAATGCTGTGCTGTCACCATTGATAATCTTGAAATTATCAATTTTTAAAACAAACCAAACCCACGGCTGTCAAGTCTGTTCTACTCATAGTGACCCTATGGACTAGAACTGTGCTACAGGGTTCGTAAGGCTTTTATCTTTACAGAAGCAGACTGCCCTATCCTTCTCCTGCAGAGTGGCTTGTAGGTTTGAACTGTTGACCCTTTGGTTAATAGTCAAGAGCTTTTACCATTGCACCACCAAGGCTCCTTAATTGGTTTACAAACCAAACCAAAACCACACTCACTGCCGTCAAGTTGGATCTGACTCATAGTGACCCCTCCTTGGGTTTCCGAGGCAGTGTCACTACAGAAGTAGATTGCCCCATCTTCCTTCTGAGGAGTGGCCGGTAGGTTTGAACCACCAGCCTTCTGGTTAGCAGTCAAGTACCTTAGGCACTATGCTACCAGAGCCTTAGGCACTACTAAGTTTCATTTTGCATTGGACCTTAAAAATTATGTAACCAGTCTTGGCCCAGTGGCACCAGGGAAGGAGAACTCTGCTTCTCAAGGGGAGAGGGGGAAGGGATGGCAGGTTACAGGAGCTTGTCCTATAGTGGGAAGCTGGGTTAATGTCATGCAATAGCTTCTGCTCTCTTTTTGTATGGTTTGGGCCTCTCACTGTATGGTGTTTTCAAGGTAGCTGGACTTCTTCTAACATGGAGCCTGGCTAACAGTGGGCTTCTTTTGCTGCTCTGTTTTCTACTTGTTTGCATTGTAGTGCTAAGCTATTGATTTTCACCCTTTCTCCTTTTCTAATGTGGGCATTTATTGCTATAAATTGTTCTCTGACCATTGAGTTAGCTGTAACCCAAAGGTTTTCTTTTCATTCTCATTTGATTCTATGGACTTTTTATTTCATCTTTTACCCAATAGTTTTTAAGTAAGTCATTGTTCAGTTTCCTTGTATTTCTTTTTTCTTTCTGTTATTGATTACTAGTTTATAGTGTCATGACCAGCCTTGGGCAATCTACTTCCATAAAGATACCACCTCTGAAACCCAAGGAGGGGTCACTATGAGTCAAATCAACTCAGAAGCAGTGAGTTATTGTTGTTGTTTTTTTAAATATCTTTGTG
>NW_006921699.1:8624596-8644622 GCF_000298275.1 Orycteropus afer afer | reverse complement strand
ACACACACACATAGTCCCTCTGTCCAGGACCTTCTATAGAGATTCTGATAAGACTAGATGATAGTGGTAGTCAGGCATCATCTAATTTTCTGGTCTCAGGGTAGTAGAGGTTGCAGTTCAGGTTGTCCTTTACTCCTTTGTACTTATAGTTTTCTTAAATCTTTGATTTTTCTTTGGTTCTCTAGTGTTGCTCTGACAGAAAATACCACAAATGGGTGATTTTAACAGACAGGGATTTATTCTCTTACAATTTAGGAGGCTGGAAGTCCAAGTTCAAAGTGCCAGCTCTAGGGGCTGGGTGAAAACTCTGCCTCTTGCTCCCAGCCCACTGCAGCTAGAAATGTCTCTTCACTCAAGCAGCTGCTGGCTGCTGAGGCTAACAATCCCAAAGTAGACAAATAAAATGGCACAGTCCCAATATTACCAAACAACATGGCAGGCCACTAATTCAAATCCAGAAACAGTCCCAAGATTGGCAGAAAACATGACAGGCTGCTAAATGAAGTCTCAGCTACGTTTGGGGTCCAAGCATGTCAAAACCCTGCTGAGTGAGACCTTTCTCAAAACTTCTCCTTATGTGCTCGAAGCAGACCACATCCCTAAAGCACCTACTCAACTGCTCCAGTAGATTCCACCATGGATATGATTACCAAACTCATCTAGGGGAATAACTATATCCAGCTGCCTAGCACTCAAAATCAGGCTCAGCCAAGTTGAAACATTACCTTAACTATCACATTTTTTTTTTTTTTTTTTTTCACTCTTCCTTGCTCTGTATGAGGAGAAACCAATAGTTGCATCTTAGATAGCCAGTTGCAACCTTTTAAGTCTCCGGATGCTATTCACCAAAATAGGATGCACAACATTGTCTTTGTGGACTATGTTATGCCAACTGACCCAGATGCCCCTGAGATTGTGGTCCTAAGTCCCCACACTCAACTACTGCCATTTTTTTTGTGTGTGTATATGTGTGAGTGTGTGGTGTTAACAGTTTCTTTGTTCCACTTAATTTTCTGTGCTGAGTTCTTTTTGTTTATGGATTTTCTTTTTGTGTCCTTCATTATTGATGATTTTGTGTTTATTGAGTCTTTTTAATTTTCTTCTTCTTTATTTTGAGGAGTAGATTTGTTAATTTTATTTGTGTTTATTCTGAAATTTACCTTTGTCTTCCTAAGTTTAAGACAGTATATTAAATCTTGGTATCACCTTGTTTTCCTCTCAGTATGGAAGCTCTATAATTATGCCATTTACTACATCTCCCCCCCCTTTTTCTAACTTGTTGTTATTTACAGATTTACAGATCTTTGGTTCTTTGTTTTCAGTTTGCAGCTTTGTTTCACTTTTGACAATTCTTTATCTAGGTAATGATATTGTATATCATAAGCTCTGGTTGTTGTCTGACATCACTGGTTTTCTGTCCAAAGGACTCCCGTTAGTATTTCTTGTAGTATTGGCCTGATTTTTACAAATTCACTTAATTTCTGTTTTCTGGGAATGTCCTAATTTTGCCATGGTATTTGAATGACAGTTTTGCTGGATATATGATTCTTTTCTTTCAAGGTTTTTTATATGTCATCCCATTGCCATATTGCCTGCATGGCTTCTGTCAAAAAAACAGTACTTAGTTCTATTGATGCCCATTTAGGTGATATTTCATTTTTAGGAGCTGCTCTCAGAATCTTTCCATTGCCTTTGCTTTTGGAAAGTTTGATTATATGTCTTGATGACTTTCTTTTGGGGTCTATACTGTATGGTGTTCATTGAACTTCTTGGATGGAAACCTTCTTTCATGATATTAATGAAGTTTTCTGCAAATAAACCTTCAAATATTCTCTGAACTTTTTTTCTCCTCCTGTTCTGGAATTACTATTGCACATAAATTATTCCTGTTGTTAGTGTCCCACCACATAATTCTTAGGCTTTCTTCTTCTTCTTCTTCTTTTTTTTTTTTTTTTCTTTCCTGTTCTGGAACTCTAATTACAGGTAAGTTTTACCTCTTAAAAATGTCCCACATAATTCTTAGGCTGTCTTCATTTTTCTTCTTCTTCTTTTTTGATTGTTCCTCAACTGATTCCTATCAATGGATTCTGTCTACTTCACTAATTCTTTCTTCCATTGATTCACTTCTACTTCTATCTCCCTACATTGAGCTATCTATTTCTGATATTTTATTGTTATTTTTTTTCTGGATTTCTAGCTGTTGTTTTGTGTGGTTTCTAATTGTCTATTTATATGGTCATTTTATTCTTGTATTGTTTTCCTGAATTCATTTCAAGTCTTGAAATTCTATTTCAAGACATAGTTTTGTCTGTGTTTTCCTTGATCTCTTTAAGGATCCTATATATAAATCTTTTGAATTCCTTATCAGATAGTTCTATTACCATTTCTTCCTCATAAAGGTTTTCCATCCCATTGTTTTGGTCACTTGCTTGAACCATCTAATCCTATTTCTTTGCATGATTTGTTATTGTCTGCTGTCTCCAAGGTATTAAGGTGTTAATTTATTGATTGATTATATGTATATTTGTTTTGTGCTATAATTTTATTTGTTTTAATGTATCCAGAGGATTGTTTCTTCTCTTTCTTTATAAGATGTCTTTAATCCTTTGTATATTTTAATTTGTTGTTTTGTGGCTCTGGTCTATGTATTACTTGGTGATGTCTGTTGGCTGGACATGATTTCCTCTCACTAGTGGGTATGTGAGTGCCCTGTGGTTAGGCTTGTATGCCTTCCCTTACCAGATTGAAAGGCATTAGGAGAGCAGGTTCTTTTTCTGATATTGTGTAACAAATATTGAATGGTCAGTGTCTCTCCATGGTCATTGTTGAACATGGAGTTCTTCCAGGTTGGTGCTAGCAGTTAGTGCATTCTCTGGAGATCACAACAGGACATCTCTGTATCCACTGTGGGGAAGTGCTACCCAAATAGACATGGTAGGCCCACTGTGCATGCACAAATGGGGTTCTCAATAAGTGGTGGGATATCAAGGGGTTTCAGTGCAAGTGCAGATAGCTTGTAGGAACTATTTGATTTTGAGACGTGTTATGTTGCAGCTGGGCAGTCATTAGCAGAGGGCTGTAGGATCTCATGCTTATCATTTGGCAGAGGTGCAAAGGGTGACTGCCAAGACGTGACTGACATTGCTGATGAGGTGATATGTCTATCCAGTCAGTTACCAGGGTGTGGATGCAGGGAAAATTCTCATCAATTTCTGGGTTGGGCACTGTATGTGTGCACCACTGGTTGCTGGGGATTGGGATGAGGGTGCACAGGTCACCAGGAACTGGTAGCTGGCATGGGAACTTGCACCGCTGATCATTGGGCAGGCAGGCAGTGGGGTGGTGGAGGTGGGATCTGGAACCTCTGATTGCTGATTTTGTGGTGAAGGTGCATGCTGGCAATTGCCAAGTGGGCAAGTGGTTTGGGGGTGGGCAAAGTGAGTGGTGGATCTCCTGTATCTCAGGGTGGAGAGGTGGGCATGGCCAGGTTTTCACATGGAAACCTACTCTTCAGGGAGGGAGTGGTGGGTGTAGCTGGGCTTGCACATGTAAGTATGGGCCTTCTGTGCCTGAGGGAGGGGTAACGGGCATAGCCTGGCTTGCACATGTAAGTTTGAACTGCCTGCACCACAGGGGGTGTGGTGTGGGTGTGGTTAAGCTTGCATGCATCTGCTACAGCCTCTTCCATCTCAGGAAGGGGGTGGGTGGGCATGACAGGGCTTCCACAGCTTGGCTCTATCTGCCTTTACACCTGGACACACATTAATACAGATGGCAGGAAGGGTGACTGCACAGGACTTGTTCTGAGGCCGGGGGGGGGGGTTCTAGTTATTATCCTGTGGGTTGACTTTTTGGTAGGTGGTTCCCATATAAAGGGCCAGATGCCTCCACTGACAAGCAGTCCCTGCACTAATTCTTAGCTCCCTCCCTTCTTGCACTCACCAGAGAGGCTGGAGGTCTCACTGACCCCTCTGTTCCTCCCTTTTACTCTCCTGCAAATGAGCATTCCCTGTCTATACTTTCTCCTTCTCTAAGGCTCCAGTGATTCAGTTTTATTTGTCCTGGAGACACTTGCCCATGATTCCCCAGTTTCAAAGCTATACCACTCCCACTCTTTCCCCACCTCAGAGGTGCCTCATCCCTGGCTGTGTCCTACTACCTTGTCATTTCTTTCCGAAGTTGTTTGCACAGAATCTCTGCCACCAGCTGTGCTTTCTTTGTGGTTGCTTTCCTGGAGTACTCATTCTGGTTATTGTTCAGTGCAGCCCCCAGAAGTGCTCCATGCTGGCAAACAGGTCTACAAATCTCTGTTTACCCACTGGTCTCATTCTGCCTCTCCTTCCAGTTGGTGCTCAGTCTGTTTCTTGAACTCTCTGTTTGATCTTCTTGGATCCAAGGTAATTTTTTGTGTCTGTTTACTTAGTTTCTAGAGTCTTTGTTGCCAGGGGGTTGTTACAGTGGCTGTATCTAAGGTGCCATATTGATTGGAACTCTGACACCATTTTTCTATGTTTGACTGCCAATAGCTTTCAAGCCTCACCCTACTTCTTCCCCTTATATCCCACATCTGGGAAAGCTGATAGAAAAGTCTGGGTGCTCTTTCCTTTGGGATGCAAGCCCATGCAAGCCCCTTCCCATGCATCCGAACCTTCACTCTGGCCCCACCTTTTCACCACAATAAAAATCTCTAGCCAGTCTCCTTTCCTTTCTCTCTCAAACCATTTTTGGGCCTGTTTGGTCTCTGTTGTTCCCAGAGATCTCAATTATGTAAGTAATAAATCTTCACATTTCCATTTGTTTGTGTGTTGTGTGTGTGTGTGTTTTCATACTCTTGACATATGACCAACATTTTGGGTGGGGATCTACAGAGTGGTTCCAATACTCTACATGTTTCAATTAAAACACAAGATTGTGAAGCTTGAGGAAAAAAAATCCAAACCCAATTGTATACCATTTATAGGACATACATCTAAAATAAAGGGCTACAGAGAGGTTGAAAGTGGTTAATTGCCTCCATGAACAACTTCTTTTTTGTCATGACACCAGAATAATTGGATGGTACCCAGTTACCATTACTGAACATTTTGATCAAAGATTCTATAGAAGGATCCTGAACAAAAGGGGGAAAATACAGAACAGAACTTTAAATTCTCATGGACACCAGACTTTGTGGACCCATGAAGTCTGGATGAATCCCTTACTAGTGCCCTGAGATAATCTTTAAACTTTAAATAAAAAATATACCTGAATCTTGCTAAAACCGAACAATAGCTTAAATATGAAAGAATATCTGCCTTGAGCATTATATACTTTTAAGAAGTATCTATATAGGATCAAAGTGACCACAGCAACTTGATAGATTAGATAGGAAACTTAGGAAGCAGTGAGTTTATGTTAATGGGGAACTGACAACTCAGAAAAAGGAGGGTGAGAATGGTTGCACAACTCAAAAAATATAATCAATGTTGCTGAATTGTACTTGTAGAAATGGTTGGATTGATGCATATTTACTGTGTATATTCTCAACAGCAAAATAAATTTTTTAAAAGAAAGAAAGTAAAGGATTGAGAAAGATAATATAGAAATCATTACATTCATTTGATTTTTCTCTATTAACATTCAAAGACAAAGTAGATTCTAAGGTAAAGTGCATTACCAGAGATAAAGAGGGACACTTTTTCAAAAATAAATAGTTAAATTGGGAGGATGATATATTGTTGTTAGGTACCATCTAGTTGGCTCTGACTCATACTGACCTTATGTATAATAGAACAAAACGTTACCTAGTCCTGTGCCCTCCTCACAATCATAGGTATGTTTGATCCCATTGTTGCAGCCCTTGGGTCAACCCATCTCATTGAGGGTCTTCCTCTTTTTTGCTGACCTTCTACTTTACCAAACATGATGTCCTTCTCTGGGGATTGGTTCCTCCTGATAACAAGTAAACAAGATTAAGTCTGACCATCCTCACTTCTAAGGAGCATTATGGATGTACTTCCCCCAAGACAGATTTGTTTGTTCTTCCAGCAGTCTGTAGTATAACTATTCTAAAATTGTGGGCATCCATTGAAAGAGCCTGAAAATATTAGGCATAATCAAGTATCAATCACTAATCACTAAGAGAGAAAAAAGTGCAGTAATAGTGGGATTTTCACACACCTAGTTCAATAACTGGAAGAACCAAACCAAAAACCAAACACTCTGCCATTGAGTCAATTCTGACTCATAGCTACCCCCATTGGGTTTCTGAGGCAGTGAATCTTATGGTTGTAGATTGTCCTGTGTCTTCCTTCCATGGAGTGGCTGGTGAGTTTGATCTGCCAACCTTCTGGTTAGCAGTCAAATGTCTTAGGCGCTAAGAGAACACCACCAGAGCTCCTTAACTGGCAGAACAAGCAGACAAAAAGCCAATATATATGTGTGTGTGTGTGTGTATCAATGTCACTGAATTGTACATGTAGATATATAATCTGTCTGTCTGTCTGTCTATCTATTTATCTATCTTACATTTCTAAGGCCCCTGCTGGTCCAAAAAGGCTACTAAAGCTTTGAGACATTCAAACTACATTCCAAGCACAGGAAGGAAAAGAAAAGAAGGATTTACCACCTTCCTTTAAAGATTCTTTGAGAAATTTGAAAGTACAATTTCTATTTACATTCCATCGGCCAGAACCTACATACTTAGTTCCAGAGAAGTTTGGGAATCAAGTCTATTTTGGTTGGGCATGTACTCAGCAGAAAAAAAAAAAAAAAGAAAGAAAAGAAAAGAATAAGGAATTCCATTGCTATACAGGGAAAATAAAAGTGATATCCAAGTTTTGAGACACACATATAAAAAGATAGAAAAAGAAGAAACGGAATGAAGGAAGAGAGAAAGAAAGGAAGGCAGGAAGGCACGAGAGAGAGAGAGAGAGAGAGAGAGAGAGAGAGAAAGAGAGAGAGTTTCATATTTTGATCTTATCCCAGGGCTAGAAGCTGTGATATTATTTAGTGGACATTTTTTCCAGCCAAGGCCATCATCAACAAATAAAAAGACTAAATTTCCTCCCTAGGACTTCTCTGCCTATATGCCTTTGGTGTGGTATAAAGTGGAATTGGATGGGACAGGAAGGAACAGGAAAGCAAATAATTATTAAGTCGAGTGAGCTTTGCATTCATACCCTAAACAAAGTTGGTTTAATGAATAGCCTGTGGGGGTCTTGCTTTTTAAGTTAATCTCAGTGAATTGCATGGAAACTGAAGTCATTAATAAATACAGCCTCTATTTCATGTAGGATGGTCCAAGTCTAAATCAAACACAACTGTTTAAAGGCCAGATGTTATTCCCATTGCTACATTTCAGTGTTTTCCTGGAAGTGATCTCACTCTGATGGTAATGCTGTTGTCCAACTGTGCATGCTATTTATATCTAGAACCCCTGGCTTTTAGTTTTAAAACATACCAAACTGCAGATATCTGTTGCTTTCAATGCTTAGCCTATCTTGGGCAATTCAGCAGAATACTCAGGCTATGATGTGTTGTTCACTTTGATGACTGGAAAGAAGCGAGGAACTTAGTAACTTGTAAGCATGTGGGTATATTGTTAGAGAGCTCTAATGCATAGTTCTGAGAACCACATCCATACTAACCATGTGGGGAATCAAAGACTTCATTTATCCCCTTCTGTGAAGAAAAGAATTAACTGTAACTAATTATGTCCTAGAGGGTAAAAAGGAGCTCTAGTAGCATAGTGCCTAACACACTTGACTGCTAACCAGAAGGCTGGCGGTTCAAACTCACCAGCCACTCCTCGGAAGTCAGGTTGGGCAATCTACTTCCGTAGTGATACTTTCTCAGCAACCCAAGGAGGGATCACTATGAGTTGGGGCCAACTCGACGGCACATAACAACAACAACAACAACAGAGGGTAAAAAGTATATAATGTCAAAGCAGAAAGGGACATTTGGTCATAGCCATAAAAGAAGTGCGAATGCTTGAAAGAAAAAGGGGGAGGAAAAAAAAGAGAGAGAGAGAAAGAGAGACCATTGCCTGGAAGAAGTATGATAATGTGTTTTATCTAAAATATTTTTTGTTTGGTTTTATTTTTGAAATTTGAGGGCAAAGAGAACCATCACAAGAAAATAAGCTGCTTCTGAAGAATATCATATTTTATTTTAGGATAATTATACCGTTTTTGTTTCATGCATTTGTCTCATGAAAGCATTATTTGTATGAAGTATGAAACAATATAATTATTAACCCATTTATAGCTTCATACATTTTTCATAGTTCATTCACATTCTTAATGTAAAATAGGACATTTAGATGGTTCAACACTTAGGTTTATGTTGACTCTATTTACCTATCAATTATCTATTTACCTACCTATCTGAAGAAAAAGAATATCTAAGACCCAGATAAAAAAATAGCTAATGTTTATGGGAGCTTCCTATAGGCCAGGTCCTGTGCTAAGTGGTTTACATGCTTTATCTCACTGAGTCTTCATTTGATGAAGAAGGTTTTATTGTTATCCCCAGTTTCAAGCAGAGGAAAGTGAAGTACAGAAAGGATACATCACTTGCACAAACCCATGTGGCTATTGAGAACTGGAGCTGAGACTTGAGCCCCAATCTGCTGGCTCCAGAGCCCATGCTCATAACACTACATTGCACAGTCTGGGATTAAATAAAACATAATGCATTAAGAGAGCATAGTCCAGTGCTTGGCACATAATGAGCCAAGAAATGAATGAAATTTATACAAAAACAAATCAAAACAAGCTGCAACTCACATTATCCACATCATGAATGAATGTGAAGAGCTTCTCCAGAGGACAGTTAAGGTAATGAAAGATAACTGGGACTACCTGTCTGAGAGTCCTTTTTTGGTTCTACTTCTGCCTCACAATTACCCTTGGGTTCCAGCCCTGCCTCAGTCACTGCGGGAGCTTGATAGCTTCGAATCAATCACCTCTCCCCTCTGGACCTGAGTTTTCTATAAAATGAGGCAATTTGGCTAGAATGATTCATATGTTTTCCCTCTGCTCTATACTTCTACAACTTAAGTCATCTCTAAGCTTTGTTCCAGAAACCCAATAAGACCAATACTTGCCTTAAAGATATAGAAAGACGTTAACTGCCTTTTTGAAAAAGAGAGCAATGCATTGTAAGGATCAACATTTTCCACAATGAATAAACTCTGTTTCAATGGCAACAGGCAGTGATGTCAGAAGTGTAAACTTCCAGAGTGGGCAGGACTCAAAGTGAGAGGGCCAGGGCAGACCTTTAGAGTAGCTGATGGAATTGAATTATTCCAACACTTTTCACAATCCTGAGCTATTTCAGACCCAAATTCGTCAGTCAAGATTGGAAATACATTCAGTCTACCCTGGAGTGCTGAGGCAGGGCTCTGAAGTCTGCCCAATGGTGCCCACTAGTGGAAGGCTACATGTGGAATCTAGACTTGCTGGCCACAGGGATTTCAACAGCTCCACACTGTTTAAACTGAAAATCCACCCCTCCATCTTGCAGATAGGGAATCTGAGGAAGAAAGAGGAAGTGCCTTACCCAAGACCCCAGTTATTTAGAGGCAGAGTTTTCCTTTTAGTAGCCATTTTGATCCATGAGAAGAACTTACCTTGAAAATAAACTAATTGTTCTCCTACATCATAGCCTATCTCTTACTATTTTTTTGTTGGAAGATGGAATTCATCATATTAAAAAAAAAAAATGCAAACTTGTTCTATCCTTAATCTGAGGAAATAAAACAAAAAAAGACTGGTGAAATTTTTAGTTCTTTTGACAGTGTCATAATTCAATAACTGTGATTTAATGTTTGGAGTCCCCTCTCCAAGAAATATTAGACTGGAAGCAAATGATTTGTAGATGTTAATAACAATGGAAATAAATCTGGAACATCTTGTCAGTGATCAGCATGGAAAATTCTCAAGTATCAAATGTCTGACAAAATCCACTAAACAGCTACAAAATAAATATATAGTAGTAATGGTGCTTATCTACTGGCTGATCAAGCAATACTTTTTAGTTAAGTGTATTTTATGTGTTTACCCATGTTCAACTGTGTTAGAGAAAATAAAAACAATGTATGACTCAGTTCTCATCTTTGAGGATATTGTACATCTTCACAGGAATGAGATATATCCAAAGGTTAAAATATAAGACTATAATTCTGAAACAATTTAAAGATTTGGAGGAGTTTAAAAGTTGTGAGAAAGATTAAAGAAGGAGTACGAACAATTTTTTTTAACGGACAAATCTAGAAACAGTTAAGAAGACAGCTTCACGGAGCAGGGAGGGCTTGAGCTAAGCCTTAAAGGATGGGAAGGACATTTTAAATAGAAGGAAAGGAAGAGAAGAGAGTGTTCAGGGCAGGCAAAACTCAAAAGGATGCATGGCGGTGGTTGATGCAGAAAGACATTGGAAAAAAGGGTCTTCTGGGTAGTCCTGCCACTGTTCATCTCATTATGACTTTAAGTTCTCAAACTTCTCCCATATTCCTAGTCGGCTTCTTGTTTTTCACATCACTATCTAGCTTGGTGTAGTGCTTAAGGCACTTACTTGACTGCTAACCAGAAGCCTGGGAGTTCAAACCCACCAGCCACATCTCAGAAGGAAGATTGGGCAATCTACTTCTATAGAGATACTGCTTCACAAACCCAAGGAGGGGTCACTATGAGTCAAATCCAACTCGACGGCAGTGAGTTTGGTTTTTTTAATCTAGCTTGGAACTCACGGTCAGCCCTTCCAAGCAAGCTTGTTTATTTTATGCTTCAACCACTTTTCCAGCTCTCACTGTCCCTTCCTCTGCTCCCACTCCCGGGCAGCCAGGTACTGCTGGAAGGAGCCTGACAACCCTTTTGTTCATGTTCCATTCATGAGCTGCAGTGGTCAGGCCAAATCATATTTACTTTCAAGCTCACGATCCTTACTCAGCACCCACAGATATCCTTATCTCAGAAGACTGAGGCAACTCTACATGAGCTCTCAGCATATATTATCCCCACTTCAAAATGTTTCTCATTGTGCCATTTATTCTCTCAGACCATCCCATCACCTTCACATATCACCTCAGCAGGTAAGGCTCTATAATTAGGTCCTCTCACTCTCACATTTTCCGTCTCTCCCAGAAGAGAAAGCTATCTTTGCTTCTTGGCATTCTGTGCTTCAGGGGAAAATGAAACATACAAGAGAAAAAAAAAAAAAGTCTCTCTCATAGGTATTGAGACCTGGAGCCCCTGTGACATAGGTGGGGAAATTAGAAGTCATCTCAGAGAGACCCTGCTTGAAGATAGGAGAATGGATGTGGGAGAGCGCTTCCTAGGAGTCAAGGTTCGGTACTCATCACTTAACTTGTCTGAGTTTCAGTTGTGGCACAAGTAAGGAATAGGAACAAATGAGGTAGTAAACACAAAAAACAAAAAGACTCTGTTCTCTTGAAAAGAAACACACTAAGGAACGAAGTTCCTAAACTGTTCAATGAAAGACTTATTTGCAAACCTATTTTTGGCAAAGCCAAGTTTTCCCATTTTTCTTTTCCATCAAGGTTTTGGGAAGAAAAGAACAAACTGTGATTTTAGTATTTAAAAGATGTTTCAAAATCTTTTATAGTGATCAACATATAATAGGTGGTTTTTGCTTCCTAAAGAGTAAAAACTCCTCTTCCAACTTGCCTTGCTTTTAAATGAGTTATAACAGCCTCTGCTATTTACTCTAGGAAATGTGGAGGTCTGAGACTAATCTGAATACACATACCCATAGGGCATTCTCTCTGCTTGCTCTAGCACATCACCTACTCTTTGCTCCTTTCTGATAGCCCTTCTGTTTCTGTATAGTTTGGCACTGGTAAAATACAGAGATGTACAAGGGTGTTCACAAAACATGCTAATGAAATGTGGGAATTAGAGGTATTTCCCTGGCTCAATCATCTTTATTATGCCTTATTTCTTGTCTAACTCCTCATCAGAAGTTTTAAACTGACCACAAGGACAGTTTTCAATGAGTTTTTAATTAGGTACGTAAAGCTTTCCATAAATTAAACTAGCACAAGGATGTTTCCTGAAGCCCATGAGTGTTGGGAAGGTTGCTGCCTGCCAACCTCTACCTCTACTATAGTGCAATACTTGAAGTCAAAGGGTATAGTTAAGTTCTGTTTCCTGAAGCAAAAGTAAGGGGCTCTGGTGGTACAGTGGTTAAGGCATTGGTTGCTAATCAAAATGTTAGAGGCTTGAAACTACCAGTCACCCAAGAGGAGGAAAATAAGGTGGTCTGCTTCTATAAAGATGTACAGCCTTGGAAAGCCTCTGGGAAGTTCTACTCTGTCCTATAGGATGGCTATGAGTCAGAATTGACTAGATGCCACTGGGGGGTGGTGGGTGCTAGGGTGGGTAGTCTCATGTTAATTGCAGAAAGAAAACAACAAATCTCCAGCTAAAAGAAATTGTCCGAATTTGGAAGATGCTGTTGGGCCAAGATTGTTAGTGCTTTCCCTGAAAACTTTGGCTTACTCTGTGCTCTGGCTAAGATTTAATTTAGGTAGGATGATCCATCCTGAAGGTCACATTTTCTTTATCTGTCTTAAGACTAACAGATTCCAACAAGTTCTTTTCTTGATATTTTCTATTTAGCAATAACAGAAAAAAATATATTTTATGTCTCTGACATACCTTCTCATAAAAATTTTAAAGTAAACTTTGAAAACAGAAAAAAAAAATAAATAAATAAACCCCACAAATTAATCTTGTCCTTACACAGATGCTACATGTTCAATAATTACTTCCCTATCCCCTCTCATAGCATCCCACAGAAATATTTCTGGCAGTGTTCCAGATCTCCCCAGAGTCTAATCAAGTTAAAAATTCATCTTTATTGTTGGAAACAAGCTAACGATGGGATTACGCTTGATTTATGATGCCCTCTGAAATGCTTCACAGGCTTCCCCAGCTATCTGAGGAAGGACAACCAAAACTCCCTCCATCTCTTTCAGTCCTCAGGGCACATTTATCCCCCTTCTCACCTACAGGGTTGACTCCTCCCAGGTTCTCAGTCCACCGTCACTTTCTTGGCTTGCTTGACTTCTTCCCAATCTTCACATTCTCACAGTGCCTCGTTAGGTACCTTGCACACACTGTGCAATGAACATGGGAAAGTTGAGTTGTTGAACAGTGACATAATATTGTAATTAACTTTGAAAGTCATTCATATTGGTAGGTTTTTATTTGTTTGTTTGTTTTTAATAGAAGATATCAGTAGCTGGAGAGGCAGTATAACCTCCAAAGAAGAGGACATCATTTCTTCCACCGTCACAGCTAAGTTATCACTCAATTTCAGATATTCAACTGGTCTAATTCAATCAGACCAATTATGCCAAGAATGTGTGTGTTGTAACTTTTGGCAATGCTCTGACTGTGTCTGTGTGTGGTGTGATTTCAGGGTTCAAAGCTCAGTGGCCCAAATACATCTGTTTAGCATGGTTTAGGGGTAATTTATGTCTGTTTTTCCCTAGGTGGCCCTGTGCTGTTTGCTTTCCAATGGCCAAAGTACTAGCAGATGGTGAAACTGAGTGAAGAGATATGCCCACTGTGGTTCTGTAAGTAGCTGTAGAGTGAGGGTTGTCTATTGACTGGGGATTGGCACATTCTAGAATCTTAGCATCATATGGTTAGGTCTCATAAAAAATTTCAGGCAGGATTTTAAAGACAAAAGACTCTCATTTGGAAAGAGAGGTCTTAAAGAAAGAGTCAATTGTAGAGTCCCCTTGATCTCATATTTGCACCCAATGGGATAAAGAAGTCTTTGTTTAGAAAAGTTCTTGTCTAATTTAAAATCATGCTAGAGTGATTTTATTTTACTTTGTGTGGATTCCACTGTAAATGGTCACCAGTATCTTTTAGCCAACCATATCTCAAGAAGATATGTCACCAACAATCAGCTGAGCTCTTGAGAGCAACCTTCGGTAGAATATTAATGATTTTAATATCTTAAAAAAATAATAACATTGTTGCATTCAACTTTGTGCTCACCCTGTGTCTTCCATTGCTTTAATCATTTTGTGTTAACCTCCCCCTTATTGTATCTTGCCTTTCTCTTCACCCAAGTAAATTCGCATCTACTCTCTAGTTAGTGATTTATACTTCCTTCTCTCCGACCCCTGGTAAACTTCAAAGAAGGATTCATTCTCTGTGTTAAATTTTTCTTTACCATTTACAGCAGTGATCTCATACAATATGTGTCCCTCTGTGATTGATTAATTTCACTAAACTTACTGTCCTCTCAGTTCATTACGGGTATACCTCAGTGGTAGAGTGTTTGACTGCAGACACTATAGTAAGATCATTGATCTTCTGTCTTTAGCACATAGTAGATAGAAAGAAGGAAGACATTTACATTCTACATGGGTACAAGCACTTCTAGTGTGTCATGGCTTTGATGGCCAGATATAGTTACAAAATTTTATGTATGAACTGCATACAGAAAGTGGAGAGATACACTGCTGAAAAAGGTAAATATCTTTGAAGTCCTATTTCATCTCTACAAAGTTATGTAAGATGTCTTAAGCTTATTTTAATATAAAAAATAATGACTGTGGACATCAGCAAAAATGGTAGAGTAAGGACATCCAAAAATTCTTTCTTCCTTAAAAGCAAAGCTGAAATTGGAAAAATTGTCAAAATCAAAATTTTCCAGGATTCTGAGATTAACCAAAGGCTTTCAGAAATCCTGGGAACATCTGGATCTTGGTAAGAACAGTGAGCTTTGTGGCATTTTAACTCATGTGTTGTTGTTGTTGTTGTTAGGTGCTGTCGTGTCATCTCCAACTCATAGCAACCCTATGCACAGCAGAACAAAACACTGCTCAGTCCCACGCCAGATCCTCAATCCCTGCTATACTTGAGCCCATCATTGCAGCCACTGTGTCAATTCACCTTGTTGAGGGCCTTCCCTTCTTTCGTCGACCCTCCACCTTACCAAGCATGACATCCCTTCTGACAACATGACCAAAGTAGGTGAGATGAAGTCTGACCATTCTTGCTTCCAGGAAGCATTCTGGCCGCACTTCCTCCAGGACAGATCTGTTTGTTCTTTTAGCAGTCCATGGTACTTTCAGCATTCTTCTCCATCACCACAACTCAAAAGCATCAACTCTTCTTCGGTCTTCCTTATTCATTGTCCAGCTCTCAAATGCATATGAGGCGATTGAAAATACCATGGCTTGTGTCAGGTGCACCTTAGTCCTCAAGGACAAATCTTTGGTCTTCAGCTCTTGAAAGAGGTCTGTTGCAACCGATTTGCCCAGTGTTATATGTCGTCTGATATCCTGACTGCTGCTTCCATTGGTGTCAATTGTAGAACCAAGCAATGTGAAGTCTTTGATAACTTCAATCTTTTCTCCTCTATTGTGGTGATGCTGCTTATAGGTCCAGTTGTGAGGATTTTTGTTTTCTTTATACTGAGATGCAATCCATACTGCAGACTGTGTTCTTCAGTCTTCATCAGTAGGTTCTCTAAGTAACATTCCACTGGAATGGAAATTCCAGAACACTTAATTGTACCCATGAGGAACCTGTACATAGACCAGGAGGCTGTTGTTCCAACAGAACAAGGGGACACTGCATGGTTTAAAATCAAGAAGGAAGTGTGTCAGGGTTGTATCCTTTTGCCATACTTATTCAATCTATATGCTGAGCAAATAATCCGAGAAGCTGGACTATATGAAAAAGAACATGATATCAGGATTGAAGGAAGAATCATTAACAACCTGCGATACGCTGACAACACAACTTCGCTTGCTGAAAGTAACTTGCTCTGGTACCATTTTATACTCTCCAGTTCTAGGGTAGCTTTCAAAAATAGCAGTCTGCATTTTTGCTGAAAACCTGTAGCCTGGCAGCCACAGGAAGAAGCAAAACAAGTCTGGAGAACTTTCAAGCCTAGTTTCCAAGAACTGCTATTATTTCCCATTTGATGGTTTCTTACAAGACCCCACATACACAGCTATCCTCATTTGATCTGACTCCAAAGTGAATAGTCTCTTCCCTGGGGGAAATTTTTGAAAACAATTACAAGCAATTGATTGATTTGGGGATTGTATGAGGAAAACAGGTGGGATGAACAATAGATTAGCCAAAAACCTTAAAAGGAAAATTTGATCACTGAGATGTCCATAGGAGCTTTGAAAAGCTCCTATACCTAGAAACTCTTGTAGCATAGTGCCTAAGGCACCTGACTGCTAACCAGAAGGCTGGTAGTTCAAACCCACCAGCCACTCCTCAGAAAAAAGGTTAGGCAATCTACCTCAGTAGTGATACCACCTCAGAAACCCACGGAGGGCTTGCTATGAGTTGGGTATGACTTGATGACACATAACAACAGCAACAACATACCTAGGACCCTAGAGGGCCATATCAAGAATAGGGCTGTGCACATGTTCAGCTTATTTGCATACTTAGGAAAAACCTGACTAAGCCCTAAGCACTCCTTACCTTGAAAGTTGCCCTTGAAGACTACTAAGCTAACTAAGCAAATTATCCAGTGGCCACAAACAATAAAGACTACATATTTAAAAAATTATTTCAGAAAAGTCACAAATAAAAATAATTACAACAAACAGCACCAATAATGAACCAGGAAGAAGGAGAGAATCTGATTTCCACAATATATCATTTAAAACGTCTAGTTTTCAACACGGATGAACTTGAAGGACATTATGCTGAGTGAAATAAGTCAATCACAGGACAAATACAGTATTAGTTCATTTTTGTAAAAAGTCCAGGAAAGGTTTATATATGGAAGGAAACTTTCTTTATTGGTTACCAGGGGTGGGAATGGAGGAGAGTGAGCACTGAAAAATAAATAAATAAAAAATGCATTGACCCACGTCACTTTAGTTTTGTGTATTTCACTGTACATAAATTATATTTCAATAAAATATGGTTAAAATAGATAAATATTTTTAAAATGTCTAGTTTTCAATAAAATTATGGAACGTGCAAAGAAAAAACAAAGTAAAAAAGAAATCTAATAGAAACCATCCCTCAAAAAGCATAGACACTGAACTTACTAGATAAAGACTATTTTAAATATGTTCAAACTACTAAAGGATATTATGTCTAAGGAACTAAAATAAATTGTGGGAATAATATCTGACTGACCAAAGAATAGAAGTAAAAAGGTTATTGTTAGGTGTTGTGGATTTGGCTCAGACTCATTGCAACCCTATGTACAACAGACCAAACAATGCCTGGTCCTGTGCCATCCTCACAATTCTTGCTATGCTTCAGCCTATGGTGGCAGCCACTGTGTCACTCCATCTCATTGAGCGTCTTACCCTTTTGCAATGACTTTCAACTTTATGAAGCATGATATGCTTCTCCCATGACTGCAACCAAAATGCAACCATTGCCGTGGAGTCAGATCTGACCCATAGCAACCCCTCCTTAGGTTTTCGAGGCAGTATCACTACGGAAGTAGATTAACAACATGACCAAAATAAGTGAGATGAATTCTGATCATTCCAGCTGTACTTCTTCCAGGATGGATTTGTTTGTTCTTCTGACAGTCCATGTATTTTCAGTATTCTTCACCATCACTACAATTCAAAGGCATCAGCTCTTCTTATATATTGTCTAGCTTTCACATGCATATGAAGCAATTGAAAATATTGTGGCTTAGGTTAGGTGCACCTTAGTCTTCAAAGTGACATCTTTGCTCCTTAACACTTTAAAGAGGTCTTTGCAGCAGATTTTCACAGTGCAATATGACGTCTGATTTTTGACCGCTTCCATGGGTGTTGATTGTGGATTCAAGTAAAACAACATTTTTGAAAAGTTCTATCTTTTCTACATTTATTGTGATGTTGTTTTTTGGTCCAATTGTGAGGATTTTTGTTTTCTTTATGTTGAGGTGTAATCCATACTAAAAGGTGGAATCTTTGATCTTCATTAATAAGTGCTTCAAGTCGTCTGTCTTCACTTTCAGCAAGCAAGGTTGTTTCATCTGCATATCACAGGTTGTTAATGAGTCTTCCTCCAATCCTGATGCCACATTCTTCATATAGCCCAGCCTCTTGGATTATTCAATTAGCATACATATTAAATAAGTATGGTGAAAGGATACAACCTTGATGCACACCCTTACTGATTTTAAACCCTGCAGTATTCCCTTATTCTTTTCAAATGACAGCCTCTTGGTCTATGTATGTGTTCCTCATGAGCACAACTAAGTGTCCTGGAATTCCATTCTTCTCAATGTTATCCATAATTTGTTATAATCCACACAGTCAAATGCCTTTGTATAGTCAACAAAACACAGGTAAACATCTTTTTTATATTCTTTGCTTTCAGTCAACATCTGTCTGACACCAACAAAGATATTCCTCATTTCATTCCCGCTCCTGAATCCAGCTTGAATTTCTGGAAGTTCCCTATCAACACACTGCTACAACCACTTTTGCATTATCTTCAGCAAGAGTTTACTTATATTGGTGATATTGTTCAATAATCCTCACATTCTGTTGGATCACCTTTCTTTGGAATGGGTATAAATATCAATCTTTTCTAGTTGGTTGGTCAGGAAACTGTCTTCCAATATTTCTTGGCATAAATGAATAAATGCCTCTAGCACTGCATCTCTTTGTT
This sequence comes from Orycteropus afer afer, assembly GCF_000298275.1. Lineage (NCBI taxonomy): Eukaryota > Metazoa > Chordata > Mammalia > Tubulidentata > Orycteropodidae > Orycteropus > Orycteropus afer. Next base: position 8,625,990 of record NW_006921699.1, on the reverse strand, counting down.
GAAACATCTCAATAGGTATTCTGTCAACTCTGGAGTCTCATTTTTTGCCAGTTCCTTCAGTGCAGCTTGGACTTCTTCCTTCAATACCATTGGTTCTTTTTTCCTGTGCTTGGGTGCAAATTTACATAGCAAATTTGTTTTACATTCAACAGAATACCATTGTTTCTTATCATATGTTACCTCCAGAAATAGATGAGCATCGCCCAATTTTTTTTGATATAGTGATTCTGTGTATTCATTCCATTTTCTTTTGACGCTTCCTGTATTGTTCAATATTTTGCCTATAGAATCTCTCAATATTGCAACTTGAGGCTTGACTATTTTCTTCAGTTCTTTCAGATTGAGAAATCCCTTTTGGTTTTGTAACTCCAGGTCTTTGCATATTTCACTAAAATACTTTACTTTGTCTCCCTTCTTGAGCTGTCCTTTGAAGTCTTCTGTTTAGCTTTTTTATTCCATCATTTCTATCATTTGCTTTAGCTACTCTCCTTTCAAGAGCAAGTTTCAGAGTCTCTTCTGACATCCATTTTGGTGTTTTATTCCTATCCTGTCTTTTTGCTTTCTTCGTATATGATATATCATACATTGATGACATCCCACAACTTGTCTGGTCTTTGGTCATTGACATTCAATGCATCAAATCTATTCTTCAGATGGTCTCTAAATTCAGATGGGATATAATCATGGCTGTACTTTGGCTCTTGTGGGCTTTTTTAAATTTTTTCATGTTCAACTTGAACTTACATATGAGAAATTGGTGATCTGTTCCACAGTCGGCTTCTGGCCTTATTTTGACTGATGATATTGAGCTTCTTCATTGCCTCTTTCCACAGATCTAGGCAACTTGATTCTTGTGTATTCAATCCGGTAAGGTCCATACGTACAGCCACCATATATGTTGTTGAAAAAAAATTTACAATAAATAAGTCATTGGTCTTGCAAAATTCTATCATGTGATCTCTGGCATTATTTCTGTCATCAATGCCATGTTTTCCAACTACCAATGATTCTTTGTTTCCTACTTTCACATTCCAATGACCAGTAATTATCAATACATATTGATTGCATGGTTGGTCAATTTCAGACTACAGACATTGGTAAAATGTCTTCAGCTTCTTCATCTTTGGCTTTAGTGATTGGTGCATAAATTTGAATAGCAGTCATACTAATTGGTCTTCCTTGTAGGCCTGTGGATATTATCCTATCATTGGCAGCATTTTACTTTAGTGTAGACCTTGAAATGTTCTTTTTGACAATGAATGTGACACCATTCCTCTTCAATTTGTCATTCCTGGCATAGTAGACCATATGATTGTCTGATTCAGAATGACCAATATCAGTCTATTTCAGCTCACTAATGCAGAGGGTATTGATTTTTGTGTGTTCCATTTCAT
>NW_006921699.1:8615309-8616570 GCF_000298275.1 Orycteropus afer afer | reverse complement strand
CCCCCCCCCATTTTGGGTTATGCCCCATCAGCAAATGAAAACTTTATTCCATCCACATCAAGGTCAACACTACTTTGAGGAGACAGCTCTTCCCCAGTTGTATTTTGAGTACCTTCCAACCAGAGGGGCTCGTCTTCTGGCAGTATATCAGTCAATGTTTCACTTCTATTCATAAAGTTTTCCAGTAATGTATCAAACAGTGTTTCCCTTCTATTCATAGGTTTTCAGCGGCCAATTCTTTCAGAAGTGAATGGTCCCATCCTTCTTCCCAGTCTGGAAGCTTCACTGAAACCTGTTCACCATGGATGCCTCTGCTGATATTTGAAATGCCAGTGGCATAGCCTCTAGCCTAACAGCAAAATGAAAGCCACCACAGGACAACTAACTGGCAGATAAGTGGTGGAATAAAAAGGTAGAATTTATACATATAGATGACGCTCTAGTGGCAGAGTACCTAAGGCATCTGACTGCTAACCAGAAGGTTAGCAATTAAAACCCACCAGCCACTCCATGGAGTAAAGATTTACTGCCTTGGAAACCTAGTAGGGGTAGCTATGAGTCAGGATCGACTTGATGGCAGTAGTTTTGATATAAATATATATAACCAAATAGAAGCTGTACTTAAAAAGTACAGAAACTGAAATTAAAGAAAGGAACATCACTAGAAAGGCTCAACAACAAATTTCAGCAGGCAGAAGAATTAACTTAAAGATAGGTCAATTGATTATACCCAGTCTGAGAAACAAAAAGAAGAAAGAATTAATATAAAATGAACAGAGCTTCAAAAAATTTAGGTCGAAATCAAACATACAAACAAATAAATAATGGGAGTCCCAAAAGAAAAGGTAAGAGAGAGAAAGGGGCAGAAATTCTTAAATATGATTTAAAAACATTTATCTACACATCAAAAGCTTAACAAGATCTAAACAGGATTAAGTCAGAGATGCATACCTAAACATATCATGATCAAACTATCTAAGCCAAAGACAGAGATGGAATATTGAAAGCACCAAAAGGGAAGCAGTTTATCAGCAAGGGAGAAGGCAAGAGATCCTTAAACGTGAGACAGTTGATTTTCTATCATAAACCATGAAAGTTAGATGATAGTGGGATGACATACTGAAAGAATAAGTACTGAAAGCACTGAAAGAAAAAAAAAACTGTCAATCAAGAATTATTTAGTAAAACTATCCTTAAAAAAGGAGAAATTAAAACATTTCCAAGTATACAATAGAGTATATGCTTTTGAGTTGATGCTTTT
>NW_006921699.1:8596714-8614999 GCF_000298275.1 Orycteropus afer afer | reverse complement strand
GCGGGATCAGGCAGTGTTTCGTTTTGCTGTGCATGGGGTCGCTATGAGTCAGAAATGACTCAACGGTACTTAACAACAACAACAACACAAGTATACAAAAACTGAGAAAACTCATTGCTAGCAGATTTATTTTATAAGAAATGGTAAAGGAAGTTCTTCAGGCTGAAATGAAATGACACTAGACAATAACTTGAATCCACATAAAGAAACACAAAGCACTGGTCAAGGTAAATATAAAAGACAAACATTTTTTTGTTTATAACTCTTTTTTCTTTTTATCTGATCTAAAAACTAACTGTCTAAAGCAATACTTATAACTCTGTGTTGATGGGTCTCATGGATTGAATTATTTCCCCCAAAAAAATATGTGTCGTAAATCCTAAACTCTGTGCCTGTAGTTATAATCTGATTTGGGAATAGGTTGTTTTTGTTATGTTAATGAGGAAGGGTTAGTGTAAGGTATGCCTTGAGTCAATCGCTTTCGAGATACAAGTGATCAGAGAGGAAAGAGAGATGGAGTAAGATAGATGCCAAATCACATGTAGATTTCCAAGGAACCAGTGAGCAGAAGCTGAAGAAGAAAAGACCTTCCTCCAGACAACAGAGAGAGAAAACCTTCCCCTAGAGCCAGTGCTCTGAGTTCAGCCTTCTAACTTCCTGTGAGAAAATTAATTTGTTTGTTAAAGTCATCTACTTGTGGTGTTTCTATTATAGCAGTATTATATAGCTAAGACAATGGGAATATTTCTAGCCATAGCCTTTGTAACTCCTACAAAATGACTGGGTGGCACTATGCAAATTGTGTAATAGTGGCTCACTAAGGGGATTGGATAGCTTGCTAATAATGTTAATAAGGTGAACGGCACCCTTGTGGGGTAGAGCCATGCAAATATAAGGTGTATGGAAGCCTAACAAGGTTTTGTCATCCCACTAGGCTTAAAGTGAGCTATCCCAGAGGCAGAAAGGGAGGTCAGAAAAAGAAGAGAAAGGAGAGGAGCACATCCTTTGGACCAGGATCTCTGCACTGAAATCCTCCTCAACCTAGGAGACAGAGCTGTAACACCTTCCTGAGATGGCAAGAAATGGTGAGAAGCAGAGTTAGGAAAATGGCAGCAGCAGACCCAGGAGACTGGCAGGAGACCAGCGGGAGGCTTGCTGGCAGAGTAGGGGTGCCTCTGGGCACTTATCAGCAGAGCTGCAGGAGCTTTGTAACACTTGCCCAAGCACAGCAGAGGCCAAGGGGTCATGTGGGTGAGAGGCTGAGGGCTAGAGAAGTATGCCTACAGGCACTGCTGAGAAGAAGCTGTCTTGATCAAAGAACTGTGTCCTGAGTCATTTCTGATCCTGAGTTGTCACCTGTTACTTCCCTAATAAACCTCAAAATCATGAGTATTGTCTACGAGTTCTATGGGGCCATTAAAATGAACTATTGAACCCAGCAGAGCAGAGTGCTGTGGGAGGGATGGTTGGGGTCAGAACTGGTAAAAAGATTGGAGGAAGTCATGTCTCACTTCCACCTCATAGGAATCAGATTTGGGCTGTTGATCTTAATCCTCCTCCCCCTTGTGAAGTTATAGGTCAGATGCCTCCATCATGTCATTTTTTTCCCAAAGATACAATTTACATGACAGTAAAAGTACGAAGGAAAAGGAATGGAAGAGAACTACACAGGAACAAAGTTTTTGCTCTGGTAGTGTAGTGGTTAATGCATTTGGCTGCTAAAAAAATGGTCGGTGGTTCAGATCTACCAGCTTCCATAAAGATTTATAGCCTTGGAAATCCAATGGGGGTGGCTATGAGTTGAAATTGACTCCATGGCTGTGAGTTTGGATGTCGGGGTTTATTGCAATTAAGATGTGTTAATATGAACTGTATTGTTAAAAATTAAAATGGTAATTGAAATCCTCAGAGCAACCACTGAGAAAATGACTCAAAAATATATACTAAAAAAAAATGACAAGGAAATTAAAATAGTACAATTTAATTTTTAAATTTTTAATTTTTCTATTTAACACAAATGAGGACAGTAATGGAGGAATAAAACATATATATAATTAACAAACAAACAAAAAAAAACCCAAAACTCACTGCCTATGAGTCACTTCCGACTCATAGTGCTTCCTCCTTGCATTTCTGAGCGGTATCTCTATGGAAGTAGATTGCCCAGTCTTCCTTCCAAGGAGTAGCTGGTGAGTTTGAACTGCCAGCCTTCTGGTTAGCAATGAAATGTCTTAGGCACTACTCCATCAGAGCCTATATATGTATATATATATAATAGGAACATATATAAAATGATATTTATTCCTCTTCCTCTGGCTCCATTACCAAATTTTAAAGAATAACTGATATACTATGTCACCCTTTTTATCCTGTGGCTCTTGCATAAACTGGTCCATCTCCAGGCATCCTTAGTTGAGAAGCATGGAATTAGGGAGCCAAAAAGGGAATCGAGGAACCAGAGGTTTGGGAGGCCATTTTCAGTCAGTTAATCACAGGAAAGGAAAGAGATTTCAGACTGGATCACAAAGTTGATTAGCAAATCCCTTAAACTCTTTACCTCTTTTTGTTCTAATTCCACACTCACCACAACTTTTCCAAGGGTTCTAAAAGCAAGTAGAGAACACCCTAGATAATGAGGTATCCACCATTAGAGAGGAATCATCTCTATTTAAAATTGTTTATTTATATCTATATATTTGTGCTAATATGACTTCTGGTAGTTGGTGAAGTTGAATCACTCTCCCTGAGTCTAGGACACTGAAAAAACAGAGTCAGACTCTAGATTGTTCACTTTAATCAGGGATGAAAATAGATTTGAACTTATATCCTAACTTCAATCCATTAGCAATTGTGAAAGACTCCACGGTGAGCAAGTCATTCTGGGGGGCATTTGACAGAATATTATGCTTGATTAGTAATGTCTTCCTTGGGTGTACACAAGAAAGTAATGGCATGTGTACTGTATGATTGCCATTTCTGACTTAAGATATGTTCCCTCAGAGGCCTCTAGCTAGGAATACTTCCTCCTGGCAACATCCCTCTCTAACCCTGAAGTACTCAATCAGACTTTACATACAAAGTTGTATTTCATAAACAGACAAATCTTTTCACCTTCAGTATCTTACACCTTAATTTAAAGCAAACGAAATAATATCTACTTCATAGTAAAGATCACAACCTATTGCCTCCATCAGTCAATCAATGAAGAAGGTAATGGTTCATTAGGAATCGCTTCTTTAGGTTTTTGTTTTCTAGGATAAGTCAATCATCTCATATAGTAGAAAACTTAGAAATGGTGCCCCACATTAAAATACTTTTTGTAATCAAATCCTCCTCCTTGCTTATGTTACATCTCAAAGCTGTGGTGATTAATCTCTCATGCTTTTCATTATTTCCATTCTGTCTCTATAGGGTCACAATGAGTCGGATGGCAACGATTTTAGTTATTATTATTGGTTATTATTTTGGAGGGGAAAGGGTTGGGAATGATTTAAATGTTTACCTAGCATTTTCAAAAAAAAACGTGGAAGATATCAAACTAAAGCTTCCAGTAGGCAAAACTCATATATTTAATGCCTTAACTCAGATCAAAGGAGGTCTGGTAGCCTAGTGGGTAAGGCATTTGGCTGCTAATCAGAAGGTCGGTGGTTCAAACCTATAGCTGCTCCATGGGAGGAAGATGAAGCAATCTACTTCTGTAAAGATTTATAGCCTTAGAAACCCAATGGGGGTTGTTATGAATCGGTATCCTCTTGATAGCAGTGGGATTGGTTTTTTGGTTTTGACTCTGATCATGACCGTTCAGACTTTAGCAGAGCAGTCTGAACTTATTTGAGGTTTCTGAATACATTTGGCTAATAAATCACTGACCTAACACAGCCTGCTATTTCTAGGTCAGTACTTTCCTGTGAAACACTGGAAGCAGACAAAGGGAGGGAGTCCAGTTTGTTTAGTAAGGACACCCAGGACAACGACCCTTTGCAAAGTACATTGGCCCCATCCCTTTCACAAAGGCCTCCAAACTGCAGAAGAAATTAAAGATCAAGGATAGTGAAGAAATTATTTCCACCACTACTTTCCCCATTATTCCCACAGTGAAGTAAAGCCAAAAGAGTTTTAGGTGAAGTTTATCCAAATAGAAGCACCCAGACATGACCTATAGTTTAACTCTTCTGTTATTTAATGTTCTATTAAAATCCTTAATCTTTTCTTGCATTTAATTTTTAGTGATATACTCATTTAAAGATAGTACCCTTTAATAAAACACCAATATTTTCCTGATAATAGAGAATCATTAAAATTAAACAGAGAAACATATAAACTCACTGCCATTGAGTCAGACCCGTCTCATAGCGACTCCTCCTTGGGTTTCCGAGGCGGTATCACTACAGAAGTAGATTGCCCAACCTTGCTGCCGAGGAGTGGCTGGAGGGTTTGAACTGCCAGCCTTCTGGTTAGCAGTCAAATGGGTTAGGCACTATGCCACCAGAGCCTAGAGAAACATATGTATGCCCAAAATGTAGTGGAGGATTTATATTTTAGACTTTTTTTTTCTTTTTTTTTTTTGGTAATTTTGGCAAGAAAATGTATTACATATGTAACAGAACAAACCAATATAATTAATTCTTAAAAATCAACAGAGAAATTATCAGCCAAAAGTTGTTTCAATATTATTTATGGGATAATACATTTCCTATTGGTCTAACGTGGCACTTTTATCATGTACTAACTATTGCTTGTGTTTGTGTCTATTTCTAAACCTCTGTTCTGTTCCACTGATCTATTCTTTTTCTAGCTTTATGCATATTTAGCTTATTTCTAACTATTATTCACAGCAACATTGACCTGAACAAAACTGAGTGCAACGTAGTATTAAAATACTATCCTAGAATATATTTTACAAATTACATTTTATTAGAATACACTTTACAATTTACAAGTCTATCAAACTTCAGATATGTTTCAGATCCACTTGTATTAAGTAGTAGTCTTTCCTTTCTTGGAGACAGTGATAGTTCAGTGACGGAATTCTCACCTTCCATGTGGGACACTTGCATCTGATTCCTGGTCAATGCACTTCAGAACAACCACCACCTATCTGTCAGTGCAAGCTTGCATGTTACTATCATGAATTTCCAGACTATGAAAGATTAGGAAGAAAGTCCTGGCAACCTATTTCTGAAAAATCAGCCAATGAAAACCATCACAATGGTTTGATCCCATTGTACATGGGGTCTCATGACATGAGTTGAGTTGAGTTCAGCTCAAGGGTACTTAATAATAACAACATCCCCTGTCCTAGATGTTTGTCCATGTACAGCAAGTTTGTTCTTACTCCTTCATATGCTCTAGTTTAGCCCCTCTGCAGATAAGCCACACCATCTGTGAGATGCCAGGCCAGGGTGGAGGGTGGTGGTGCAGTGGTTAAAGCATTCAGCTGCTAACCAAAAGATTGGCAGTTCAAACCCACCAGCCGCTCCATAGGAGAAAGACAAGACAATGTGCTTCTTAAAGATGTGCCCTATGGGCAGTTCTAGGAGCTCTGGTAGCATAGTGCCTAAGGCACTTGACTGCTAACCAGAAGGCTGGCAGTGCAAACCCACCAGCTACTCCTTGGAAGGAAGATTGGGCAATCTGCTTCCGTAGTGATACTGCCTTGGCAACCCAAGGAGGGGTTACTATGAGTCGGGGCCGACTCAACAGCACATAACAACAACAACAACATGGGCACTTCTATTTTGTCCTATAGGGTTGCTATGAGTTGGTACTGACTCAGTAACAGTGGCTTTGGTATTTTATATATATATAAAAAACTGGGGAACTCTGCCCAGTTTTTTCTTCTTCTAACTTATTCATCCAAATTTTATTACATTTCTAGTACTTTTCTTCTGTAAGTTTTATGTTTTTAATCTGAGGGGGAAATGGTGCTATGCTGGAAAGCCATCTTTAAATTCATAACCCTGCCATCTGGGTCGTATGTTTCTCTCCATTATTTTCTGTTTATACTTAATATTAACACAAATATTAACATAGCAGAACTATCAGAATCAACTTGTTCATAAACTGCTAGAACATAGCCAGTCTCCTCACTTTGATATTCCAGCTCATTACTTACCTTCCAGGAAAAAGAAGACAGAGTTACAGAGAACCAAGGATAAGGCAGGAAAAAGCAATTAGGTCTTTGCAATTGGGTGAGCCTTTCTACACTGTCATTTCTCATTTTAATGAGAAATGAGAATGATGTGCTGAAAGGCTAGTCACTTTTATTTAATCTGAATATACACAAGATTTTTTATCATCATTGCCATAAAACTTGAATTAGAACCAGTTTGAATTTCTCCTTCTCCTAGCTTTCTCTATCTTTTCATGGACTTGCTAAGGAAAGTACAATGGTCTTTTCCTCATGTATGAGCATGGGGGAAAGTGAGAGATTAATTTTAATTTTTTAATTGTGATTTGAGTGAAAGTTTACAGAGCAAATTGGTTATCCATTCAACAATTTATACATATATTGTTTCATGACATTGATTGTAATCCCAACAATTAACAGCACTTATTCCACTTTCTCCCTGTGTTTACCATTTCCATTCATCCTTTTTCCCTATCCCTTCCTGCCTTTTGAGCTTCATCCCTGGGCAAATGCTGCCCTTTTGATTCCATATGGTTGCCTGTTCTAAAGAGTGCTTACCTCTCTGGTGTTATTGTTCACTTCACAGATTTGCTTATTGTTTGAACCATGGGAATGAGTTCAGTTCCAGGCTCAAAAGGTGACTAAGGACCATAGTCATGGGGGTTCCACCAGTCTCTATAAGCAGTAAGTCTGTTGTTCTTCATGATTTTGAGTTTTGTTTCACATTTTTCTCCCACTTTATTGAGGATCTTCCACTGTGATTCCTTTCAGAGCAGTTAGCAGAGGTAGCCAGGCACCATCTAGCTTTTCTGGTCTCATGGGCATGGAGTTTGGAGTTCATGTGTTCCATTATACCTTTGGAATAATTATTTCCTTGTGTCTGAGTTCTTCACTCTTCTTTGTTCTGGACAAGGAGAGCTCAATAGTTGCAATTTAGATGGCTGCTCATAAGCTTTTAAGATCCCAGTCACTACTCACCAAATTAGGATGTACAACATTGTCTCTGTGGACTGTGTTATGTCAATTGACCTTGATGTCCCCTAAGACCATGGTCTTGAGCTCCCAGGCCCAGTGGCTCATTCCCTCAAGGTGTTTAGCTATGGTAAAGAAGTTTTCATAACTTTGCCCTCTGTATGCTCTACTATATTCATGGATATATTTTCAGTACATAAAGACACATATGTAGAAATATCCTTTGTCAAACCTATATATGTGTGTGGATATAGTCCTGCCTTCTCACACCTATTCAGCTCACGTGTCTCTCTATGTATCCACTCATAGATTATTGCTATTGCTGTTATTGCAGGATTGTGTATGTAATGATATCTACCTTTGCTTGTCTATAACTATCGTGCTCCTCTTCAAAGAGTCTTCCTTTGCCTTGGAGAGGTCATCTGATAGTATTGATAGTTGACTATCCATTGCAAAATTTAAATACCTGTCAGTAATTGTAGCCTGACAAGTAATTATACTTCCATATATATTTCCTTATGAGGAAATATATCTCAGAAAGGATAACAGTCTCATTCAAAGCTGTGCAGTAACAGATCAGTGTTTCTAATCAATCTCCAATATGTAGCAATGGTTTGAACATTCTTTACAAACACTGATCTTATCTAAAGAATAATGACGCTGCCTTTTAGTCCTGGAATTACACTTTAAAATTGACATTAGCCAGCCATGTTCACAACAAATGTGTTGTTAGCTAGCTTACTCTTGCTTTCCTGTTAATCCATTGCTGTGGAGTCAATTCTGACTCACAGTGACCTTATAGAATAAAGTTGAACTGCCCCACAGCATTTTCAAGGGAAGTAGACTGTCACATCTTTTTTCAGAGAAGTGGCTGGTAGGTTTGAACTCCTGCCAAATGCTTAACCACTATGCCACCAGGGCTCCTTATTTTTGCTTTAATTCCTTTAGTATTTTCTTAAACATAATGGAATGTAATTATTGTGTCCAATAATTCTGTGAGCTGGTGATTTTCAATGTAATTTAAGTAATTTAATGTGCTCATGCCCATCAGGATTTTTTTTTTTTTTCAATTGTGATTTGGGTGAAAATTTACAGAGCAAATTCATTCCCCATACAGCAGTTCATACACATTTTGTTTCATGACATTGATTGCAATCCCCACAACACAACAGCTCTTTTCCCACTTACTCCCTACAGTTACCTTTTCCCTGTGTCCTTCTTTCCTATGCATTCTTGCCCCTGAGCTATCTCCTTGTGAAAATATTGCCCTTCTGTTCTCCCAAAGATTGATCGTTCTAAGGAGTGTATCTACCTGGGGTAAATACTCATCCCATATACCTGTCTATCATACATCTAGAAGATACGGAAGTGAGTTCAATTCCAGACCCGAAGGGTAACTAGGAGTTATGGTCTTGAGGTCTCACCAGGCTCTATCAGACCAGTAAACCTGGCCTTATTTTATTTTTTTTTTTTAATGATTTTGAGTTTTGTTCCACATCGTTCTCCCACTCTACCCAGGATCTTCTGTGCTGGCCCATCAGGATTTTTTTAAAACCTGCCACTCCTCAGCAGGAAGGTTGGGCAATCTACTTCTGTAGTGATTCTGCCTTGGAAACAGAAGGAGGGGTCACTATGAGTTGGATCTGACTCGACGGCAGTGAGTTTGGTTTGGTTTTGACCAATAACCATCAAGACAGATTTAATTCAATATAGTCTTCATTCTATTTACAAACTAAACATAGGATATACATTAGATGAGGGCTTCTCAACCTGGATATTATTGATGTTTTAGACTGGTTAATTCTTTGTTGTTGGGGACTGACTGCACATTGTAGGATCTTTAGCTTCATCCTTGACCTTTACCCACGAGATGCCAGTGGCAGCCCACTAGTTGTGATAAACAAACATGTCTCCAGAAATTGGCAAATGTTTCCTTGGGAGTGTGGTGGGGAGCAAAATCACCAGGCTATTCCCTATCAGTGACTGAGTAGGAGATGGATACTAAGGAAGACCCATTCCTGGGAGACACAGGATGCCTTTAACTGCTGGTTCTATGAGAATTAAATAAGATAAGCACTTAGCATAGAAACTGCCACAGGATGGCACTATATAGTGCCTGGCACTGTGATTACAAACATAAGTGCAATTTTTCTGTATTTTAATTTCTTATAGCTTGTGTTCTTTAGAGGTCACATGGAGCAAAAAGTTTATAAGAATTTAATAATACCACCTTGCGATTTGTGATAGTTCCACAAACCCAAGTATTGACACATTTTATGTGAATATGTGTTTAATTTTACTTTTTGATGGATTAAAACATGTATGTACTTAATCCAAATACAACTCCAAACAAAACATTTTAAAAACAACAATTTGAGTCTTCTGTGGTACAGTGGTTAAAGCACTTGGCTGCAAACTGAAAGGTCAGCAGTTCAAACCTACCAACTGCTCCATGGGAGAAAGAGGAGACAGCCTGCTTCCATAAAGATTTACAGCCTTGAAAACCCTATGGGACAGTTCTACTCTGTCCTATTCTTCCTGGCAGTGGGTTTTTGTTTTAAGCACTCCCATTTTTTCTCTAGGCCATTGACTCAATTCTTTGATACACTGAACGAATAGGCATTGTGCACTTTGCAAATTACACGCCTCCTTGAAAGGTTGTGTATAAAGTAAAAAGTGGTATGTGGTCTAATTGATACCATTTAGTTATTATTGTGTAACATAGGATCCCAAAACTCAGTGACTTCAAATGACAACAAGTTATTACTGCCACACTTCTAGGGATTGTGCTGGTCTGGGTTCTGCTGAGGTGGCTTGTCTGGGACTCTGTTCCATGTGACTTGCATTCTCTTCCTGGAGCCAGCAGGTTTGGGAATGCTATCTTCTTGGTGATGGCGGAAAACAAGAAGGCAAGTGGAAAGTCACATACCCCAGATACTATCATCTCTGCCTCATTTTATTGGTTAAACCAAGTCACATAGCTGAGCCCAAAATCAAGAGATGCAAAAGTCCCATCAGCCTTTGGGGACACATGGCAAGCATATGGATGCAGGGAAAGGGGAAGAATTGGGGCTCTGATTTCAATCTCCCTCATTTACTGACAAATTATTTAAATTGTGATGTTTCCACAGAAAATTGCAGAGCTTCATCTAATGTTAGGATCCCTAGTTGCATAGTGCTTAACCACTATGCTAACTGGAAGGTTGGTGATTTGAACCCACCAGCTGCACTGTGGGGGAAAGCAATCTGCTTTTATAAAGATCAGAAAACTAAACAAAACAAAACAAAAAACCCACTGCCATCAAGTCGGTTCTGACGCATAGTGAACCCATTGTGTTTCCAAGGCAGTAAATCTTTATGGTATGGAGCAACTGGTGGGTTTGTACCACCAACCTTCTGTTTAACAGTCAAATGCCTTAGGCACTGCTCCACCAGAGCTCCTTACCGACTTTGGAACCCTGTGGGGGAGTTTTACTCTACTTACAGGGTCACTACTTGATAGCAATGGTTGGGTTCATCTAATATTAAACATAGAAAGAATGAGCTGTTAACATGTGTTTAAAACATACAATAAATTTAAAAATATATTGAAAATTAGATTGAGTAATATCATAGATACCCATGCATCTATCTCCAATAATTAATACATTAATATTTTACATATTTACTTCTCATCTTTTTCCTTTTTAGAAATATAATAGTTTAAAGTTTAAGTACTTTGTGTGTTGCTGTTAGGTCCATCAAGTTGGCTCTGACTCATGGTGACCCCATGTACAACAGAATGAAACATGGTTTGAACGACAGCCCCCCATACTTTGTATACTCGACAATTCTATTTTCCTCCCTCCCCAGAGGTAACTACTAACCTAATTATATATGCAGTTATTAGTAAAGATTAGTATACATTTTTTGTGTTTTCAAAATTTAAATAAATGGTATAATGCTGTATATGTCATTCAAATAAGGGCTTTTTATTTAGCAATATATATGGAGATTAGTTATGTTAATACATATAGACTGTCTTCATTTAAACTGCCATATTTTATTCTACAGGGAGCTCTGGTGGTGTAGTGCCTAAGGTATTTGACTGCTACCCGGAAGGCTGGAGGTTCAAACCCACCAGCCATTCCTTGGAAGGAAAACTGGGCAATCTATTTCCGTAGAGATATTGCCACAGAAACCCAAGTAGGGGTCGCTATGAGGTGAAATTGACTCAGCGGTAGTGAGTTTGGTTTTTTTGGATTATATTCTACTGTATAAATGTCATAAATTTATCCATCCTTTCCCCTGCTGATGTATGTTGGTAATTCTTCATTAATCAAAAAAAGCAAACATTTAAAATCATATATTTGAAAAAAAGTATAATTTTATCATAATATTAAAATTATTTGCAAATATTACACAAGTGAAATACAGCTGAACTGATAATTTGAAAATAACTAAGGGATATGCTACAGAATATGTTATGGTTGGTCACATACTATTAGTGATCAATTCTTTTCTTAAATAAGTACTACCTAGGAAATGAAAGGAAGATCTACTACCAGATAATACTAAATATTCCACTATTCACTTGGATATTTTCTTACCAGCCACAGCCAAAAGACTGTCAATCTGCACATAGCCTTATCACTTTCTGTTAATGTTTAGCTAGCTTTTCCATTAAAACTGGCTTCCTCTTCAGATCAAAGGGCTTTGAATGCTTTATTAAGTCTAATGTGAATAAAATAGATATCCTTGGAATATTACAATTTGACTTGCTTCATTCTTTTATTTGTGTGTGTGTGTCTAACACTAAATCAAAGAAATGAGAGATGCAAAATTCTAAGGCTAGATAACTAGGAAGTATTAATTTAAACTTGACTATTCAAAGAGGATTGGGAGCAATTCTCATTATCAGAAGAAGCACCATCATAAGGGAAACAAAAAGACAAATGTTTTCTACAAGAGTCCTCCTTTTGGCTGTTCTGATTTCAACTGGTAAGTCAAAACTAGAATTTTAGAATCTTGGCTAATTTTTAAAGACTGAATTCAGGACTAGATTGAAAGTCATTTAAATAGCACGATCATGAGAGAAGTGTGTATTAGGGTATTCAGAAAGGAATGGAAAGGATACACAGTGGTCAGGACAGTCTGTCAGTGAATTCTACTTGAATGTTTTCATTCCTTAATTAAGAAAATATTAAAATATAATGAGAAAAGTCCTTCAATTTTGGTCAAAGGATTAATTGGAAAAAAATGAGAAAATAAGAAGTTTGTGATTTTGTGAAAGAAAATTTGCTCAAATGAGCATTAGATTTAGAAAATTCCTGACACAGGACAAAGGGAAATGCTCCCTTAAAAGTCCCAGTGGGAGACAAAAATGTATAAATAATAAGTAGTGTTGTATATGCCTTAATACCAAAAGATTCAATATTAATGTGCCAATGAATGGTATTATGTGTTGATCAAAGTGTTGGCTGGAAGCTTGGCTCTAAGGTATGACTTTTGAAACAAACTTATATTTATGAAATTGAAGACTATTCTTAATAACCATATTCTGTAGCTTCTCTTCAAAACATATGTATTAGTGAATAGGAAAATGTCTTTAAATAAAGCCAACAACCAAATCAGCAGGTTCTTGTTTGTGCTTTTGCTTTTGTTTTGAAAGGAAAGGAGAAGTTTATGAACTGCATGTTTCTGACAATGTTAATTTGAAACCCAGGACACTTAATTCAACTGAACATTTAGCAATGCTTACCATATTAAAGAGACAAGGTGCAACTAAAGCAAAATTTGTACAAAATACACTGAAGAGAGCTAGCCCCTTCTCTATGTTTTACTGCTTCATGACTTTTTATATAACTTTATCTACTCTCTTTCCTACCTTCTTTCCCACTCTACCAATCTCAGCTAAATTAGTTTCATATGTTCTTATTTCCAAGGATCTTCCCTTTCCATGTTTATAAATATGAGAGAAATTTATTTAGTGTTACATATAAACTTTGCTAGTTCAGAGTTTGCTTTTCCTTTAATTCAAACATTTGCTTTGAGTTGATTTTTAGGAATAACATTAAAGAAGTATTTATACTTTAGTTTTGCATTTCTAAAATTATTTTGTTTGAGCCATGCTGTTTGATTCTTTTGCTAAATCCAAGGTCCCTTGCCAGGTAATAAGAAAAAAAAAAAATTGAGCATAATGCATTCCATTTATTAGTGGGTAATCTTAAAATATAATTATAGAAATTGATGTCTCTAAGTAAACACATTTGCAAATATTCTATTTGTCATAAAACAAATGCTGTTACCAGAGAAAAAAATAATTTTGCATGTGAGTCAGGAGTTAAAGGAAGATTGCTCCCTGTACTACAAAAAGAGAAAAAACTATGGTGGAAACAGAATTTTAAAAAGCCATTGGGAGGCTAATAAATCAAATGGAGTATGAAAATAGCAGCTGGAGTCAGAAAATCTGCTTTTCCTATCTCTCCTTTTTAGTATTGGCGGGGCCATGGGCTAATATATGTGCTGGCAAGTCTTCTAATGAAATAAGGACCTGTGATAGCCATGGCTGTGGACAGTACACTGCTCAAAGGTATGTGGTTTCATACGTAACAAACTCTTTTGGCTCCTAACCTTTTAGTGTCCTAGCCATAAGTTTCCCCAAGTGCCCACAGTTATCTCCTGACAGCATGAACTCAGAGATGTAACCAGTTATAATAGTTTTTGGAGCAACTATTAAGAGCTCTGCTTCAAATATGGCCCCTAAATTGGGAAAAGAACTTGGAATAGGAAAAAAAGGGAAAGAAGCAAACACCCTAATTAGAATGTTTTCAGAAAAAAGAAAGTAAGAAGGAATGTTTTCACACATTGATTTAGCTCACTGGCTTTTTCTATGATAAAAGTCAAATGTCACTATTCCATTTGATAGATGAGAAACATGAACTGAAGTAACCAAGGATTAAGGAACCTGTCAAACACAATTAGCAGGTGGAGAAGGATGGACTTGAATTCAGGCCTCTTTCCACCAAACCATGATGTTATGCAGTCTGTATAAGTAGATTGTTAGAGGCCGACCCTAAGCAGGCAAGAAATCTTCTTAATCTCATCCACACATGAGGGACACACTTAGATGTTTTAATAACACACTACCCCTTGGGTTGGCACTCTCTATTGAAACAGCCATGTGTCCAGCTGTATCTCTATCCTAATTATATTGAAACTCTCACGTATACACGTGCCACTTACAAAGCAACCTCAAACATCTTAAAACCAAAAAACCAAACTCACTGCCATTGAGTTGATGCCAACTCATAGCATCCCCCTTTGGGTTTCTGAGATGGTAAATCTTTACTGAAGTAGATTGCCCAGTCTTCCTTCTGTGGAGTGGCTTGTGGATTTGAACTGCCAACCTTCTGGTTAGCAGTCAAATGCCTTAGGCACAATGCCACCAGAGCTACTTAAATAAGTCTAAAACTAAAACTAAAACAAAACCCACCGTCATCAAGTCAATTCCAACTTATAGCAATTTCCACAGGGTTTCCAAGGCTGTAAATCTTTATGGAAGCAGACTGCCTCATCTTTCTCCCACAGAGCCGCTGGTGGATTTAAACTGCCAAACTTTTGGTTATCAGCTGAATGTTTTAACCACTACACCAAAATAGGGCTAAGAGATGGAAAATACAGGCAAATGGCCTCTGACTTACCAAAATTGAGACTCAGCATGTACCCTAAAGTTCATGCACTTCATTTTTTGGATCTTCACTTAGAATCTGCTCGATGTTGCTTTACACATAATTCTAATAATGCGGGTGCATGTGGTTTTTCAGGTAGAAGACTATTAGAAGGGAGAAGAGGCTGGTAAAAGCAGGTATAGGGACTGTAGCCAAAAGCAAACGCTGATCACTTTTACTTTTAGAGACGAACTCAAGAAACCTCACAATCTGAACCCATTTTGTGTTTGTGTCCCTTTAATAAAACCAGAGGCTATCACTAACTATACTAAAATATCACAGACATTAAATAATATTTATAATGACTTTTCTAGATTACTGAAAGGCAAATAAGGTTAGGATAGTGTGTGATACCTTTAAGATAAATTCCCATTTAAAAAAAAAAAAAGTTCTTTTCAAAGTGGATCTTGAAGGGTTCAAGATTCAGATATTTATAAAATGTACTTAAATTTTAAGTTTAAGGCTTACTGTGCACCAAATCCCCACTGTCTGTCATTGTGCTGTACTATGGTGGCTTTTGTGTTGCTACAATGCTGGAAGTTATGCCACTGGTATTTTAAATATCATGGTGGACAAGTGCCAGTGGCGCTTCCGGATTCAGACAGACTAGGAAGGAAGTGTGAATATCTACTGCCAAAAATTAGCCAGTGAAAACTCTATGAATCACAATGTCATCTAATATAGTGCTGGAAGTTGAAGCTCCTAGATTGGAAGACACTCAAAGTAGACAGTGGCTGCAGCAACAGACTTGAGCATGCCAAGGACAGTGAAGACGCCCAGGACCAAGCAATGTTTCATTCTGTTGTATGTTGTGCCACCATGAGTCAGAGCCAGCTCAATGACAGCAACACATAGTTGTAACTGCTCTTTACAACATACTATATTATTACACAAATAACACACATGTTATATGTTTTTGCCAGTTGCACAACTCCCACCCCACACTGCTTTCATAACCATGCTATACCGTGTGTTGTATGTGTGGGCACATTTTTTGTGGAAAAAATATGGTAGTAATAACCACCTGCAGGGAGGGAGGTTATATTTGGACTAAACAGAGTGAAGAAACCTGGGACATCCTAACAAGTTCTGGCAGTTTCATTGTTTTGATATCCTCATCTGGAAACACTAGGTTGACACCACATGTCTGACAATAAAGTTCCCCAGGGGAGATCTTCAGTGTGTTATTTCTTATTTACATCCTAGAAATCATAGGCCTCACCAGGGTGTTGATGTCTTGTGCTCTGATGGATCTACTGTGTATGCACCTTTCACTGGAATGATTATGGGCCAAGAGAAGCCTTATAAAAACAAAAATGCTATCAATAATGGTGTTCGGCTATCTGGAAGAGGTAAGAAAGGTGTCCAAACCTGGGACATCTACTGGATATGTTGATGCTTATTTATGTAATATAGGTTCTAAGCATAGAAGTTTTATATGTTCTTCAAAATGATAAGACCTAGAACATAAAGGATAAGTACAAAACGAAAGTAGCTGATGCATTTTGAAACAGGTTCTGCTACTTTCCTTGAAAACGTCCGCTTTATCTACACACCCACCAAACCAACAGCTGACTGAGTATCTTACTTCATCTTGCCCATGTGGCTTTGCTTAGCAAAGTATAAACCAAATCACTTTCGGCATTATTAGCCATAACAGATCATTTCATTTACCAAGCTCCCCTCATTTAAAAATGTTGACATTTCTGTAAGTGTTGAGAGGGAAGTAGTATCAAAAGCCTCTATATTCTACGTAAAGCTTGGTCTCCTGGTACGCAGAGTATTGGGTTTGTTATCTGTTTTAATTCTATTGAGGTGTAACTTACAAAGAGAAAAATTTACAAAGCCTAAGTGTACAGGTCAATGAATTTTCACAAAGTGAATTCATCTGTGTAACCAGCACCCAGATCAAGAAAAGGAACTGTGCCAGAATCCCAGAGATCTCTTGTGCCACCTTTAGCAAGGGGAATCCCAACTTTTAACATCGTATATTAATTTTGCCTGCCTATGAAAACTGTATAAATAGAATTAAATAGCACGCGTCTTTTTCTGTGGGACTTCTTTTCATTCTGCATCAGGTTTGTGAGATTGATCCACATTCTTGAATGTAGTTTTATTCCATTTTACTGATATATAGTATTCCATTATATGCTGGTATCTTCATCTACTCGATCATTCTTCTCTAGACAGACATTTGGGTAGTTTCCAGTTTTAGGTGATTGTGAAAATACTGCTATAAGCAGTCTTGTACATGTTTTTTTTTTTCCTTTAAACAAAAGTTTGTGTTTTTAGTGAAGATTTACACAGCAGTTCATGTTTCCATTAAACAATTTACACCTCAACATAAAGAAAATAAAAATCCTCACAAATGGTTCAATTAGCAGCATCATGATAAGTGGAGAAAAGATTGAAGTTGTCAAAGATTTCATATTACTTGGACCCCTAATCAACACCAATGGAAGCGGCAGTCAAGAAATAAGATGATGTATTGCACTGGGAAAATCTGCTGCAAAAGACTTCATTAAAATTCTGAAGAGCAAAGATGTCTCTTTGAAGACTAAAGTGGGCCTAATTCAGGCCATGGTATTTTCAATAGCCTCATATGCCTGTGAAAGCTGGACAATGAATAAAGAAGACCAAAGAAGAGTTGATGCTTTTGAGTTGTGGTGCTGGCGAAGAATGCTGAAAGTACCATGAACTCCCAAAAGAACTAACAGATCTGTCCTGGAAGAAGTGCAGCCAGAATGTTCCTTGGAAGGAAGAATGGCCAGACTTTGTCTCACCTACTTTAGTCATGTTGTCAGAAGGGACCATTCCTTGGAGAAGGTTATCATGCTTGATAAAGTGGAGGGTCAATGAAAAAGGGAAAGTCTCTCAATGCGATTGATTGACACTGGCTGCCACAGTGGGTTCAAGTATAGCAAGGATAGTGAGGCTGGCACAGGACCAGGCAGTGGTTCGTTCTGTTGTACATAGGGTCACTATGAGTTGGAGCCAGCTTGACGGCAACTAACAGCAATAACAACAACACAAGTTGTTCAGTGACATTGGTCACATTCTTTACAATGCATGAGCATTCTCATTATTTCTATTCTAGTTGTTTCATTTCCATTATCTAGTTTTCTTCCCCCTTTACATTCTCATCTTCATCTCATTAGAGTCATTTTTAAAGGAGTACTTTTTGAGTCAGTTTGCTATTTAGCTATAAGGTGACCTCAGGGTTTAGTTCCAGTTCAAATTTTGAAGAATATCTCAGATGAATAGTCTCAGAGAGTTCTCCCATCTCAACCAGTTGAGTAGGTCTGTTTATTTTGTTTTTTTGTTTGTTTGTTTTTAGGAATTTGAGGCTCTATTCCATATTTTCTCCCATTCTATCAAGGTCAGTATATTGTGGCTCTGAATATAATGTATGTGAGTTTTAAGGCTGAGCCACTGGTGTTTCAAATCCAGTGGGATGCACATGGTGCACAGGTA
>NW_006921699.1:8590730-8593223 GCF_000298275.1 Orycteropus afer afer | reverse complement strand
CATATTTTGGCTATTGTAAATAGTGCTGCGATGAACGTCGGCGTGCATATATCTGTTCTTGTCATGGCTCTCACTTCTCTAGGGCATATACCTAGTAGTGGGATGGCTGGGTCAAATGGTATTTCTAATTCCAACTTTTGAAGGAATCGCCATACTGCTTTCCACAATGGTTTTACCATTTTACACCAGTTCAAATTTTAAAGAATATCTCAGGGGAATAGTCTCAGGGAGTTGTCCTGTCTCAACCAGTTGAGTAGGTCTGTTTATTTTGTTTTTTAGGAATTTGAGGCTCTATTCCACATTTTCTCCCATTTTATCAAGGTCCATATATTGTGGCCCTGATTAAAATGGTTGGCAGTGGTAGCTGGGTTGTTGTTGTTAGGTGCCATCAAGTCAGGTAATTCGTAGCGACCTTATCTACAAAAGAACAAAACACTGCCTGGTCGTGTGCCATCCTCACAATTCTTGCTATAACTGAGCCCATGATTGTTGCCACTGTGTTAATCTATCTTGTTGAGGGCCTTGCCCTTTTTCACTGACTCTCCACTTTACCAAGCATGATATCCTTCTCTAGGGAATGTTCCTTTCTGACAACATGACCAAAGTAGGTGAGACAAAGTCTGGCCTGTCTTGGTGCCATGGAGCATTCCAGTTGTACGTCTTCCAGGACAGATCTGTTTGTTCTTCTGGCAGTCTGTATTCTTCACCAACACCACAATTCAAAGGCATGACTCCTTCTTTCATCTCCCTTATTCATTCTCCAGCTTTCACATGCATATGAGTCAATTGAAACTACCATAACTTGGGTTAGGCACACCCTAGTCTTCAAAGAGACATCTTTCTCTTCAGCACTTTAAAAGATCTTTAGGAGCAGATTTGCCCAGTGCAGTACGACATCTGATTTCTTGACTCTATTTATCATGCTGTAGTCTTTGATCTTCTTCAGTAAGTGCTTCAAGTCATCTTCATTTTCAGCAAGCAAGATTGTGTCATATGCATACTGCAGCTGGGTACCATCTAGTTTTTCTGGTCTCAAGGTAGATAAAGTCATTGTTTGTGCAGACTGTCCTATAGTCTAGTTTCTTCTTTGAGTCTTTGGTTTCCTTCTTTCTCTTTTGCTTGGGATCTTGCATACACCTGTTAAGAGTGAGTCCAGAGGACAACCTTTTCACCAAGGCTGTAAGAAACATTTTGTGAGGGAGCCCACATCTTGGGGAATTACATGATAGCCATTCTCCGTAGGCCAGAAATGACAACAGACACTACAGTCAATTCCTAGACTTTAGCCAATCCACAGGCCAGAGCTCCTTGAATGAAAGGGAGATCAAGTTCTTTGAAGAAGCACCCTGCTACACAGCCAAAACTTCATACTGTAATTCTTTCTTCTTGTCATCCCCATGGGGATCTGCAGTCATTTATCAGACTGACTATACACTGTGGATGGAAAAATCAGATTTTTCAGTGATTATTGTACACTGGCTCAAAAGTGTCACTAGTTCCTAGAGAACCAAAACATCAGTCTAGAGGATTATGATGGTCAAGTGATCAATGTAGCTTTCACTCATGTTTATTTTACAATGGTCCAGAACATCCCCAAATCCACCCTGTGGTTATTGCCCTGGAATACATTATTGGCATCAACATACCAGCAACTGGTAGAAAGCTGTAAGTGTAGAATTGCTGAGTCACATGGTACTTGATGTTGGCTATTTATCTCTTCATTTTAGCCATTGTTATTAATGTGTAGGAGGATCTTATGGTTTTAATTTGCATTTCCCTGATGTCTAATAAAATTGAGCACCTTTCATATTTTTTGATAACATAGATACCATCTTTTGTGCAGTACCTATTCAAGTATATTGCTCATTTTGCTATTTGTCTTTTTTACTGATGTGAGCTGTTCATATATTCTAGATATAAGTCTTTTATCAGATATACATATTACAAATATCTTCTCCTACTTTGTGGGTTATCCTTTCATTTTCTTTATTTTTTTTTGATAAACAGAAATTCTTTTTAATGCAATCCAATTTAGTAGTTATTTTCCTTTATTGTTAATGCATTTTTCACCTGTTTGAGAAACATTTGTCCACACAAATCATAAAATATTCTTCTAAGTTTTCATGTACAAGCTTTATTGCTTTAACTTTTATTTTTAGATCTATAAAACTCAAAACTCACTGCCATTGAGTTGATTGCCATTTGTAGTGACCCCTGCTTGGGTTTCTGAGGCAGTATCTCTACGGAAGTAGATTTCCCAGCCTTCCTTCTGAGGAGCTGCTGGTGGATTTGAACTGCTAGCCTTCTGGTTAGCAGTCAAGTAACTTAGGCACTATGCCACCAGACCTGTAATTGGTTTTTGGTGTAAGGAATGAAATAGGGCTCAAGAGATTTTCCCATACTGACTTAGTATCATTCACTTGAAAAGACCATATTTTACCTACTGCGTTGCAGTATTTTAGGTCTTAATTTGGGATCTGAATATATATATAT
>NW_006921699.1:8573645-8590630 GCF_000298275.1 Orycteropus afer afer | reverse complement strand
ATATATATATATATATATATATATATAAGTCTGTTTCTATTGTGTTTTATTAGTCAGTTTGTCAGTCTTGCACAAATACCACAGTCAATTAATTTAACTTTAAAATATATCTTGATATAGGGTAGTGTCAATCTTTCAACTCTATTCTTTCAGATTGTCTTGGCAATTCTTGGCCCTATGCATTTCCAAATAAATTATAGAATCAGTTTGTCAATTTCCACCAAAAATCCTTCTAGGACTTTGATTGGGATTTCATTGAATATACAGATCAGTTTGAGAAGAACTGGCATCTTTAAAGTAGTGAGTGAGTCCTCCAATAACGAATATGTTATATCTTCCATTCATTTAGATCTTCTTTCATTGTTATATTAGTAGTTGTTTCATTAGTTTTCAGTGTGTTTTTGTTGTTGTTATGTGCCATCTAGTCGGACCCAACTTTTAGCAACCCTCCTTGGGTTTCTGAGGCAGTATCACTACGGCAGTAGATTGACCAACCTTCCTTCCAAGGAGTGGCTGGTAGATTTGAACTGCCAGCTTTCTGATTAGCAGTCAGATGCCTTAGGCACTATGCCACCAGAGCCTTACTTATGTCTTTGTCCACTGGACCTGTCTGCACTGAGCACTGTGTGAATGTCTCCATTCTGTTTATTTCTCTCCTGTAGTTTCTGCTTTGCATAGATGGTTTCTGTGTAATTTGGTGCATGGATAGTTTTAAATTTTATCTTCATTGTGAATTGTTATCTTTTAGCATTATAAATCTTTTATCCTGTTTCAGTAAGTTTGAGTCTGAATTCTGTAACAGGATCATAATCATGGCTTTGTGCAAAAACGGCAAGGAGGCCACATGTTCTGACCTCCTCTAATCCCACAAGAGGAAGGCAGAATCACCATCAATAGCACAAGGCCTATTCCTACAAGGCCAGACATGCTGCCTCCCTCCAGCCCTTTCACTAACCGTTCCTCCCAAAGCACCAACCACCTCTCCTCTGGGTTCGATAATTCGCTGCAGTGGCCACACAGAACTCATGGATTACGGGGTTTATTAGGGAAGCACCAGGCTACAACTCAAGTTCAGGAAGAACGCTCAGTCTCTCCCAGCCCACTGTCCCTCAGCCAACAGTCTCTCACAGTCTCTTTCCCAGCAGTGCTGGTCCCTCGGTGTCTCACTCAGCAATGTGTGTCTCTTGCGTCTCTTTCCCAGCAGCACGTGTCTCTTTCAGGGGTGTGTGTCTCTTTCGGCAGCACGTCTTCCTCAACCAGCAGTCAGAGAGAGAGTTCTGCCTCTAGGAGGCCTCCTTTTGAGCCCAGCAGGGTGGTCAAACTAGCCAATCATAGCATCAGAACTCTAAGCACCTGAGAGAGAGTGGGAACCTCCCAGAACATTGTATTGTGCCACACCCAACAGAAATACTCCACGTGGATAACATTTACAATCAGGAGCTCCTCAGTTGCTCATTCCACCACTGAGTTTACAATGACTTATGGGTAGAAAAGTCATACAAAGTAATTTACTACACCGCACTTTGTTATTACTTTCATTTGCTTGATAAATATTTATCTGGCTTTTTAGCCTTTGGGGTCACTGAATTTTATTGTGTAACATATAAAGTTGGGTTTTGTTTTTCACACCAATATGAAAATATTTTTAATAGGTGAATTAAGCTTGTTCATGTTTATTGATATGACTATTTGGCTCCAACTCTGCCATATTGTTTTATATTTACTGATTATATTAACTGTGTTTATTTGGTATGTCTTCTTGATTTAAAAAAGAATTTTTTTTGGCATTTAGGAAGGTTTGTTTTTTTTTGCTCCAATTACTTGCATTATTCTTTATCTTAAAATCTAATAAGTTTATCGCAAATATCTCAGAGTTCATCAACTTAGTCTTTTCCTGCTGGTCTTCAATGACTTTATTCACTTGATTCTATTTTTCTTTGGGTATCTTGTACTTTACTCTTCATTTCTGATATGATTTTGCCAGTTTCTTCAATTCCTTGTTCAATTAACCTGAGTTAATTGCCTGAGTTCAATTAACTTCCTTTTCCTTTTGTTTTTTGTCCATTTCTATTCTTAGTTTTTGAATTTCTGGTTCAAGCTTTCTAAATCCCAGGTAATAAAAAAAATTATTTATTTTCCCTAGGTTTCTGTATCAAAGTGTTCTACATTAAGCCAGTTAAGTATAAAGGTTCTATCAAGAAGGGCGAAAAACTGGGAACTCTACTGCCCTTGCAAAAGGTTTATCCTGGCATACAATCCCATGTGCACATTGAAAACTGTGACATGAGTGATCCTACCATGTACCTGTAAATGGAAAACAAATGATCGGATCTTCTAAAAAAGAAAGTTGTCTTAAAAACTTGGATGCATAGCCTATTTTTCAAGGTTTGTATTCAAATAGAAATATAATGAATGCAAGAAAGAAAACGGTATTTTGATTTCAACTAATTGTGACTTTGTTTTGTGTGTGTGTGTGTATTCTTTATTGTGGTAAACAAATATATAACATTTGCTATTTAACAATTTTTACATTTATAATTTAATGCAAATTCTTTTTGATGTTTGGGTGTTGACTAGCTTCTCCAGGCTCTCTGATCTTTTTCTGTCAACTATAGGATCTAGGGGGAGCTCTGGTAGCATAGTGGCTAAGACACTTGCCTGCTAACCAGACGGGTGGCGGTTCAAACCCACCAGCCACTCCTCGGAAGGAAGGTTGGGCAATCCTACTTCCGTAGTGATACTGCCTCAGAAACCCAAGGAGGGGTCACTATGAGTCGGGTTTGACTCGACGGCACATAACAACAACAAGAAGTTAGCCCAGGAGTGACTAGGGAAAGGCCGCATAGATTTATCATCAATGCAGTGGTTCAGCAGTAGGGAGGGAGATATTTCATGGTTATTTATTATTATGAATAATATGTTAAAAAAGGTAACAGGACTTATATGTGATTGGCCAGGAAAAGGGGGAAAGTAATGACGACTGTGGGAAAGTTTAATCCATGTTACATAATTAGTACTTTTTTTTTTCACGTGTCTAGATACTGTTCTCTACTGTGTCATAACATCTTATACAAGACTAAAACAAATATTTATTAGAAAAAGAATACTGTGATCAGCACTGTCTGGTTTGTTCATCTACATTATTTATCTCCTTGGTGCTGAGTAACTAGGTTGCTTCCAGAAATTTAATTTGTTTTCAACAGACAAAGGCTGTGCTCATATTGAGGATACAAAACAAAAACAAAAACAAAACAAAAAAAAAAATTACACATAGGCTTTAAAGGTAATTTCAAAAGCACAGCTCTAAAATGTTTGAACAAAGAAATATATGCTTAGTCTTCTGAATAATCAGCCTTCTGCAGTGATTATTTAGGAGGTAAACACATTTGGATATAGACATTGCTTTAAAAACCAGGCCCATGACCTGGAACAGAGAGCATCCCTAAGGAGCACAAGAATGCTGCCATCTGCCTAGCATTCTACAGGCCTCTCCTATCCAGGGTCTGGAAATGCAAACTTTGGATGAAACTATTTCTTTCTCTGGAAGAGATGGAATAGAGCGCCATCTGGTGCCATATATTACAGGGTTTTTTGTTTGCTTTTAATTTCATAGTCTTTTAGGCTCTGGTGGCGTAGTGCCTAAGGCTTTTGACTGCTAACAGAAGATTTGTGGTTCAAACCCACAAGCCACTCCTCAGAAAGAAGATTGGGCAATCTACTTCCTCAGTAATATTGCCTGGAAAACCCAAGGAGGGGTCGCTCTGAGTCAGATTCGACTCGATGGCAGTGAGTTTGGTTTGGTTTGGCTTAATCTTTTAGGCTTGAGTCCACATGTTCAACTTACGTTAAAATGTTGCAAAGGCTCAAATAATACAGGAATAATAGCACTATCCAATTTTTCCCTAGTAAAAGTGACTCAACCAAAACCAAACTCACTCCCTCAAGTCGGTTCTGACTCATATCTACCCCCTTTGGGTTTCCAAGGCAGTAACTCTTTATGGAAATAGATTGCCCAGTGTTCCTTCCCTGGAGTGGCTGGTGGGTTTGAACTGCCAACCTTTTGGTTAGCAGTCAAATGCCATAGGCACTACACCATCAGAGCTCCTTAGTAAAAGTGACTATACTTCAAAAACTGTAGTGTCAGATATTCTAGGCTCAATAGCTAAATTATGTGAAGGTAATTGACTCTTACTTTGAAAAGTTTCTGAGTGATCTTCAGGAAATTAATTTAATGGAAAAACAAGAAAAGTCACCAATTTAAGAGGCCAGGCTTAAAGAGGGAAGTCTTCTTACATCCTTGTGATACATTTATCCTGTTTAGTGGCATATTAACAGCAATACATATATATTCTTAAAATTCTGCTTGCCTCTTGACTCATCGTCCCAATATTCAGTACAATACAAATGATGCCTGCGAAGCTTATAAGGAACAGCAAAAATTTGAGTGTATTATTTTTGTGCTTCTTCAGTGCAGCACACAAAGGATCTTTTCCCTCCATTCTCCCCATTTACTTTACCCACAAAATTATTCTAACTCTTCTAGGCGCCTCTAAAATATGCAAAGAAACATTTCTAACACAGATAAATTTGCTTACTGAATTGATTTTTTTTTCAAAACCTGAAACTTGAAACCCATCTAATGCCAAATTCATTTATTTATCTAGAATTCTCTAATCTTAGGGAAACAGTATCTTTTACACTCTTCCAATGTAAATGGAGGCATTTTCATTAAGTGAAGAATTAAAAATACCCTTTATTTTCTTGTCTTGTTTTCATCTGCCCTGAAATTGTTTTCTTCTTCAGTTTATAAGCCCAGTAAGTCAGACCACCAGAATAATTTAACTGAGTTAATGAACTTTATTCTGAGTTTTGTTCTAGGATTCATTATAGTGCCTGGTTCACTAGATTTGACTAACATATCCATTAAGACAGCACCTTTGAGAGTGGAAACTTCTCACTGAATGTAAAAGTGACCACCGGTATTATTATTTAAGCTAGTAGGCGGCTATGGGGAGAAACTCCACCTTGATCAAGTGAGACTGGAGGCTTATTTCTTCAATATTTCCAATATTACTCTGATCTCCAACCAATCTGCTCCTCAGTCTCAGTTACATCATTTCTTTTATGTTTGTTTGATCCATTATCATAATCAGATTTTAAGTTCCCTATTATAACCTGCTTTTGTACCCTCCTGAAATAACAAGATGTGAATTATATCATCTGCAATAGTAATAACCCAGTCTTTATGAAACATTAATTGCAAAAAGAAAGGCCTAGCAATCTACTCCCAAAAATTAGTCAGTGAACATCTTCGGGGTCACAACAGAACACTGTCCAACTTGCTTGCTTTGGACATGTCATCAGAAGGGATCAAGTTCTAGAGAAGGACATCACATTTGGTGAAGTAGAGGGCCAACAGGGGAGTAGGAGACCCTTGGTGAGAAGGACACAACAATGGACTTGAACATGCCAGCGATTGTGATGACCCTGAACGAGGCATTTCATTCTGTCAGAGTCAACTCAATGGCAGCTAACAATATAACAGCATTAACTGAGTACTTAGGTCTGGTAGCGTAGTGCCTAAAGATCTGACTACTAACTAGAAGCCTGGCAGTTCAAACCCACCAGCCACTCCTCTGAAAGAAGGTTGGGCAATCTACTTCTGTAGTGATACCACCTCAGAAACCCAAAGAGCGTTCCCTATGAGTTGGGTCTGAGTCAATGGCAGTGAGTTTGGTTTGGTTTAGTTTGGTACCACACACAATGTCCTGTACACTGTTCTAAGAGGTATGCACAAGCTCAAAATGAATGAAATAAAGTCCCTGCTCTTTAAGACCCAATGAAAAAGAATGTGGTGCAGTGGTGAGACTGTATGCACAAGTACAGTTTCTAAATAAATTGTTGTTGTTATGTACCGTTAAGTCAGATCGACTCATAGTGACCCCTCCTTGGGTTTCCGAGGCAGTATCACTACGGAAGTAGATTGCCCCATCTAAATAAAGGATATAAAAAAAAAGTGCTACTTTTTAATGTTTTATAAATTATGTATTTTATAAATCATAATGTATTCTATAAATTATAATGTCTTCTATAAATCATAATGTCTTCTAATTTCTTAATAGTTAAGAATACATTAAATTTTCCTAATTAAAAACATAATCAAAATTGGAAAATAACATTTTTTTTTCTAAATTTTTTAGTTTGTTTTCTTAGAAAGAAATTTAAGATACTGGGCAGAGGACTCAGGGAAAAAAGAATGAAAAAGAAAACATTTAAGTAAAATTTGTTGTGTACCTCTTGTATCTTAAATATTATGCCAGATGCTGAGGATATAACAATGTGTAAAAAAACATGATCCTGCAGACTATGCAGCTAATATTCATATAAGTAAGTGGCAAATTACAATGGTGCCACAAAGGGAAGTCATGGAGTGCTGACAGCATGTGCACTGAGGACCTGGCCTGTGAGAGGGAAGATGGGCTGGGTGTCACAGAAGGCTTTCCTGAGGAAGTGAAATCTTGAGAAAGGATTAAAGAGAACAAAGATAGTATTCTAAGTAGAGAAAAGAATGTATACACAAATGTTCTGTGTCTAGAAGATGCATGGAAGTTCTAAGGAACCGAAGAGAGAGTGAGAGCAGGATTTGGGGAAGCTAGATGGTGGTGCGAATTGAGGCCAAAAGCAAGGAGAATCCAGACCCTGTAGGGCCTTGGGCCTTGTAGGTAATTTTAAGACTATGTATATCTTTCGTCATTCTAAAGGCAACCACTAAGAGTTATAACTATGTCACAAATTAAATTATGAGACCACTTGTACAAAGGATCTGGCATAGTTCCAAGTACATAGTAGTACATCAGTAAATGTTGATTCCCTGTATCTCTTTGTCTGGGTAATAATATTTAATTAATTAATAATCACAGTGAGTATCTTTACAAAAGCAATTAATACTTTTTTTTTTTTTAATTTTAACCGAATTCCCATTTCTACCATTAACATAATAAAGTAGAATTCAAAGCACACTGGAAATTAGAAGTTGTTTATTGAAGCACAAGATGATTTTCTTTAGTGCTAAAAACTTTTATAATTACATAAGCCTCTGTATCCAGTTTGATTTTACTCTTAGTTTTTAATACTACATATTTTACAAAATATATTAACACCAAGATGAAATAGATGCAATCAAAATTATAAAATTATCAAATAAATGACAAATTAAGGTATCCAAAGTCAGTATTATAAATGTATTTAGCAAGCCGAAACAAGCCTTTAAAGAGGGCTGAGGGCTTACCTACAATCCATATGAAGTTTCTAGTCTATCCACATAGGGTATTCTGTGCCCTATTTCTGGAGATCTGTGCCCTTTCAAATAGCTCATATTTTTTCAAATGTTTCTGCAACAATCCATTAAGACAGTTTGCAAAAGATAAAATATTTCCCTAAAATATTTCAATAATATATCTTAAGAATTTTTTTGCATAGACAGAAAGAAGCTACTCTTAACTGATTTAAAAAAAAAAAAAAAATTAAGAATCTCTCATAGCAAATTACCAGAGAGGCATTACATCAGGGAACCATATTCTTCCCAGGTATTTGGAGACTTCAGTGTGAATCTCATCCAGGTTATAATTATCATCAGGAATTAAAACCTCTTCCATTATAAATAGGTGGGTAAGCCTTCTCCCACAGAGTCTCACAAATTCAATTAATGCACTGCAACTAACTTCACATTCACTGAGGCCCAAGGCTGTTAAGTTTTTACAATGTTCAGCAATACAAATTAGTTCATTGTCCAGAGGCTGTAGACCATTAGCACACACAACTAACTCAATTAGTCGTGGACAGTTAAGACCTATCCGTTCTAGGACTGCTTTGCTTACTGAACAACCAAAATAAAGGTGAGTAACAGGGGTTTCTTCTTTGAAGAATGTCTCAAATTCCTCTTCGTATAAAAAGAAGTACATGACAACATTAACTCCAGGGGAGTGTTTAATAAGTGCATCCCAACTTTGCTTTTTAATAGAATGAAATGGAATCTGTCCAGGACTTTCACTCACAACATCAATTCGAAGATGTTCAAGGTTAACGTGTGTCTCACTTGACAGAGCTAGGAGAAGTTCATCGCTTAGAATGTAATAATTCAGTGCCAGTTCTCTAAGATCTTGACAGTGATCAGCAACACAAAGGATTCCTGAGGGAAATGGGGGAAATTTTTTAAGAACAAAGAATTACACTGATACTAGTATAACATTTGGTAAATTTAAATTTAAATTTGATATTAGTTATTTGTTAAAACAGATTATCAATTTCTGAGGAGCAGATTGCCACAATATACATATAATTAAAATATTTCCATGAGAATCAATTTAAATATATTTAGCTTGTAGATTAAGACTCCTTTTGAAAAAAAAAAAAAGTTTACTGAATTATGTTTCATAACTATGTAATTTTCAATAAGAAACTGCATTATTATTACTATAATAAAAAAAAAATCATTCACTCATTAAAGACTCTAACCTACCATCAGATGAAACATGAGGACAGCTACTCATTCTCAGGAGTCTTAAAGTGTCACTATTATTGGCCACAAGAATCTTCAATGAAGGATCATCCACTGGTGTATCCTCAATTTTGATTGAAGATAATGATTTTGAGTTAACAAAAACTACTGTAAGTGCTGACACAAAATGAGACTTGTAAAAGAAAAACAGTTATGAAAAAATTATTTTAAAATGTACAGCTTTAATCAAATAATTCACTAAAACGGAATCAAGAAACGGTAACATAAAAATAATCAACATGTCACTGTTTTTCATAGTACCATTAACCAATAGAAAACATTTTTCTAACCAACTATAAGTTTATGCTTTTATAATTGGTAAACGGAATAGTGAGAAAGGAAGAAGTTTCAAAGATTTCATAAAACATGTCTTCTAATTATATTCCCTCTCAAGGATTTGGTTTACTTCCTAAAACCAAAACCAAACCAAACTCACTGCCATCGAGTTGTTTCTGACTCATAGCGACTGCCATTGGGTTTCAAAGATTGTAAATCTTTATGAAAGTAGATAATCCATTCTTCCTTCAACAGAGCAGTTGGGGGTTTTAACCACTGACCTTCCAGTTAGCAGTCAAGTCCCTTATCCAGTATATCACCTAGAACAAGGGCTGGTAAACTATGGTCCATGGGTCAAATCCAGCCTGTTTTTGTATGAGTCATAAGCTAAGAATGATTTTTATATATTTAAATCGTTGAAAATAACTTTTTGTGATGTGAAAATTAAATGAAATTCCAATGTCAGTTGTTAGGTGCCATTGAGTTAGCTCCAACTCACAGCAACCCTACATACAACTGAATGAAACATTGCCTGGTCCTGTGCCAGTCTCACAATCCTTGCTATACCTGAGCCCATCATTGCAGCCACTGTGTCAACCCATCTCATTTAGGGTCTTTCCCTTTTTCACTGACCCTCCACTTTACCAAGCAGGATATCCTTCTGCAGGCAATGGTCCCTTCTGACAACATGACCAAAGTAGGTGAGACCAAGTCTGGCCATTCTCCCTTCCAAGGAGCACTCCAGCTGTATTTCTTCCAGGACAGATTTGTTCACTCTTCCCGTAGTCCGTGGTACTTTCAGTATTCTTTGCCAACATCACAACTCAAAAGCGTCAACTCTTTCTCAGTCTTTCTTATTCACTGTCCAGCTCTCACATGCATATGAGCTGACTGAAAACACCATGGCTTGGGTTAGGCACACCTTAGTCTTCAAAGAGACATCTTTGCTCTCCAGCACTTTAACGAAGTCTTTTGCAGCATATTTTCCCAGTGCAATATGACATCAAATGTCTGTGTCCCTTATAAAACTCTGATTAGAACATAACTATACCTATTCATTTATGTTTTATCTATGTCTGCTTTTGGAGTCCAGGTAGCACAGCAGTGAAATATTTGGTTGTTAACTGAAAGGTCAGCAGTCTGAAACCACCAAATGCTTCCCATGAGAAAGATGTGGTAGTCTGCTTCCAAAGAGGTTTATAGCCTTGGAAACCCTATGGGAGAGTTCTACTCTGTCCTACAGGGCTGCTTTGAATTGGGAGTTCAACTTAATGGCAGTGGGTTGGATTGGGTTGTTTGTTTGTTTTAACTATGACAGAACTGAGTAGTTTTTCCAGAGACTATGAGTCGGGGCCGACTTGACGGCAAACAACAACAACAACAACAAAATATGGTTCACAAAGCCTGAAATATTTACCATCTCGACCATTTTATCCCTGCTCTAAAGATATAGAATTTTTTATGTTTCATTCTCCTGTATTTCCAGTATCTAACATAGTATCTGGCACATAGTAGAAGGTGAAAAAAATCTGTTGAATGAATGAATAAATAAGTGATTTCACAATTTTCAGTGACAAGCTTTTGCTAATAAACTCAGAAAAACCAAACTCACTGTCATTCAGTCGTTTCCAACTCATAGCGACCCCCATTGGGTTTCCGAGGCTGTAAATCTTTACAGAAGCCTTTTTTCGCAGACCAGCTGATGGGTTTGAACTGTTGACCTTCCGGTTAGCAGTCAAGTGCTTTTTCTGCTATGCCATCAGAGAAAGTAAGTTCAAATCTTCATATGCTTTAAAGATTAACAAAGTAAAGCTTGTAGTTTGGCCTGAAAATGGTAGACTTTTACAAGTTTTCAGATCTAGTATTTTTTGGCAAAGATGGAAAAGTCTAGAAATCTATTCACATCAATTTTCCTCTTTCAAAATCAATTTATATTCTACCAGAGATTCAATTGTTCCTATTAGAATGATTATAAATGCTAAGTAATTCATAAGGAAACTGATTGATTTACATTAACAGTGAAAACAAAATTTAAGTCATGGAGGGCTACACATTTTTACTAAATTTTATGGTGGCAAACATAAATGCATCATTGTTTTCTTTAGGAAATATAAATTTTATTTTCCTTTTAAGTAACTCTCAATCAACTTAGTCCTAAAGAACACAATTCACCATGAGTACATATTTCATTATAATAACTATATATTTATTTAACATTTTATGCTTGGCAAAATGCTTTTTTAAAAAAAAAAAAAAAAAAAATCTTCTCCCTTAGTTATAAATGAAAAAACTGAGATTTAGAGAGGCCCACAATCTTACCAGAAGCCACTGTGAAGGCAAAGTTTAAAACGAAGGCTGCTAATTTCTGGTGCCTTGCTCTGGTGACTGCATCAGCTATTCTAGAAGCTGGCACTGGAAGCCCATATGCAACATTGGAGATAGCTTTCAGGATTTAACAAGAATTTCAGGCTAATCTGATTTTATAGTTGATCAACAAGGAAATATCTATTTAGAAGTAGTAAGCAACCATCTAATTACTTTTATTACTCTAATCTCTAACTGACCCAGTTTTTCAGTGTATCTCTTGGAAAGATAAACAGGCTAGCAGCAATGCTTACTGAAAGAGAGCTATGACCCAGCCTATTAGAGAGGAGATGCTACTATTTCTTTATCCTCATCCATAGCAAAGTTTCCATTAGCTGGTTTAACCAACAACCATATTTAGTGGTTATCACATGTCAAGCAAGGAGTGGTGGTAGCATTGTGGGTAAAGCATTTGGCTGCTAACCAAAAGGTTGGCTGTTTGAACCCACCAGCTGCTCCATGGGAGAAAGGTGAGGCACACTGCTTCTATAATGATTTATAGCCTTGGAAACCCTATGGTTTTATACTCTATCCTATAGACAGAATAGATTTGATGGCAGTTTATACTGGTATAAAAAATGAACAAAATTCCTGCCTTCAAGGAGCTTACGTTTTGGTCTGGGGAGAATACACTAAATAAACAAATAAACCAGTCATTTCAGACACCAATAAATGATATAAAGAAGACAAAAATACGGTAATACAGTACAGCAACTGGGGTAGGGGGTGCTGTTTTAGCCAAAGAGGTCAAATAAGGCCTCTCTGGGAGATGGCATTCAAGTTGAAGTCTGAATGAAGAGAAGACAGTTATTAATTTCGGTGGCAGAGACTATTGGTTGCCTTGTAAGCAGACATTCCTCCTTTCTTGTTTGGTAAACCAATATTGATTTTCAGCTAGGTACAATGCCATTTTTTCCCAGTTTCCCTGAAATCTGGTGTGGCCATGGAACTAAGTTTTGGCCAATGAGATATAAATAGAAGCATTATGTGGTCCTTATGGGTTGTTGTTTGTTGTTGTTGTTAGGTGACATCGAGTTGGCTCTGACTCATAGTGACCCTATGTACAACAGAATGAAACACTGCCCAGTCCTGTGCCAGCCTCACAAACCTTGCTATACCTGAGCCCATTGCTGCAGCCACTGTGTTAATCCATCTCCCTGAAAGCCTTCCCTTTTTCGCTGACCCTCCACTTTACCAAGCATGATATCCTTCTCCAGGCAATGTCCCTTCTGACAACATGACCAAAGTAGGTGAGATGAAGTCTGGCCATTCTTGCTTCCAATGAGCATTTCTGCTGCACTGTGGCTTCCAGGACAGATTTGTTAGTTCTTCTGGCAGTCCATGGTACTTTCAGTATTCTCTGCCAACATTGCAACTCAAAAGCATCAACTCTTTTTCAGTCTTCCTTATTCACTGTCCAGCCTTCACATGCATATGAGGTGACTGAAAACGCCATGGCTTGAGTTAGATGCACCTTAGTCTTCAAAGAGACATCTTTGCTCTTCAGCACTTGAAAGCGGTCTTTTGCAGCAGATTTGCCCAGTGGAATATGTCATTTGATTTCTTGACTGCTGCTTCCATTGGTGTTGACTGTGGAACCAAGTAATATGAAATCTTTGACCATTTTAATCTTTTCTCCACTTATCATGATGCTGCTTATTGGTTCAGTTTGAAGAGTTTCATAGTGCCAGAAGGTAAGTCTCCTTGAAAAGGAGAGGGCACACCCTTCTTCCCCATTGCCTCTATCCAACTGCGCAGAACAAAAATATGATGGCTGGAGCTCAGAAAGCCACCTTGGAATATGGAATCAAAAACATCTTGGACACAGTATAGTGACTGAAAGAAGTCTGGGTTCCTGACAACTTCATGCAGCTATGGACTCTCTCACCTATGGATTTCTTTAACATAAGAGAAATGAACTTAATCATGTTGTTTAAGCTACTGTTATCTTGGAATTTCTATTTTATGGACCCAAACATAGTCCTTACAAGTATAGCTCATGTAGTTAAATATTATGTTGCGCCACTCCAATGGAGAGGCTAGAAAATACAGGAAAAACATCCATTGTTGCCCCTACATTCTCTATATTCAAAGTAACTAAAGTGGCACTTGAAACTCTTCAGTATACATACATCTAAATGTTACATTAATGACATCTATTATGGAGACAATCACTAAAATTTAAAAAAACATATATAAAGAAGAAAACATGCATAAGCTATTTTGACAAAAATAAGTGCTACTCTTGATTGGCAAAACCTACTACTACACAAAAACATTATTCTACATCCTACTTTGGTCAGTAGTGACTAGGGTCTTAAAAGCTTGCAAGCAGCCATGTAGATACGACAATTGGTATCTCCTCATCTGGAGCAAAGAAGAATGAAGAAAAACAAAGATATGGGGAAACAATTAGTCCAAGGGACTAGTGACCATGCAAATCTCAGCCAAAGTGACCATGAGACTAGAACTAGATGGTGCCTGGCTACCACTGTCAACCACTCAGAAAGGAATTGTGCAGGAGATTCTGGATAGCATGGGAGAACAATGTGGAACAAAACTCAAAATCATTAAAAAAAAGACCAGTATTGCTGGTCTGATGGAGCCTGGTGAAACTCCTGAGACTGTGCACCCCTAGCTATGCTTCAAGCCTGGAACTGAATTCACTGCCATGGCTTCCAGCCAAACAACAGACAGGCACATAGGGTGAACATGTACATCAGGTAGATAGACTTCTTAGAATGATCAATCATGGGAGAACAGAAGGGCAGTGTTTGCACAGGGAGATAACTCAGGGGGCAGGAATGACTAGGAAAGAAGGAAACAGGAAGGAAGTTAACTACAGGAAGGAAGTGGGAAGAGAGCTGTTACATTGTGGGGATTGCAATCAATGTCAGGAAACAAAATGTGTATGAACTGCTATATGGAAAATAAATTTTCTCTGTAAACTTTCACCCAAATCACAATAAATTAAAATAATAATAATAATAATAATAATAAGTACTACTCAACAGAAGGGAGTTATGGTGGTATAGTGCCTAAGGCATTTGACTGCTAACCAGAAGGCTGGTGGTTCAAACTCACCAGCAACTTCTCACAAGGAAGATTGGGCAATCTACTTCTGTAGTGATCCCACCTCTGAAATCCAAGGAGGGGTTGCTATGAGTCGGATCTAACTTGATGGCAGTGAGTTTGTGTTTTTATCTTTTTTTCCTCAACAGAAAAGGAACTCTGGTGGCATAGTGCCTACGGCACTTGACTGCTAATCAGAAGGTGGGCAGTTCCCCACCAGCCACTCCACAGAAAGAAGATGGAGCAATCTACTTCTGTAAAGATTTACTGCCTTGGAAAGGCAATAGGGGTTACTATGAGTCAGAATCAACTTGATGGCAGTGAGTTGTTTTTTTTTTTAAACTCAACAGAAAACTGCTTTATAAAGTATTTTGAATACAAGTAGAATATGGGAATATCGTCTGTCTTTAAGAATTCTATTTTAAGAATTCTATTACTTAGTGTGGTAATATTTAAGAATTTTAGTATATCTCACTAAAAAGCATAGTATCCTTACCTTGGACATATTCATAAAACTTGGCTTGGCTGTTGAAATCAGGCCCAAAGTGTGGATAGAACAATTTATCAGCTGAGAAAGGATATCACAGGCAGCTTCTGCTGACTCGGTACTACTATCCACCTATAAAGACAATTTCCAATCTTCAATAATTTCCTGGATGTATTTTATCAGAAAGTTACTGGCACTATACTTATTTCACATAATTCAATTATAAAATTATATATATATCCCTTCAGGCTATAAAATAAATCTGTCTGACTATACAGTCAGAAATAGAGATGATTACCAATTAACTTTCTAAGTACTTCTTACTTTCAAATCTTAATCTCACATAACAGCTGAATTGTAATAATTACTATGATGGTTAATTTTATGTGTCAGCTTGGCTAAGTTATGGTGCCCAGTTGTTTGGTCAAGCCCTGGTCTAGAAGTAGCTGCACGTGATTGAAATGGCTGGCCTTAAGTCAAGCAGATTACCTTATATAACGTGGCTGTACCTCAACCAATCAGTTGAATGCCTTAGAGCAAAACAGGAGTTTTCCCTAGGGAGTACTCTGCTTTCAGACTATAACTAGGTATCTTGCCAGAACTCCTCCACCCTTCTAGTTCCCTCATCTACAGATCCTGGGACATAAGAATCTTCAGTCTGTCGTGTGACATACAGATTTTAGACTTGCCAGCCCCCAAAACTGTGTGAGCCAATTCTTAAGTTAAATCTCTCCCTGTGTGTGCGTGTGTACATATCTCAATGATTCTGTTCCTCTGGAGAACCCTAAGAGAACAGAACTAGCATGCAATGATAGTCCAAGTTTAATCAAATAACTATAGGAAAGCAGGAAATTCTTCTAATTTCACTGACTGCCTCAAAGTGAGGACCTATACAAAAATGTATAGGTTATCCAAAAAGTTGTTAACAAAATGTAAGTCACTGTTTGCATTGAGTGTTTATTTTTCTTACCTTAAAGCTGACATACTGTAGATGAGCCGCATGTTTTTTAATTATCTGTTGAATGAGATCAGGATGAGTGGACTTAAAATACGAAGTAGCTGACTGGTTCAATTCAAATTCAAACTTTCTCCAAAGGTCAGGAATATGAAAAACTTCATTCCACCTTTTACATACAGAAGACGCTCGGGCCCGATCTATTAAAGGAAGATACTGAAAAATGTGTAATATTACTTGCTGAGGCAAACTCCCCCAGTCTAGAAGAACTGTGTACATATGAGTGTGGTTGAGAGGAGAGTAGAATCCATGTGTTGGCTGTTTCACTGCTGGTGAAGACTGAGTAATTTTATTCACAACAGATAAGCTGTTCCTCTTCATTCTGTAAACAATAGAAAAAGTTAAGTATTTGATGATTTTTTTTTACACATTTCCATCAAATATTTGTGCTCAATTTGTACAGAATAACAACATTATAAAATGAAAAACTGTATAACTGATACAGTTTTAATAGTAATTTTCTACTTTTATATACTGATAGGTACTGCTATGTGCTTAGGATACAGAGATAAATAAGAGGGAACTGTTCTCAAGAGCTTATTGCCAAATGAGTGAAATATAGTGATAAATGCTATGACTGAAATTGGGTCAAGTTGCAATGGAACAGTAAGAGAATGACATCTGATTGAGTATGTGTTGGGTGGGGTTGTTTAGGAGAGGCTTCCAAGAGGAAATGTTCCAGGAGGCAGTGTTTGTCTAGGTTTATTCCTGGTCAATTACTGTATCCCTACGATCTCCGACAGAGAAACAGAGGAGGGAGCATCACATTCCAATTGTGCTAAGAATTCCTGGGAGATGAAGGAGACAGTAAAACATAATGAAAAGCTTAGATCTGGACAATTCTCAGTTCTTCCACTTACTAACCATGTGATCTTATCTGAGTAAAATAATTTAAGCCTTAGTTTCCTGATCTGTAAAGCAGGGATGATAGCAGTACCTGTCTGATAAAGTTACTGTGAAGATTAAAGTACTCAGAAGTACCAATACATTGTGAGTGTTCCATAAATGCTTTACTTGTTATATTACATTGTCTAAGTCATTTTTCAGAACGATTTTCATTACCTAGGCCAAAGTGTGGCATACTGCCTAAGGCACTTGACTGCTCACCAGAAGGCTGGTGGTTCAAACCAACCAGCCACTCCTCGGAAGGAAGGTTGGGCAATCCTACTTCCGTAGTGATACTGCCTCGGAAACCCAAGGAGGGGTCGCTATGA
>NW_006921699.1:8568776-8573400 GCF_000298275.1 Orycteropus afer afer | reverse complement strand
GCAGTATCACTACGGAAGTAGATTGCCCCATCTTCCTTCCGAGGAGTGGCTGGTGGGTTTGAACTGTCAGCTTTCTGGTTAGCAAGTCAAGTGCCTTAGGCACTACGCTACCACAGCTCCTTGACTCTCACTAGCCAACATAAAATATCAGCAAACATAAAATATCAAGGGAATTAGCCTTCTGCCCTATAGATGATGAATTTCCCAGGTACTAGCCAGTTTGAGCTATAACAGAAAAAACAAAACAAACAAATTCACTGCCATTGCGTTGATTCCAACTCACAGCAACCCCCACTGGGTTTCCGAGGCAGTAAATCTTTACAGAAGCAGACTGGAGCTATAACTAAGTTCCAACAAATTTGAGACCTGGATAGATCCAAGCACATGCTGTCATTTTGTATATATATTTTGTTTAACAATACAAAGTATTATAAGGATACAATTATTGATAGGGAAAATAATGGTAAAAGTGGTTCTTAACTTTATAGTCAACTTTGGTTGACAATCCCTTCATCCTTATAAGGAGTCTTGATGGCAGAGTTGTTAAGTGCTCAGCTGCTAACTGAAAGGTTGCTATGAGTCGGGGCCGACTGGAGGGCAAAACAACAACAACAACAACAACAGTTGTTCCACAGGAGAAAGATGAGGCAGTCTGCTTTCATAAAGAGAGGCTTTCATTAAGAAAGGTTTCCAAGAAGAAATGTTCCAGGAGGCAGTGTTTGTCTAGGTCTATTCCTGGTCAATTACTGTATCCTTACGATCTTCTACAGAGAAAGAGAGGAGGGAGCATCACATTGCAATTGTGCTAAGAACTTATAGCCTTGGAAACCATAAGGGGCAGTTCTACTCTGTCCTATAGGGTTACTATGAGTTGGAATTTGACTGAAAAGCAGTGGGCTTGATTTCGAATTTGGTTTCATCATCACATGTTAAGAATAAATATGTATGTGTGTGTGTGTGTATGTATATGTATGTATGTATATATATGTGTGTGTATATATGCATACATATATACACACACATATATATGCAACATTCAGTGTCATAACTGAAACATACCTTCAAATCTAATGAAATACTTATTTAATATGTAAATATCTTTTGTCTTGTGATTCACTGTCTGATGTGAAACATTACTTAACCACAACATAAGGCTGGATCCCAGAAGCAGGACTGACCTAAAAGTCACTGAACAAAGTGAAAAGTCATGTTTAGAGTTTGGAAAACTAAAATGGAAAGCAAAAATAGTTGCAAAGCTGTATCTCAAGCATCAGACAAAAGAGCTATTACCCACATTTCCGTCTGCTTAAACCCGTTATACATAGAACTTAGAACTTACTCAGAAGTATAATGCAAGATAAATAAAACTACTGACTACCAATAATTCAAAGCATAGGATATATTAAAAGGGCCTGATATACTCTTTAATGCTAGTTCCCTAAAATTAAATACTATGGCCCAGCTAAGTAAGGTAAAGGCATGGACACTGGATTCTAAACCCAGATGTGAGGAACATTCACTGACATCTTGTTTGTTATTGTTTTATTTGTCAACCTACAAAAATGGATAGTTAAAATTTCACTAGATTATTATGCCCCCTAAAAAAAGTTACCCCTAATATAATCCTTAGAAAAGCAGTGAAACTAAAAATAAAACAAAGACTTCACCCAAATGCCAGGTTAGAAAACTGCCTTGCCATTCTAAATAAAGGCATTGTGCTATGCATTAAATCTTAGAATATAACATGCAGTAATTGTTAAAACTGTTTATTTACTAAAATCATTACATTATCTATTCATTGATAGAAGAATCATCATAAGTAACTAAAGGGGTATTATATTAATTGCAACAAAAACTAGCATTTTGTTAATTTTCTTTTTCCTTATATATATTAATTTTCAGAGCATGAAACTCATCCATCAATCGTAAACTATGTATAACTTTATATATGAACCAGTAATATACTTTTTAGAATGTAAGACAAATTGATCTTTATTAGTCTGAAAAACCTTTATAAAATTTCCAGCCGAAATATACATGATCATTTAAAAAAAAAAAAAAAAAACTGATCGTATCTTTTTGAAGCTACAAAACTTTCTTACCTACAGAA
This sequence comes from Orycteropus afer afer, assembly GCF_000298275.1. Taxonomy (NCBI): domain Eukaryota; kingdom Metazoa; phylum Chordata; class Mammalia; order Tubulidentata; family Orycteropodidae; genus Orycteropus; species Orycteropus afer. Next base: position 8,571,290 of record NW_006921699.1, on the reverse strand, counting down.
GGCTTCCAAGTTATAGCTCACTCTGAAGGAATGCAATGAAGTAACTGCTTCCATGGAGTACTCACCAACATCCATTTGATTTCACTTCCTATCTTGGTAAAATACAACAAAAACAAATTCATCAGAATCCATAAATAAAAGGTCAATAATTTTTATGCTTAAGATATTTACATACCACTATAACTGAAGGACTTTATAATGAAATTATTGATTACCAAACTATTTTTTTTTTTTTTTTGCTCTGAAGGAAACCTGTCCAAAAAATGAAGCAAACGAACAAAAAAAAAAAAAACTAGGCTGATTAATAGAAAAAATACAACAACACCTGCCAGGAATTATAACTGAAGCTATATTAAATAAAAGTAAAGTGTATCAAATAGTCAAAGGGTTCTGCAAATTCACATTTTAATAAACATGTATAGAAGAATATTAAAAAAAAAAAAAACTTTTAAGGTCATCCATGACTACACTTGTTTATAGACTATGTACATTTTTCAGTTCCAATTTTTAGCAGTACATCATGCCATTAAACCAAACCAAATTAAATTTACTGCCATGGAGTCGGATCTGACTCATAGCTACCCCTCCTTGGGTTTCCAAGGCAGTATCACTACGGAAGTAGATTGCCTAACCTTCCTTCCAAGGAGTGGCTGGTGGGTTTGAACCGCCAGCCCTCTGGTTAGCAATCAAATGCCTTAGGCACTCTATAATAATTAAATAGGCAGACACCTAGCCTTTATTATTTTATTGTTCTCATATGAATATAGTCTATTTGGCTTGTCTGCTGTTAATAGAACATATGTTTCTGGTTAATTTTTTTTCAATAATATTGATAGATTTGGCACTGATTCTTATTCTCTTTGAAGTCTGACCAATTTCATGCAAAATGACTTGTCAGAGTAGGAGAAAGGCCTAGGGACATGGAAGAAAATGACAGCAGGTCACACCAGGATAAACTTCACTAACTTCGCATGAATACCATAAAGCAAAAAATAAATACATGCCTACATACAAAAATGCAAGCTACTATTTTTGTAAGGTAAACTCAACTACATAGAAAGACTGGAAGAAACTATCAATTCACTTAAAACTTCTTTTAAATCTGTACTGTCTACTATCTGCCATTGGGAGCTCTGGTAGCATAGTGGCTAAGGCACTTGACTGCTACCCAGAAGGCTGGTGGTTCAAACCCACCAGCCACCCCTTGGAAGGAAGATGGGGCAATCTACTTCCGTAGTGATACTGCCTCGGAAACCCAAGGAGGGATCACTATGAGTCGGGTCCGACTCGACGGCATATAACAACAACAATAACAACAACTATCTGCCATCCCTCAATTTCTTCCCAAATCCTACTTCAAAATTAAGAGTTTTGGAGGACAGACAAGAGTATATTTGAGCACAAAATGGATAATTTGATTTCCTCACTGCAAGCTGTTCTATTATTATCCAAACCAAAATTTCCCAGAAAGCACCAAGGTTACTTCACTCTCCTTTACATTCCATCCCAGAAGTAGGCTAAAGGAGGGACTGGGCAAATTGTCAAAGGAAAACCACAAATTAGAGAACTGCAAGTCAAGTGACTTGGATCCCCTTACTCGGATGGCACACAATTGCATTTACTGCAGAAACTTTTCTGAGTTACAAAGAGTATGACTAAGTTATATGTTTGTAAGCCACTTTTTAATGATTACTGACATACTCTGGTAGGGCTATATAAATAGGGAATCAATATATAAGACCCATAAGAAGATGGTCCACAAGTATGTATCTCAGGTCAATTTGGAGATTGAATTACTCCCCTGGTGGCTGAAGGAACTTGACTGCAGTATTAGAGTCGCGATCTAGAATGTAGAGGGCTGGCAGAAGACAAAGAAGGAGCCCTGGTGGTGGAGTGCTTAAGTGCTTGGCTGCTAACCAGAAGGTCAGTAGTTCAAACCCTCTGTGGGAGAAAGAGGTAGCAGTCTGCTTCCATAAATATTACACAGCCTTAGAAACCCTACAAGGCAGTTCTGTTCTGTCTTATAAGGTTGCTATGAGGTGGCATCAACTCGATGGCATACCACAACAACAGAGAATAAAACCAAAATACATAACCCTTAAGAACAGCAGTGAAACACTGCCTGATATATTACTGGAAAATTTTATGAACAGCCCTGAAACATTGTCCAATATAGTGCCGGAAGATGAGGCCCTCGGTTTGGAAGGCACTCAAAATATGCCTAGGGAAGACGGTGCCTCCTCAGCATACAGCTAACTTTAATGATGTGGAAGGAGTAAAGCTTTCCAGACTTCCACTTGTTGATGTGGCACGTCTCAAAATGAGAAGAAACAGCTGCAAACATCCATTAATAATCAGAACATGGAATGCACAAACTTTGAATGTAGGAAAATTGGAAGTTGTCAAAAATGAAATGAAATGCATAAAGATCAATGTTCCAGACCAATGGAATAGAATTGAGAACCCAGAAATACATTCATCGACCTATAGTCAGCTGATCTTTGACAAAGGCCC
>NW_006921699.1:8525239-8537962 GCF_000298275.1 Orycteropus afer afer | reverse complement strand
TGGGTTTGGAACACCAGTGGCTTAGCCTCAAAACTCACATCAACACTTCACCACGGTAGGAAAAACAGACAGACAAGTTTGTCTCCCTGTTGGAAACCTCTCGTACCACCCTTACCTGCGAGGTAAAATGGCAGACTACTGGCTCACAGGCTTTGAAGGCTGATTAATCCTAAGAACTAGAGGTAAGATGATGGCAAGCCAAATGCAGGATCCAGAGCAAATGAGTGAGCTTTGCTAGAACATACACACACACACAGACACACACACAACTGTATGTGTACATATATGTGTGTGTGTGTGTATACACACACGTATATGAAGAAATTTCCTTTCCTTTACAACTGATTGGCTGATCACATCAGATCATTTGATGGGGATGATTATATCATTATGTAAGTCCAAACTACTGAGAATTGTGGCCCAGCCAAGTTGACACATAACCTTAACCATCTCAGTTGACAACTTCAACACAAGTTGCTCAGTGACGTTAGTTACATTTATCACAGTGTGTCAACCTTCTCTTTTGCTCCCTTTCTGGTTTCCCTGCCCCCTTGGTTTTTCTTATCTTCTAATTCTAGCTTTTGAGTAATTTTTGATTCTTTGGTCTCATAATGATGGTTTTTAAGTAGGGCACCAATCTTATGGATAATATTCTTCATTTTTTTGCCACTCTACCATTTCACTAAAAGGTTATTTCAAGGGATAAGTTCAGTTCTAGGTTTAAAAATGTCAGAAGGCAATAGTCTCAGGGAGTCCTCTGTTCTCTACTATTCTAGTTTGGCTTTTTTTTTTTAATAAGAATTTGAGTTCTGCTCTATATTTTTCTCTCATTCTATCTGGAACCAACTGTTGTGATCTTGATCAGAGAAGTCTGTGGTGATAGCTGGACACCATCTAGTTCTCATCTCAGAGTAGATGAAGTTGTGGCTCATGTAGACTTGTTTCTTCTCTGAGCTTTGGGTTGTTTTCTTACTGTTTTGCTCCTGATGAGTAGACAAAAACAGTCATATCTGAGATGGCTGCTAGCAAACCTTTCAGACCAATTTGCCTCTATCCATCCAAATGTGCTCACTCATTCTTACTTTGGTTGTGCTATACTCACTACATCTACATTCAGTTGGCAATTACTTTTTAGATACAACACCAGAAAAAAGAAAGAAAAAATAAAAAGATCTATTGAAGAAAAAACGCTGTTATGTTGGACTTTGTTAAAATTGGAAACTTTTGTAAAAGACTCTGTTAAGGGAATAAAAAGACAAGCCACAGACTGGAAAAATATACTTGCAAAACTGATAAAGGGCTTGCATCCAAAATGTGCAAAGAACTCTTAAAACTCAACAGTAAAAAACAAACACCTCAATTACAAAATGTGCAAAAGGCATATGGGTAGAAAATAAACATATGGAAAACTCACTTTATGTGTTATTGTTGTTGTTGTTGTTGTTTGCCATCGAGTCGGCCCCGACTCATAGCGACCCCTCCTTGGGTTTCCGAGGCAGTATCACTACGGAAGTAGGATTGCCCAACCTTCCTTCCAAGGAGTGCTGGTGGGTTTGAACCGCCAGCCTTCTGGTGAGCAGTCAAGTGCCTTAGGCACTATGCTACCAGAGCTCCTTATGTGTTATTAGAAAATTGCAAATTAAAACAATAATGAAATATACATCTATTTTATTGTTGTTGTTAGGTGCTGTTGAGTTATCTCTGACTCATAGCGACCCTATGCACAGCAGAAAAAAATACTAACCAGTCCCATGCCAGCTGCATGATCCCTGCCATCCTTGAGCCCATCACTGCAGACTCTGTGTCAATCCATCTCATTGAGGCCTTTCCCCTCCTTCGTCGACCATCCACCTTACCAAGCATGACATCCTTCTCCAGGAAATGGTCCCTTCTGACAACATGACCAAAATAGGTGAGATGAAGTCTGGCCAGTCTTGCTTCCAAGGAGCATGTCTTCCAAGACAGATTTGTTAGCAGTCCATAGTACTTTCAGCATTCTTCACCAGCACCACAACTCAAAAGCATCAACCCTTCTTCGGTCTTCCTTATTCATTGTCCAGCTCTCATGCATATGAGGTGATTGAAAATACCATGGCTATACATCTATTAGAATGTCTATAATCCAAAATACTGACAACACCAAGTGCTGATGAGGCAACGGAGCACCAGGAACCTTCATTCATTGTTCATGGGAGTGTAAAATGGTACAGCCACTTTGGAAGACAGTCTGGAAGTTTCTTACAAATCTAGACAAAGGCTTACCATACAATCAAGTCACTGTATTGATAGATATTTATCCAAATGAATTGAAAACTTAGGCCCACACAAAAACCCACATACAAGTGTTTATAGAAGCTGTATTCATAATTTCCAAAAATTGGAAGCAACTGAAATATCCTTTAATTGATGAATGGATAAGCAAACTGTGGTACATTCATACATTGGAGTATTATTCACTGATAAAGATAAATGAACAATCAAGCAATAAAAAGATATGAAGGAAACTTCATGTTGCATATTGTTAAGTGAAAAAATGCCAATCTGGAAAAGCCACATACTATATGGTTTCAGTTATATGACATTCTGGAAAAGCCAAAACTGTAGAGACAATAAAATGATCAGTAGTTGCCAGGGATTTGGAGAAGGAAGGGAGGGATGAATAGGTGAAGCACAGTGTATTTTAAAGGCAGTGAAAATGTTCTACATGATACCATAATGATGTGTACATGGCAATATGCATTTGTCATAACCCATAGAAGTGCACAACACAAAGAATGAAACTTAATATCAACTATGGACTTTAGCTAATATAATGTGTCAATATTGGTTCATCAGTTGTGACAAATATACCACAGGTTTGCAACATAAACTCTTCCATAATACAAAGAGGAGAAAATACTCCCCAATTCATTCTATGATGCCAACATCACCTGATACCAAAATCTGACATAGATATTACCAGAAAACGACAAACCAATATCCTGCATGAATGTAGATGTTAAATAGTAGGAGAAACAATGTGTAGGGGGAGGGAGTATATGGGAAATACATTTTTTACACGTATTTTCTGTAAACCTAAAACTGCCCTAAACATTAAAAACTATTAAATAAATTTTAAAAAACTGGATGCTGGATTTTTCTAAATGCTTTTCTATGCCTATTGAGATGATTTTATGGTTTTCTTTTTTTTTTAGTTTTCTTAGCGTAGTGCCTAAGGCACTTGACTTACCAGAAGGCTGGCAGTTCAAACCCACCAGCCACTCCTCGGAAGGAAGGTTGGGCAATCTACTTCCGTAGTGATGCCACCTTGGAAACCCAAAATGGGGTTGCTATGAGTCAGGCCTGACTCGACGGCACATAACAATAGCAACAACAACAATAAAAAAAAAAAAAAATGATGAAGTAATTGTTTGATTTTTGAATAGTGAATCAACCTTTCATTCTGGGGATAAACCTTACTTAGTCATGATGTATTTTCTTTTCCACATATTTTTAAATTTAATTTACCAACACTTTGCTTAGAATTTTTGCATCTATGTTAATGGGGAATATTGGTTTGTAATTGTTTTTACAGTATCTCTGTCAGATTTTGATATCACATAATGCTGGCATGATAGAGTGAGTTAGAGAGTATTTTCTCCTCTTCACATTATAGAAAAGTTTATGTTCAAATGGTATTTTTTATTCCTCCACTGGTAGAATTCATCAATGACATCGTCTCCGACTGCAATTTATTTTGTGGGAAGGTTTTTAACTACAAATCCAATTACTTTCATATATAGAGGGCTACCCACCAGCCACTCCTCGGAAGGAAGGTTGGGCAGTCCTACTTCCGTAGTGATACTGCCTCAGAAACCCAAGGAGGGGTTGCTATGAGTCGGGGCCGACTCAACGGCAAATAATAACAACAACAACCCAGTTTATTTATTTCTTCTTTAATAAGCTTTGGTAGTTTATATCTTTCAAGAAATTTATCTGTTTCATCTAAGTTGTTCACTTGACATAACATTGTTCATAATATTCTCTTATAGTCCTTTAATGTCTATAAAATCTGTAATTATGTAATCTTTCTCATTCCTGTTATTGGTTATATTGTCATTGGAACTTCCAGATGTCTTCTCCTAGTGGAATCATGTTGTTTGTTGTTGTTATGTGCCGTCGAGTCGGCCCCGACTCATAGCGATCCCTCCTTGGGTTTCCGAGGCAGTATCACTACGGAAGTAGGATTGCCCAACCTTCCTTCCGAGGAGTGGCTGGTGGGTTTGAACTGCCAGCCATCTGGTTAGCAGGCAAGTGTCTTAGCCACTATGCTACCAGAGCTCCCAGTGGAATCATAGGCAACACTGAATTCTCCAGACCGCAATATATGACAATACACATGGACTATTTGCTAACCAAGGCAGTTCACCTGAACCTTGGTGTCCAGAGTTTTTGTTAGGTCTTGTTAGACATGACAGACTGTCTATGTGGCTGACTTTTAGTCTCCAGTCCCTCCAGAGGTTGAACTACACTGTATGGCCCATAGCCTCTATCATAAATCACATTATTAAACTGTCTGGCATGCCCGAGGACTTCAGGTTAACAAAGGATATTCCAGGGACTTAGCGTTTACCTCTCAGGAGGTGAGGGGAAAGACCAGACCTGTCTTAGCACAAAACACTGATAATCATATGTAGTTCAATGTTGCTTCAAACTCTACAATTGGCTATATACCTTATGTTGTTGTTGTTGTTATTATGTGCCGTCGAGTCAGACCCTACTCATAGTGACCCCTCCTTGGGTTTCCCAGGCAGTATCACTGCAGAAGTAGATTGCCCCATCTTCCTTCCAAGGAGTGGGTGATGGGTGTGAACTGCCAGACTTCTGGTTAGCAGTCAAGTGCCTTAGACACTACACCATGAGAGCTTCCTTGCTACCTCTTAGAGGGTGTATTTTTGGCAATGTGATGAGAAAAAAACAATGCCACATTTGGCTTAATATATGAATGGTCATATTCTAGAAAAAAATTCAGATACATGTTTCACTTTTTCTCTCCTTGCATGTTGTCAAACAATCTAAGATTTGTATTTGTTACAATTTGTTCCATGTAAATCTTGCACTGAATTTAAAAGCCTGTCTTTTCTTTTAAGAATTTGTCTTTTTACTGTTTAAAAAGATATGTAATCTATTTCCTAAATTAGTCGAGATAATTAGCAAAAATTCCTCAAGATTTTTGAGATTCAGCTCTCATTTCATATTTATTTTACATGAAGCTTTGCTCAGAGGAAATTGTAATGGAACTATTTAAGTTTAGTCAAAGATTTAGGTTATTCATTTTAAAATCACAAATGCCACCTAGAGTGTCTCCAAATGTGGAAGAACTTGCTGCTGTTTGCACCATATTAAAACACAGTGAGAAGCCCCTGCAAACAGGAGAAATCATGAAATAAGCTTTTCAAAATGGGTCAGGTTTAGTCATCACTGACAACATTGATTCGAAGCCATTTTACCCTGTTTCAAAAAGTGAATACAGTCAAAGGAATTGTGTGGAGCTCAAAATTTCATTAATGTGTTTTCTATCTGGTTTATGACAGCCTTCTCTTACCCAGCCTTGTGGATCTTTTTAAAACAGGGAAGAAAATTATAACTTCTTGCTTTTCACTATTGCTTTCCTAGTCAAGCCTTTATGGTGCGAAGTATATTTTTAAAAAATTTAACATTGAATCTAGTTTTCCAACTTGGTAGATCATCTTGTTTTAAAAGCTGTAACTCAAGTAAAATTATTTTGCACATGTACTTTGTTTAAAACAGAAAAAAAAAGCTATCCTCAAATGAGTTTATTTCCATGTTTAACTGAAAGTGTCATAGGAATAATTTTCTGCAATCATTGTATTGATGAAAGGCAACAAAACCCAGATCTAACCACTGCTGTAGAATCTATTCCAACTCATAAAAGCTCTATAAAACAGAGTAGAGTTGTGTCATAGAGTTTCCAAGACTGTAAATCTTTATGGAAGCAGACTGACACATCTTTCTCCTGCAGAAAGGCTGATGGGTTCCAACCACTGACCTTTTGACTAGCAGTTGAGTGCTGTAATCAGGGATCCATATGAAAGCCAATACCCTGTTTTATTACTTTATCAACACAAATCTGGGATCATTGAGAGAAACAGTGTCAGTCATTCAAAATTATTTGATAAAAGTATGTTAGTAGGTCATGTTTTACAGCTGTCCTGGTGATCAACTTTTTTTTGATCATGTATTTTTAAGGGCGTTTTAAAGAGTAGTCATTAACAACAATGAAAATTTCCTAGTTTTTTTGAACAAAAAAAAAATGTTTAACACCAAAACGGTATTCTTATGTTACTAAAGAACACTAAACTCAAGGTTCGAAATGTCAATTCCTTTGTTTCTGACAAGTTGCCCTATGCTTATTCACAATCTCAAACACTGAAATTTTAAGATTGAAAATAGATCCACAATATTTCAATTTGACTTACTGGTTTTAAAACAAAAATGCTACCACGTAGTTTTATTTTTTAAAATGATTACCATCCATCAGAAAGAATATACTGTTTTGCTACTTAATGATACTGAGATCGTAAAGTGGAACAACTGTCGGAGGAAATTGAAAAAGATATTATATTTAATAGAAGCAATATTTAAAATGACACACCATAGTAATAGACTGCAAGCAAACACACCAATCAAATACCCAATAGGGAAGAATTAGGGCAGCTCTTTGTTGCCAAGATACTAAGGAGACCTGAAAAAAAGCAGACTCACAGACATCAACAAGGTTTGCTCATCAATATCTATGGTAACCAATCCAGGACACAGAATAGCATAAAAAGAGCCACACATTTATCTCTACCAGGCAGCTCATGACAATGATACTCATTACTGGTCACATTGTCTCTGAGCACATGTCTACCCACTGCCAAGCCTCCCAGGTGTTGGTATTAAATAAAGTCACCTAAAATACAGAAATTAAAATAGAGCACAGCAAGCCTTATTTTTATAGTTTGCTGTATGGACTTCCTGTGTTAAGTAAAATAATAAAGCTCAGCATTTATAAGGAAAGTATGGGCATTTTTATTTGAGCCTTTCAAAAATGGGGTAAGCATGCAAAGCACATATAAATATAAGTCGATCCAATTTCCTGAGCACATGCATATGCAACACTTACAATGCTATCAGGTCCTAAGATAGGCCTGAAGGAAAAGTCTAGTCCTTTGAAAATGCACAAAGCTCTGCATTAAGGGGATTGATTTTCCACTAAATGAGGGAACAGAACTCATGATGAGAGTTGGAGCTATTTTCTTCCCACAATAATAATTCTCAACATATTTATTCAGCTAGGTTGAATCATAGTAAAAGAATATATCCATTTGCTGGTGGGAATGCAAAATGGTACAGTGTGGTGGTTAAGTTTGTGTGTCAAGTTGGTTAGGCCTGCTTGAGTGGCTGGGCAGCTGGATGTAAAATTCCCCATGATGAGACTAGCAGTCAACTCCATGGTGGAATCCACTGGGATCAGCTGAGTAGCTGCCTTTGAGTATGTGGTCTGCTTCCCACATGTAAGAAGTAGCTTTGGAAATGGTCTCTAGCTTATGGCATGCTTGGACCCTGCATGTTGCCGTGTCATTGTTCAGCAGCCTGCCATGCTCTGCCAACCTTGGGACTTACAATGGACTTGAATTAATGGCCTGCCATGTGGTTTGGTAACATCAGGACTGTGCCATTTATTTGTAGACCTTGGGTTTGCTAGCCTCAGCAGCCAGTAGCTGCCTGAGTGAAGAGATGCCTCTGGCTTCAGTGGACTGAGAGCAAGAGGCAGAGCTGAAGCCCAAGGTCGAGGAGCTTTCACACAGCCCCTAGAGCCTGGCACTTAGAACTCAGACTTCTCCCTCCCGAACTGCAAGAGAATAAACTCCTGTTTTTAAGGCCATCCCATTTGTGATACATTCTTGTCAGAGCAGCACTGGGTAACCAGAACATACAGCCATTGTGGAAAACAGTGTGGTGGTTCCTTAAAAAACTACAATCAAAATTGCTGTATGACCCAGCAATTCCACTCCTAGGTATATGCTTCAAAGACTTGAAAGTAGAGACTGAATAAGAGACTGGTGCACCAATGTTCATTGTAGCACTATTTATAATAACCAAAAGATGTAAATAACCTAAATACCTATCAACAGATACATGGATAAACAAAATAAGGTACATACATACAATGGAATACTACTCAGCCAGCAGGAGAAATGAAGTCTTGATATAGGCTATAGTATGGATGGAACTTGAACATATTATACTGAGAAAAATAAGCCAATCATGAAAGGAAAAATATAGTATGACCTCACTTATATAAAAAGATAAGAAAAGACAAATGTGCAGAGACCAAAGTTTTTTAATAGTTACCAGGAGCAGGAAGGAGGAGGAAAAGAGGCTGCTGACAGTGATGGAAAAATCACATTGATTAAGGGTATGATTGTACAGCCTTATTGTTATAATTATTGTCAACAAGTTGTATACCAACAAAAAGTTGAACTGGCAAAAGTTGTGTAATAGACAATGACAAGAAAAAAGAAGTGTAACTGTCAAGGCTGCTTATGTACAATCAAACACCTAGTGGGATTTAGTTCCTTTGTTTGGAAGTTTAGGGTCATGGTCTCATGGGACATCCCAGTTAATTGGCCTAATAACATGTTTACTGCTTCTGTTCTACCTCCTAGTTTGTTGTGTAATGCCTGGAGTCATAAAACCTTGCAAGTGGCCATTCAAGGAACAGCAGTTGGTGGCTATACACTGAAGCAACAGAGGGATAAGGAGAGTCGGGAATAAGAGGAGAATATTCAATGTACTGGGAGCTCTGGTAGCATAGTGCCTAAGCCGCTTGACTGCTAACCAGAAGGCTGGGGGTTCAAACCCACCAGCCACTCCTCAGAAGGAAGGTTGGGCAATCCTACTTCCGTAGTGATACTGCCTCGGAAACCCAAGGAGGGGTCGCTATGAGTTGGGGCCGACTCGATGGCACATAACAACAACAACAACAACATTCAATGTACTGTTAATTGCCTCTATGAACAACTGCCCCCTTTCACATGCACCCAGAAGAGCTGGATGGTGTCTGACTATTATTACTGAACATTTTGATCAAAGATTGCATTAAAAAACTCTGATCAGAGGTGAGGGAACTTGCAGAACAGAACTTAAAATTCTCATGGACTCTAGACTTTCTAGAGACATGGAGGGTGAACGATCCCCTGAAACTATTGCCCTGAGATAATTTTCAAACCTTAAACCCAAAATAAGTAGTAAAGTCACTTTAAAACCAAACAATAGTATAGCTTAACTAGTTAAAAAAACAAAACAAAACAAAACACCATGTCTGCCTTGAGCATTATGTTTTGTTAAGAACTATCTAAATGAGATCAAATTGACAACAGCAACTCCAAAGATAAGATAGGAAATTTAGGCAGCAGGAAGTTTATGTTAATGTAGAAGAAACAACTCAGAAAAGGAGAGTGAGAATGTAATCAACGTTACCAAATTGTACATGTAGAAACTGTTGAATTGTGTACTTTGCAACAACAACAGAACAAATAAAATTTAGAGAAAAAAAAAGAAGCATAAGGAAAAAAAAGATCATGCTTTCTCTTATCCCTCTCAGTATGTTCAGCCTTATTCTCACACAACAGCCAAAATGATTTTCAAATATAAAAATTGTTGTTGTTAGGTGCTGCCGAGTTGACTCTGACTCAGTGGCAACCATATGTATGACAGAATGAAACACTGTCCAGTCCTGTGCCACCCTCACAATTCCTTCTATACTTGACCCCATTGTTGCAGTCACTGTGTCAATCCATCTTGTTGAGGGTCTTCCCTTCTATTATGACGCTCTACTTTACCAAGCATGATATACTTCTTTAGGGACTGGTCCCTTCTGATAATGATCAAAGTAGGTGAGAAACAGTCTGGCCATTCTCACTTCTAAGGAGCATTCCAGCTATACATCTTCCAGGACAGATTTGTTCAAATTCTGGCATTCATTAGTATGTTCAGTATTCTTCACCAGCACTGCAATTCAAGGCATCAATTCTTCTTCAGTCTTCCTTATTCATTCCTTATTTATTCTTCAGCTTTCCCATGCATACATGGTGATGGAAAATACCATGGCTTGAGTTTGGCACTCCTTAGTCTTCAAAATGATATCTTCGCTCCTTAACATTTTAAAGAGGTCTTTTGCAGCAGATTTGCACAGTGCAATGCAATTTCTGATTTCTTGACTGCTACTTCCATGGGTGTTAATTGCAGATCCAAGCAAAATGAAATCCTTGACAACTTCAATCATTTCTCCATTTATTGTGATGTTGCTTATTGGTCCAGTTGTGAGGATTTTTCTTTTCTTTGTGTTGAGGTATAATCCATAATGAAGACTGTAGTCTTTGATCTTCATCAATAAGTGCTTCAAGTCATCTTTACTTAAAGCAAGCAAGGTTGTATCATCTGCATATCACAGGTTGTCAATGAGTCTTCCTCCGATCCTGATGCTGTGTTCTTCATATAATCCAGCTTCTTATGTTGTTTTTGTTTTGTTTTTTGCTCAGCATGCTGAGTGAATAAATATGGTGAAAAGATACTACCCTGATGCACACCCTTCCTGGTTTTAAACCATGAAGTATCCCCTTCTTCTATTCAAATGACAGTCTTCTGGTCTATGTACACTTTCCTCATGAGCACAATTAAGTGTTCTGGAATTCCCATTCTTCACAATGTTATCATAATATAAAAAATCCAAATGAAACTCACTGCTGTCAAGTCAGATCTGACTCATAGTGACCCCTCCTTGGGTTTCCGAGGCTGTATCACTATGGAAGTAGATTGCCCAACCTTCCTTCTGAGGAGTGGCTGATGGGTTTGAACTGCCTGCCTTCTGGTTAGCAGTCAAATGCTTTAGGCCCTACGCCCATATAAAAAATAGACTATGTAAAAAAAAAAGGTGTGGGGGGGTGCGATGCAAATTACTATTGAATCATATCCTGCAAGTGTGTTGTTACTTTTAGCAAGATAATTATAGGGTACTTTAGAAGAAAATCCAGTCAAACTGGTATTATATTGACACATTTCACTTGGAAAAAGAGCTTTTATTTTCAGTCTAGGGATATTCACTACATTAAACTTGTGGAATAATTTACACATGATTTTGTAATTTCTATATTAATTATAATGTTTTTAGTATATGATGTCAATGATATGCAACTACTTCATTGACCCCTAAGTATAATAATTTAGTTGCAATGCTTTGAGTCACCTACGTAGGAAATTGTACTAAAAACATTAAGTAACAAATAACAGTATTTCTTATACAACATTCCCTAGAACTATTCCTCATTCATCATCCAATGATAATTTATCGAAACATAAATAATAAATTTAAGCAAATGATCCTTTCACAAATTCAGATTCTTCCAAAGTCTGGAAGTTGTATAAAACCTATTTTCAAATAAACTAAGTTTAATTTGGAACTGTTTTTTGCTGTTATTCTATGGAAATATGTTGAGAATTATTATTATTATATTCCTGAATTGTGCAGAAAAGAAATTTTTTTTAAATCAAATGCTTTTTTTTTTTTTTTAAACTTAGGTGAGCAACATCTTTTAAAGTAAAAAAAAAAATTTGGGTAGAGAAGAATATCCAACTCCATTTCTGTGACTGGGTGACATAATTCTGTTCTTTTAGCATTGGTTTGTCTGACTTCCAGACTAAATTATAGACATTTTTCTAAACATAGTGCAATAATACAAAATGATTTTTTGTTAACTGTTGAATTTTGTTCTATTCAATGGCAAAAGCCTATGAACATAGTCTCTGAATTTTCCCATGCTGCTCAAGCCGCTCCTCTCCTTGGCTGGCTCTTACCTCTAAATGTTGGGGCTGTCTGTGGCAGACTCCTAGGAGTGCTTCTCCTTTCTATCTAAGCTACTTCCTTAGTGATTTTATTCCTTTGCATGTGTTTAAACTCAATCTATATGTTATCAATTCCCAAACCTGTATGTCCAGCTCCAACCTCTTCCTTGAACTCCAGACTTACATGTCTAATCCTCTATATGACTACTTTTAGATTTCTGATAATCACCTCAAGCTTAGGGCCAAGTTGACTTCCAGATCTTCTCCTCCACAACCTGATTTCCTATGTCAGTAAGTAGCAATTCCACATTGCAGTTGTTCAGGCTCAACACGTTGGAATTATATTATACTCCTATTTTCCTTCACATTATACATCCAATCTGTCAGCAAATTTTCAGTTCTACCTTCAAAGTATGTCCAGAATCTAAATCCTTACTACCTCAAACTACCATTGACCTGGTCCAAGTCCCCATTGTTCTCATCTGGAGTATACAGTAGTATTCCACTCTCCCTGCCTCAATATTTGTTCCCTACATAATATTCTTAAAACACTAACCAGAGTGGTTCTTTAAAATGCTAGTTGACTTCACTCCTTTGCTCAAAACTCTCTAATGTCTTCTTCTCACTCAGAGTAAAAGCCAAGTCCTTAAAACAACCTATAGGAGATCCGGCAAGATGGTGAACTAGGCAGAAAGACTGCACAGACCCTCTTCAACAAAGAAAAGGGAAACCAATTGACACAGACACAGAAGATAATCCTGGACCCCTGAGCCTTGAAGGGAAGGATATACAAGTGGACTAAACCTCAACTAGCAGAAAAATTTGCGTGAAAAT
>NW_006921699.1:8517058-8523636 GCF_000298275.1 Orycteropus afer afer | reverse complement strand
CCAAGATTTGCTGGAGGAGAATGTCCCTGAAATGATGAAAGATGAGAATATATCCATTCAGGAAGTGCAACAAACCCCAAACAGGATAGACCCCAAAAGATATATCTTGTTAACTACTAGGCTGAGAGCCAACCCCTGGGGGCATTTTATTCCAGGTGCAGAATGTATTCCAGGGCCATAGCATCAGGGGTCTCATCAGATTTCATCTGACCAGTAATTCTGGTCATTATTGAGTTTTTGGATTTTGTTCCACACTTTTCCTCCCACTCTATCCAGGATCTCCAGATTTGATCCTTTTCTGAGTGGTTGGCATTGGTAGCTGGGTATCATCTAGTTCTGGTCTCAAGGGCCATTGTGTCCTAAGGCTGATTGCTTCCAAATTCCCTTGTTTTTTTTGCACTCTTCTTTGTTTCCGATGCTAGGAGACTGTTAACTGCATCTTAGATGGCCTCTTGAAAGCTTTTAAGATCCCAGTCACTACTCACCAATGTAGGATGTGGAGCAAGGCTTTTAAGTATTTTGTTGTGCCAATTGAGTCTGGTGTCCCCCAGAATTATGGTCTTGAGACAGTAGATCTATTGGATCTCTCTCCCATAGTGTCTGCTTGTCTGTGATGGACTACTCTGTGTCTGTCTTCTATTGTTTCTGTAAGGATTACAGGTATTTTCTTTCACTGGTGTCTGTGCAAGATTAGCCTCAGCTGAATCTATCCTTGGTCTAGAGTATACTTCTGTTCACTGATCCCCATCTGATCATCTCAGGTGTTTATGTGTTTATCTGTAGCCTGGTGTTTGGTGTTAATGGCAATGCAGTATTGTGGATATATTGGTTAGTATTAGCATCTGTTGTCTTTCTCTTATGTGCACAATTCAGTGTCTTCTCATTTCCCAATGTCATCATGGTGGTCACAGATCCTTTCCATATATCCCTCTCCCTACCTGCATCAGCGTGTAGGCCCCAACTAGCCCGAAATTAATCCTTCCCCTTCCCTCCCCATCCTGGTAACCTACTAGGTGAGTTTCCTTTCCCAAGCAAACCCTTCTTTGTCTTTTTACAGTAATGGCAAGCCATAGTACTTTCAATTGCCTCATATGCATGCAGAAGCTGGACAATGAATAAGGAAGAAAAGGAGAATTGAGGCCTCTGAACTATGATATTGGTGAATAATATTAAATGTACCATGGGCTACCAAAAAGCAAACAAATCTGTCTTAGAAGAAGCACAGCCAGAATGTTCCTTAGACACAAGGATGGTGAGACTTTGTCTCACATTTGCCTCACATATTATCAAGAGGGATCAGTCCCTGGAGAAAGACATCTTCCCTGGTAATAGAGAAAAAAAAAAAAAAATTCACTGCCATCAAGTCGTTTCCAACTCATAGTGACCCCCATTGGATTTCTGAGGCTGTAAATCTTTGTGGAAGTAGATCTCCCTGTCTTCCTTCTGGGGAATGGCTAGTAGGTTTGAACCACTGAACTTCCAGTTAGCAGTTGTAACGTAGAGGGTCAACAGAAAAAGAGGAAGACCCTCAATAAGATGGGCTGACATAATGGCTGCAAAAGCAGGCTCCGCCATAGCAACAATTGAGAAGATGGCGTAATACCAGACAGTATTTTGTTCTGTTGTATGTAGGGTCACTATGAGTCAGAACCAACTCAATGGTGTCTAAAAACAACAACAATTTCTCCCACTAGAATGTAAGCTCTAGAAGGGCAAGATTTTTGTCTGCTTTGTCCACTTTTATATCCTCACTGCTTAGAATAGTGCTTGACATAAAGTGTGTTTATGAGTGATCAATTGAATCCGTGTCTTCTTATCACACAAAATTATTCTAGCTGTTAGGATATATAGAGGTAGTGAGACAGAGAGAGAGAACACGAGCCTATATATAGATTGGATCTGTCACTGCTACCATCCTCCAGGAAAAAACAGCACAAGTGTCCATCTTACTGACAGAATTCTCCCATTTTAGGATAAGGACAACATATAATCAATATGCATTTTATATTTCTCAGAAATCAAGTATTAAATAATACCTTTCATTTGAATACCTAATAATGTATTACAAAAAAAAGAGTACTGTAATTACATGTAGTTATATAATACATCATGTGGGAGAAAGATGAGGCAGTCTGCTTCTATATAGACTTACAGCATTAGAAACCGTGTGGGGCAATTCTACTCTCTCCTATAGGGTTGCTATAAGTCAGAATCAAGTTGACAGCAGTGAGTGGGATATATATCACTACTGGAGGAATGAAAAATAGAAGGCTTAATAGATTCAAAATTTCACTGGCTTTTTGACACATTTGGATTGGAACAGAAAATGCAAGGTGAGCCCAAGTAGCAGTCTGGCATTTACAATATGTCATTTAAGCCCTGGAATGTCTATTGTTGCATGGCTTATTAGCATAAGAATAAAATGAAATGACTTGTAGACTATCAACAGAGTACATGATGACCTTGACTCAGTCAGTTACCTGAGTTGCTTCACGTGGTTCTTACTGTCTTCATCGGCATAGTATGGTTAAACAGATTACACAGGGAAAGCTCTGAGAAGGAAATGGGGCCTCACTCTTGGTGGTTAACCAAAAGTGATTTCCTGAGGTCAAAGTGTGAATGACACATAGGCTCTATGTTGACCACACTAGAACGTACAGACAAATGTTCTTTCTAATAATGAGCCCTCACAAACTCACCAAATGTTTAGCTTTGATGCCCCAGTCTGCTAATCACATGCCTCTTAGTACCTCTAAATCCTCTCTTCAGACACGCAGAAACTTCACTCTTCTCTTCTAAACTAGCACACAGAAAAGCCTCCGATAACATCTTAAACAAGCTACTTCTTCCAAAGTTATTATGTGTATTTTTGGAAAGACTAAGACCAGAATCAAAATGAATGATATGCCAGTAGTGAAATTTCAGGAAGTAACAAGCCTCGTTTGGCTCTGTGTTTTGGAGGATAAGATTTTGACTGTTAATATCCTGGAAATAAGGTTGAGTAGGAGAGATCCTCACAACCCCTGCACTCTAAACATCACCAGCACATACTGCTCTATTCATTAAAATAAACTCTGCCCCATGGATCTAATGTCTGAAAGTAACTCCAACAGGCTTTAAGTCATATATTTACAGACTTCTGGAAGATCTTGAAAGTAATTTAAGATCTTGAAAGTAACTTTTTCATTTTATAGGTGAAGAAATTGAGGTTCTAAAAAGTTAGCATTGGACTGAGAGCTCCTCAGTGGCAGATTCCATATCTTACTCACTTTTGTCTGTGCTTAAAAATTGCTGGACTGCTTTTCTTTGAAAGGTGCTACAATTATCATGCTTATTCAACACTTCCTCTTTCTCTGAAACAACAATATTTGACTCAGCTTGCTTGCCAAGATGTTTGAAAATATGCCCATGCTCTAGGAATACAAATCACATAGACTGATAAAGTAGGTTTTCAAGTTGGGCCCAGGAGGAGCTAACTTGCCATTTACCTGTAAACTGGAGTAACCCCATGACCACAGATACCAACTGGTAAATTAATATCTGCTTAACTCTGGTGGCATAGTGCCTAAGGCATTTCACTGCTAACCAGAAGGCTGGAAGTTCACACCTACCAGCCATTCCTCAGAAGGAAGAATTGGGCAATCTCTCTGTAGATATAACACCTCAGAAACTCAAGGAGGGGTCACTATGGGTTGAATCAACTTGACAGGAGTGAGTTTGGTTTTTTTTTTTTTTATTATTTTGACCAACAGCAAAAGCATGGTGATGTGGAAAAGATGTTAGATGGGAGAGCATAGGTGAGAGTTTTGGCCTAGACTTCTTCAGGAACCAGCCATGTCATTTTGGGCAAGAACTTCATCTTTCTGGCAAATAGAAACCCTCCTACTAAGTAATAAAACTCATCTTCATCACCTAGGATAGGACAGATTGATGAACAGAGCAGTGGGCAAAAGCATTGCTTTCTGGTTCAGTGTTTTCTAATCTACCAGAGGTGTGGAGAAACAGATGATCTAGAAAGGCTGAAGGCATACTTATACTATCCCAACACTTTTTAGTTATTTGTGTGTGTGTGTGGCCAGAAAAGGAATGGAATGTTTATTCAAAGAAAATTGATAAAAGGAAAAAATTAATAGCAGAAATTAATAAAATAGAAAACAAGTATACAATAGACAGAATCAACAAATCCAAAAGTTGTTTCCTTGAAATGATGAATAAAATTAATAACCTTCTTAAAGAAAGAGAGGAATTGAAAGAGAAAGATAGTATGAACAAATAACCAGTATCAGGAATAAAGAAAGGGAATAGCATCATAGATTTTATAGTCATTAAAAGACAATAAAATATGATCACTTTTAAGTCAGTAATTTGAAACTCTAGATGATACATTCCTAGATAAGAACACTTATCAAAGTTCATAAAAAAAGAAATAGAATCCTATATTTTTCCATTTACTATTGATGCAATAAAGTACTCTGACTCATGGTGACACTATGGGTGCAGAGTAGAACTATTCCGTAACATTTAAGAGGATGTTACCTTTTGGAAGCCAATTGCCGGGCCTGTCTTCCAAGTTGTCTCTGGGTGGATTTGAACTGTTAACCTCTCATCTACTAGTTGAGCATTTAACCACCTAATAGTTCCATCCTGCCTTTCCTGATGACCTGCTTATGGATTTTGGAGATGCCTAGCCAGCCCCCAACAACCACAAAAGCAAATTCCTTGCAACAAATGTATATAGTAACCAAAACCAGAAAAACCAAACTCGCTGCCGTCAAGTCAGTTCCAACTCTTGGCAACCCCTCCTTGGGTTTCCAAAGGGATATCTCTATGGAAGTGGATTGCCCAGTCTTCCTTCCGAGGAGTGGCTGGTGGGTTTGAATCACCAACCTTCTGGTTAGCAGTCAGACGCCTTTGGCTCTGTGCTACCAGAGCTCCTATATATAGTAAGGGTACCATATATCCCCTACTAGTTCTTTTTCTCTGGTTGAACCCTGACTAGTACAGAGAATCTTATGTTGTCACAGTCAGATATCGGCTGGAGCTGCAGTCATCTGAAGGCTTGACTGGGCTAGACATCCAAGATGTATATGGGTGCAACTTGATAAACTAAATTCAAAATTGATACAGAAATAAAAAGTGCATTTAAAGGTTATGTGTCATTTTTTTCTCTGGATGTTTCTAAGATTTTCTTTTTGTCTCTGGTTTTTAGGAGCTTTATTATAAGGTGCCTCAGTGAATTTTAATTGTATTTATCCTTTTCAGTGTTTGTACCTTTTCTTGAATACATACCTTACTTTATTAATCAATTTAGGAAAATTCTCAGCTATTATTTTTTAAAATATTGTTTCTGCACCAATCTCTCCATTCTTCCTTCCATTTCAGGATGTTAATTACATGTATTGTGATCTTTGCACTGACGAGACACAGGGGACTGAGCGAAAAGGTCCAGACTCCAGTATTTGTCTCTCCAATCCTCCTTCTGCCTAGGACTCTTGCTCTGCTCCAAGAACTGGCAAATATTCAGAGGGAAAGCAGAGTATAGAGTTGGGCTCAATTTATAGAGGTGAGCTTGTCTTCTTTCTGGGTTCTTGCACTCAAGTCCTAATCTTCTTAGCAGATCTCTGATGCCTTTAAAATTTTAGAAGGGAGGAGGATGGATTTTTATCTAGCTTTTAAAAAAAATCTTTTTTTTGGTAATAGTGTTGGTCTGCTATGAATTATTTCATCACAGTTAAAATCTGGAATTAATTTAATGGAAAATAGACTAAGCTTACTCTGAGTATCTTTAAGCCAATGGGTAAAATTTGCAAGGAAGCAAATTTGGGGTACAAAATAAGGGAGAACTTTCTAATAGTTAGAATTGTCCCAGAATGATATATGTATTCTTATGGGGAAGCAAAGAAGTCGAAGAAATTTTGGAACGGGAGAGGACTTTAGATATCTCTTTTAAAACAAACAAACTCACTGCCACTGAGTTGATTCCGACTCATAGCAATCCCCATTAGGTTTTCAAGGCTAAAATCTTTACAGAAGCAGACTGCCCCATCTTTCTTCTGTGGAGCAGCTGGTAGTAAATTTTATTTTTTCCTCAGAACCCACTTAGGATCACAATGGACAAAGTGGGCAAGGAGATTAGGAGAGAAATATTAACCTTTTTTCACTCCATGTAAATCTAGTGATTCTGCCAATCATAGAACAGTCTTCCCCTAACACTCTTTTAGTGGTAGACATGTGACCCATACTTGACCATTAACAGTACCCTACTCCCCTAACGACAATAGGTCCAAAGGATGGGTATGCAACAAAAAGAGGGGTAATTTGAGTTCTTTCCGAGGTCGATATACAGATCTTGGGAAATAGAAATCTTTTTCTGCAGAATTACTAAGCTGGGATGATGCGAGACTGAAGTTGGTTGTTGTTAAGTGCCGTCGAGTCATTTCCGACTCATAGCGACCCCATGCACAGCAGAACGAACCACTGCCCAATCCCGCGCCAGCCCCACAATCCCTGCTATACTTGAGCGCATCATTGCAGCCACCATATCAATCCATCTCGTTGAAGGCCTCCCCCTCTTTCGT
>NW_006921699.1:8499062-8513838 GCF_000298275.1 Orycteropus afer afer | reverse complement strand
AACTGTTCCTCTATCTGGCTTCCTGGCTTTTAATCCCCTTTCTCCTACTCTTCTGGCCTGCTTCTTTGGGCGTCCCTAAGTTGTCTCTCCTCACCTGTAACCCTGGGGCTGACTGCTCTTCTGTCCCGGTTCAAGGCTTTTATCCCCTTTCTCCTGCTCTTCCGGCCTGCTACTCTGGCGTCCCTGCGTTTTCTCTCCTCACCTGTAACCCTGGGGCTGAATTCCTAAACTGGGATGATGCGAGACTGAAGTTGGTAGTGGCTGCTTTTCTATGGTAGAAGCCTATTTACAAGAGAGGAGATAAGGTCAATACAGAGATAAGCAGAGCTGAGAGAAAGGGAATGTTCTCAGGATGTTGTTTGAGTTCCTAGATCCAGCCATGCTAGTTTTAGCTGCATTTACATCACTTTTAATTAAAAGAATCTTGAGTAATTCATTCTCTAACTTTTCAAAAGAAGCAGCTGGGACTCATATGGAGAAAGTGACTGATAAGGTTACCCAGCATGTCAGGGGCAAAATTTAGACTTGAAATCAAGTCTCCTGATTCCTTTCCCAGTGCATTTTCTACCATGCTGTGCTTTATATACTTTATATTGTGAATTATCAACATTTTCTGAATGGTACTACAGGTCTATTTTCATACTATACTGAATCCGGTCAAAATCCATCCATATAATTTAAGCAAAAGATGACCAATTATGTATTGTGGATTATATGAAATGAGAAGACAGTTGAGATGAATTGATTTGTATCTAGGTAAGCCCAAGTAGAAGATTCAATCATGTCATTATTAAAGGCAGGGGCCATGTGCTCAGTTCTAGTTTTTTGTACAGTGGAACATCTGCTATATTTTGGATGCAGCAATGGGGTCTTTCATAAATGTATTCAAAGGTAGTTCCTTCACACTGGGCTTCTTCCATAGAGTAAACTCAATAAGTATTTATAGGAAGGAAGGATAGGAGAGAGGAAGGGGTGGGGGGAGGAGAAAAGGAGGAGGGAGGAAGGAAAATAAGAAAGAAGAGAAGGTGGGAGAAAAGGAAAAAGAAAGAAAAAGTACATAGAATTCAAGCAAAATATCTATTGTTTTTCTTTACTGTTCAAAACAGCTTACGTTCAATAACTAGTACCTTACAGTGATCTCAAAATATGTCTATATGTTAAACCTAGTTCACTTTGCTTTCCCTAAATGGAAGAAACTGTGAGAAGAGAAACCTCAAGAACCCCAAAACCACTAGGCCATCTTCATAGGGCCATAGATTAGGAGCAATTGAGGTAACAGAAGATGGTGACACTTGATATATGCACTAACAGTGGCAGTTCCATGAACACATGGCTCAGTCATGATCAGTACTATTCATTTACAAGGGTGGTGTATTAGCATAAACTGTGAAAGTAGGCATTTCCTGGATTTAGTAACACAATGAGTATCATTTGAGTAACCTTGGGTGCTTCATGATTAATATATTTCAAGATTATTCTATTTGAACTATTGGTTAGTATGTGCTGCAGCATTCTTTGTGATAATAATTTTTAAACCACAAACAGGATATAGACAGATATTGAAAAAAATTTTCAGAGTCAGAGAAATAGATTAACATCCAAAGAATTTGTTTTGCTTGGCTTTGTAAAGTTACTCAGGCACTTTAAAACTCTCTGCTTTCTGGTTTGAAGTTCAGTAACAAAAGGCAACACCCCAAAAGATCCCTTAGTATCATAATCATACAACTGAAGGCATCTTTTGTCATACTATATTTAGTTAAAATTTAGATATTATATATAAAAAAGGGAGATATTTCACTATTACTCTCAAATTGAATTAGAAAAATAGGGTCTACTATTTGAATTTTTATATTAAAATGAGGTTTTCTTTAATTAAAAAATCTTCAGTATAAGATCTAATTTCACTTGTAAAAGGTTTTATTGATGTTTCCATCAAATGTTTTATACTCCAGGCATGGTACACTATAGTAACGATTTTGAACTTTTAAAATACATGTAAAGCTTCATTAAAGGATGAATTTTGTTATGCTTCACTGATGTTACTGACATCAACTTGCCATGTCATTTATTGCTGAAAAACATATGAGAGAGCATGGTTCACTGTCTGGCAAATAGTTCATAGGTTTCTTGTGTCTGTTCTTCCTTCTGTTTGTCTCAAGGTCCATGCCACTGCCTCTCTGAGAAATACTAAAGACTTGATTGTGCCATTTAGCAATTTACAGTCTTTTTGTGAGACAGTTACAATAGCACCACATGCAATTTTCACCACTGATTCTTTAATTCAAGTGTTCATTCAATAAATATGTGTCATTCACTGTTCAAGTTTCTGAAAATAGAGATGGACCAAACAGATATGGTAGTGCTTTGGGGACTTTTATTCTTGTGGGAGAGAGAGTAAGGAATAAGGAACAAGCAAATGAATAAATGAAAAAAAAGAAAACTATTTTAGAGATTGATAAATGCTATAAAGAAAATAAAATAGGCAATAAGATAGAGGAGGTGGGAAGAGTGTGATATGAGTGAGATCACTTAGGAAAATCTTACTGAAGAAAGGACATTTGAGCCCAACCAAACCTGCATGAGAAAAAGGAGACAGCCTGCATATTCCAGTCCAAGAGAACAGCAGGAACAAAAAGAATGGACTGGCATCATGTAGGAAGAAAGAGAGTAAGCAATTTTGAGGAAGGGATGAGGTTAGAGAAGAAAGCAAGGGTCTGAGATTGTGTGAAACCATGGGTTCTGATGGGAAATTGACACTTTGTTCCAAGAATTTGTGGAAAAAGTTGAAGGTCCTCAAGTAATACAGTGATCTATGATTTATATTTTAAAAGATTATTGTGCTTGATGGTGAAAAATAGATTACGGGAGGCAAACAGAAAGAGTATGGAAGACTACTGGTTGTGTTTTTGTAGGTTGGGTCCTGCAAAAGGTCCAGGCAGAGTTAAGTAGGCAAGGTTGAAATCCAGCCCTTGTTCCAGTCACCAAACCCTATATCCAGCGTGAGCCTACCTTCACCTGGAGGAACAGGTATCCTTTTTTCTCACACAAAGCACCATATGGCAGGAAGCAGCTTCAGGAGTGAGACCTGTTCTTGTTATGTGCCATCGAGTCAGATCCGACTCATAGAGACCCCTCCTTGGGTTTCTGAGGTGGTATCACCATGGAAGTAGATTGCCCACAGGGAAGAGGATAATTCAATAATCTTTGCAAGAGATGATAGTTGCGATGGAGGTAGAGAGAAGTGGGTGGATTTAAGATATGTCTGGAAGAGGTAGAGCTGGAAAGACTCATTAATGGATTAGATATTGGGGAAGAGAGAAATCAAGAATGAGCCTTAGGTTCATGTGGTGGTGTAATTCACTTCAGTAGAGAAAATTGGGGATAGACTTTTTATTTTGGCAAAGTGCATCAAGAATCTAATTTGAGCTAAGGTTAGTCTGATGTTAGTCTGTTGTTAGATGTCAAGCAATCAGATTTATAAGTTGAGGACCTTCATGATTCTATTACCTATAAACCAGAAATGCAAAGTAATCATAGCCTTTTCTGGAATCTTCCTCATAATTTATGATCCATTGGAGGATGAGGCCAGGTGCAGGAGGAGGAAACTAGTGTTTATCCAGTCTGATATACCTAGTTTGCAGGAAGAATTTAAACAAGCTCATTCCTTCAGGACTTTCTCCCTTCTTCTATCATACATCTCTTCCCAAGATGTTATATGAACAGTGCCCTCCCAGAAGTGCCTGGAAGGAGTTGGCTTTTCCAGAAGTACCTAGAATTAGGCCTTGGATCTTTTTTGTGTGCTTTACCTCCTCTGAACTCTGCAACAATGCACCTTATTCACATGGTCACTGCTCATCCTGCTGGCATTCACTGCTGAAGCTAACAGCCAGTGTGGCTTGTTGAGGGCTTGGCTCTGGGGCTTCCTGGCTGGCTTAGCCTCATGTCAGCTAGCTCTGTACAACCCTCTGGGTGTCTGCCATATTCTCCAGCCAGTTCCTGGCCCAAAGGCCTGCCTTGCCCCTTATGGCCCCAGTCCTTGTAGATAATCCACTAACTCTCTACTCAGCTACTACCCATGGACACTTTAAAGATATGTGGGGATTTTTGAGTTCCATCACCACATGGGAAATGTTGTTTACTACCATTGAATCTACTCCAACTCATGGTGACCTTATATACACAGAAGGAAACATTGCCCAACCCTCAGTCATCCTCATGATTGCAAGCATATTCAAGTCCACTGTTGTGGTTATTGTGCCAATCCAGCTCACAAAGGGTCTCCCTCACCCCTGTTGGCCCTCTACTTCACCAAACATGATGTGCTTCTATGATTGATCCCTTCTCATGTTATATCCAAGTGATACAGGCAATGTTCTATCATGATACATAAGGTTTTCATTGGCTAATTTTTAGAGTAGAACTCCAAGCTTTTCTGCCTAATCTGTCTTAGTCTGGAAGCTCTTCTGAAACTTGTCCACCACAGTGACCCTGCTGGAATTTGAAATATAGGTTGCATTGCTTCCAGCATCATGACAAAACACAAGCCACCACAGTATGACAAATTGAGAAATGGGTGGTATTCATGGGAGCTACGTGGCTTTAGGAAGTTAAACTCCAGCCCTTTCTCTGCCTGACCTGATTTTACTCTGATATGTTCATCTACTACCTCCTCCCCACGACCCAGGTTGGCATAAAGGCCATGATGATCTGTTTTCAGAATCCCCAAAGTAAATCAGACAAAAATCCCTTCCTCTCAGCATTCCCCTCAAGAAGTGTAACACGTACCCCCCTGCCTGGATAGACATCCTGAGAGGGGTGATCAGCACCCATATGTCTCCCCTCTGCTTCTTCTATTTTCCATCTTCTTTCCTACTGAAGGATCTCCTTCAGTACCTGAATAGGTGGGCTTCCAACATTTTATTCCTCCTGGTCTGTTCTCTTACCCTGAGGCAGCCACACCACAACCAGCCCTCAGAATCAGGAGAGAAATCTTCCCTTTACTTTGAATCATAATATTTTGAAGAAACTTTAAAATTCTTCCAGCTGCACTTCTATACCTTGATGGCTACAGCAGCATGGGAAAGTGATCTGATTCTTGATAAGGGAAACAAAACCTGGATATATTTTTAAATATTACATTTGTCACAAGATTTTGTAGCTCAGTGAAGCTGTCAGTGCTGAAGATATAATTTGGGAGTTGTCAGCAAATGAATGAGGCAAGTCATGATAGAGAAAAGCAGAGAGCCCAGGGCTGAGTAGTGGTGCAATCCAGTATTTAGAGGCTGAAGAAAAAGAACCAAAACCCACTGCCCTCAATTTGATTCTGTGTCACAGTGACCTTATAGGATAGGATGGAACTGCCCCATAGGGTAAAAATCCAAGGCTGTAAATCTTTATGGAAGCAGACTGCCTTATCTTTCTCCCAAAGAGCAGCTGGTAGATTCAAACAACTAAAGTTTCCATTAACAGTCAAGTGCTTAAACCACTGCATCATGAAGGATACTTTGAAAAAAGGGAAAAAAGCCAGCAAAAGACACTGAGAAAGTAGTGTATGAGATAGGAATGAAATGAATAGAGTGTCACTGGGGCCAGGAGAGGAGCAGGCTCAACTGAACAGAATGTGGCTAGCAGGTCAAGCCTGTAAGGACTCTAACGCATAATGCTGACCCTGATCCTGGCCGTCATTCTTCCTTAGAAGGATAATGAAGATAAGCTGAAATGAATAAAATGACTAATAATTTATCTAAGAAAACTATTGGTAACATAATTTCATAAAATCACATCACCATTTGAATTAAGATGATGCTCTATTCAGCGAATTCTGTGCTCTTTGAGCCAAACTGAAACCCATCAGGATGACTGAAGTAATGAACGCGGGCTATTGGAGATCCCCCGCTGTTACTCAGAACTTTTAGAGGTACCCACAGGATCCTCCAATCTGCCTCTTATGAAGCAATGTGAGGAGCAGGGTGACTGTCTCTTTCCCTGCTTATCTTTTTCTGAAATCAATCTGGAAAACACATTAGTCTTTCATTCTTTCAGGCAAACAATAAAGCATAATGTTTTGTGAGTGAGGCCTCTGCTGGGTTGTACGCTTTCTTTCTCAGGTGTTCTGGAGATGGTAGAATTGTAACCAGAGGTAGAGCCTCCTTTCCCACTAAAAGGAGCAGTGCCATAAATGCCACCATGTGCATGATGCCTGTGTCCTGCTGCCTTTCCCCACCATTGCTCTAAGTTCTTGATGCCTAACACCACTATCATGACCTTCATTTGCAATTGTGATGGTGGCCATAGTAGGGATTTTATTCATTTCTTTCACTCCATTTTATACATTTAATCATATCAAGATACATATGACCATGGAGAAAATAATCCAAAAATAGTTTTGAGTTCAGAGTTTGAATAGTCTGTTTATTTTAATGGTCAACCTTAATACAACAATGTCTTGGATCCTAGTTCTACCTCTCACTGACTGAATGACTTTGGAGGTCCATTCAGGGGGAATAGCAAGAAACTTTCCATCTAATTTAGACTGGGCTTCCAGGACCTCTTACTACTCATGGAGGAAGGGTAGAAGTAGATGTGATTATGGGAAAGAATGCTGAATCAGGAAACAAGGAGAGAATCACCATGATGCACCCCATCCAAGGAAGGAGGATAGAGAGGTGGAAAGTGACTTAGCAGGCAATCGTTTGCACTTGGGGCCAACAAGATAGAGTTGGCAAATCTGAGAAGCTGTTCAGGAAATGTTTTAAGCTACTAAGTTTTGGGATAATTTTTTATAGAGCAATAAATAAAAAATACATCACCCTTGTCATTTAAAAAAGTTTCAACATGGAATGGCACAGGTAAGAGCAGAGTAAGGGAAGGGTTGCCACATCATGAGAAGGAGTTAAGCTCAGAGTAACTGAAGGGATTTCTATAAGCCCCATCCAACCTCCATGGAACCACTAACAACTTCTCAGTGGTGCTAGAAGCTAGAGACATAACAGGTTATAGGAAAGAGATGAATGGAGACAAAGTTCAACTTTTCTTCTGTCTTCCCTCTAAAGCACCTACAGCAGGAGCTGGAGACCTAGGAGAATAGTGACACCCAGCCTTGATGCTACTGATTATAGGGCTTGTTGTCTGGCTAGAGGAGAACTCTGTGAGGTCAGCAACAATGAAGATATCACCTAGAGAGAGGATTTGTGGTGACTGGCCTCCAGCTTTGAAGAGAAAATAATGAAACCTTGTTCTTGAGCTAACATAAAATTCCATCAAGGTTTACTACCATCCTTATCCTGGGGGGAGGGGGAAACCCTACTAGATCTCTAAATCAACAAAGAAAAAAAGTACAATACATCTAAATTTGTCTTCTGTTTTTGTCAAGGACTAAAAGAATTGTACATTGACTGTTGGAGCCCATCTCAGTTACTGCTAGTGATTATCTTTCTGAACAACTCTCCATATGCATTAGCAGAGCTTAAGATTACCAGATATATTAAAAGACTCAGCAATTTAAATAGAGCATTCAGAGCAAATGACCCTGAGTGAAAAAGTACTTAATGAAAAATAAGAGCAAGAACTCAAGATAGAGAATGATGTGGTATGGTGAATAATCAGTGGAACTTAATGTTATTAACAATAACACACAAATGCTAAGACATCATGTAAAACTTAATAATCATACAAACTTAGAATTACAGATTTTCTTTAACTCATATGAGATGTGAGGGAAGATGAAAGAAGGAAACCAGGGGAAATATCTTGAAATGCTCATCTGATGATTGGAAATTGATACCTCTCTTTCATTACAGATAATATTGAAGAAACATAAGTTCAAAGATAGCTTTTAACACAAAAAGGTAATCACTACTGAAGGTGAAATAGATCTTTGGAAAATAAAAAAACCTAAAGGAACAAGGAAAATATCTTCTATAGAGAAAAAGGAAAGAGAGAAAAAGGAAATGACAAGAAAGCATAATGAATAGAAAAGCATAAAATAAGGCAGTAAGAAAGGACCAAATATTAGTCAGCAAATTAAATGCAAATGAGTTAAATTTTCATACTAAAAGACGAGACTTCAACAAACCAACTCAATGAAAATGGTCAATAGCAACATTAGTTGCAATAGTCTAACACTTGAAACCACTGCTGTTATCAGTTGTTGAATAGGTTAATAAATTATGGTATATTCATACAATGGAAGCCAAGAAAACAAACTACACATTCCCATAAGACCATGGATAAGTTCCCAAAACATAATGGTGAGCCAGAAAACCAGACCAAAAAATAAATATTGTATGATTCCATGTACTTAAAGTTCACAAAGGAGCTCAGGTAGTGTAGTGGGTAAGGAATTTGGCTGCTAACCACAAAGTCAGTGGTTCAAACCCACCAGCTGCTCTGTGGGAGAAATATGAGGCAATCTATTTCCATAAAGATTTACAGCCTTGGAAAGCCAATGAGGGTCTCTATGAGTCAGAATCAACTCGATGGCAGTGGGTTTGGTTTTTTGGTTTTAAAGTTCACAAACAGGAAAACCTATTCTATGGTGTTATTGTTGTTGTTGTGTGCCTTGGAGTAGGTCGACTCATAGTGACCCCTCCTTGGGTTTCTGAGGCAGTATGACTACGGAAGTAGATTACCCAACCTTCCTTCCAAGGAGTGGCTGGTAGGTTTGAACCGCCAGCCATCTGGTTAACAGTCAAGTGCCTTGGGCACTATGCTATCAGAGCTCCTATTCTATGGTATTAGTGGTCAGAATAGTGGCTGCTTTTGAGGAGGTGGGAAAGAGTAAAGATTGGGAAAGCAGGGATTCTGAGGTTCTGGTAAAGTTCTATTTCTTGAACTGGGTGGTGACGATACAGGTGTATTAACTGTGTGATAATTCATTAAGTTTTACAATGAAGGTTGTGTATTTTTCTGCATGTTAGTTTTATCACAATAAAAAGTAAAATGAAAAGAAAGACAGGCTCCAGAATTGAGCAGTAAATTTTACCTTTAAGCTCTTTATAAGAGCTATGCTCTGGTAGCATAGTGGCTAAGGCACTTGACTGCTAACCAGAAGGCTGGTGGTTCAAACCCACCAGCCACTTCTCAGAAGGAAGGTTGGGCAATCCTACTTCTGTAGTGATACTGCCTCGGAAAACCAAGGAGGGGTGGCTATGAGTCAGGGCTGACTCGACGGCACATAAAAACAACAACAACAACGTTTAGTAAGTGAAACATAAACATTAAAAATAAAGAAATGGGCTAAGTTTATTAGGTGATTGAAAATAAAAAGAAAGCAGAATTGGCAAACCTAGTAAGACAAAATAGAACAACAACAAAGAAAAAGACCACTCCTTGGGTTTCTGAGGCAATATCTCTAGAGAATTAGATTGCCCAACCCTCCTTCCAAAGAGTGACTGGTGGGTTTGAACCGCCAGCCTTCTGGTTAGCAGCCAAATGCTTTAGGCACTTGACTCCCAAAGAGAGCTCCCAAAGAGGTATGTTTTAAATTAACAAAGGGTATAACTTTCAAAAAGATATGTTATGAATTTTTACCCAGAAAACCACATAGCAATGAAATATATGAAGCAAAAACTGTTGAAAATAGAATAGTTGTCAAAATCATAATCACAGTACATTACTTTAATATATCTCTTATAAGTTCACAGATCAAATAAAGGTAAATAAGGATATAGGACATGAAAACAATATTAAAATGCTTGATTTTTCAAGAAAGATCATTTTGTCAGGATTGTACACTGCAGAGAATATATATTCTTTACAAATATCTAGGCAACACTTACGAAAACGAATCCCATATTAGGCCTCAAAGAAGCCCTCAATTAGAAAGTAGAAACTAGATAGGGTGCATTCTCTGACAACAGATACAACAATATTCAAAATTAACTGCAAAAGAATAATCAAAATATTTTTCCTATGAAGTATTATTCATTTAATTATTATTTTTAAATAACTCTTGTATCAAAGAAGAAACCAAAACTGAAATTATAAACTACTAAGAAATTACTGAGGATGAGCAAGTTCCATGCCCAAATCTATGTGATGCTGATGAGCTGTGTTCAAAAATAGGTGCCTACTTATCCAGCAATAGCTGTGTGATCCTAGACAAACTGCCTACCTCTCTAAAGCTTTGGGACTTCTCATCTTTAACTAATAATATCAACTACTTCCACCACTTCCATGGTGTGCCAGGCACTATTCTAGGGACTTCGAATGTATTAATTCACTTATCCCTCACAAAAACCTTGTGATGTGGAATATATAGCTATACCATTTTATAGATGAGCAAACTCAAGTACAGGAGAGTCATCTGCCCAAGGTCACAGAGTTATGAGTGGCAAAGAATGGCTAACTTGAGTCTGCACTCATGACCACTATGCTTCTGATAAGGCTCTATGGAGTTGCTGTGAGAATTCAGTGAGATATACATGTAGACTGTGCAGTACATAGTGGACTCACTCATTGGAGCAGTTATTTGTTTAAGCAGGGAACTGAAGAAGCTAGAAACAGGAACAGTGAAATAATTTTAAATTAAGTAAGAAGAAAGAGTTAATAAAGACAAAATTATAAAATGCTGAATTAGAAAAAAGAAAAACCACAGAACTGATAAGTTAAAATAAAACTTGAATCTTTGAAAATAGTCAAATACACAATGTTTGACAATTCTTTTGATGAAGAAAAGGTGGGTGAAATGTGTAATGTTAGAAATGAGAAGTAACTACAGATATGGAAGAAATTAATATTGTAAAATTTTATGCTAGCAAATTTGTCAATCTAGATGAAAATGATAACTGTGGTGGTTAAGTTTGTGTGTCAACTTGGCTGGGCCTGGTTGAGTGGCTGGGCAGCTGGATGTAGTTATTCTCCATGGGCAGATTGGTAATTATCTCCGTGGTGGAATCTATGGGAGCAGCTGAGTAGCTGCTTTAGGTGTGTGGTCTGCTTCCCGTGTATAATACACAGCTTTGGGAATGGTCTCTAGGCTTTTGTCACACTTGAACACTGCATGTAGCCAAGTCGTTGTTGAACAGCCTGCCATGACCTGCCAAACTTGGGACTTAATCTGGACTTGAATTCGTGGCCTGCCATGTTGTTTGATAACATTGGGACTGTACCTTTTTAGTTGTCATCCTCAGCATCCAACAACTGTCTGAGTGAAGAAAAGCCTCTAGCTTCAGAGGACCAGGAACAGGATACATGATAAGTAGAAGCAGTAACCATATTTCACCCCAAGTTTATGATCTCAAAACTCACACTCTCTACACCGTGCAATGCTCTACCTACAAATTTATTTCTCAAAAAGATATAAGTAGACACTCCCTTGAATAGGAATTACAAAGATCTTTCTTCCTTCAACTATCATGTATTGGCTACCTTTTATGTACATGCATCATGTCAGACTATTTAGTGAGAGTGATCATTTTTAGAGAGCTTGGAGAGTCTATAAATTCCTGTTCAAATATCTTTAAGTTTCCTGAGACACTTGAGCTAAATATTTGTTTAAAACTGTTTTTTTCCACATCTCATTCTTTAAGAGACTCTTCTGCTTGAAAGGAAAATCAACTACATCTAAAAAATCACCAGTGACTAAGCTGAAATGCCTTTGTCATGTGTTGTCCGCCAATTAGTACAATATCCCAGATTCCCATGCTAGCTGCCGGTTTTGTCTCTACCTTCTGTATAAGAAGACCAACCAGGACTAGGTTGGACGTAGGTATTTGATCTTTTGGGGGGATATTGTCAATGGTATCATTCTCTTGATTTCCTTTTCTGAGTTCTCCCAGTTAGTGTAGAGAAACCCAAGTGATTTTTGTGTGTTGATCTCGTACCCTGAAGCTGAACACTTCTATTAGTTCCAGTAACTTTCTTGTGGAATCTCTAGGATCTTCTATGTATAGGATCATGCCATCTGCAAATATGGAGTTTTACTTTTTCCTTACCAATTCTGATGCTCTTTATTACCCTTTCTTGCCTATTGTTCTGGCTTGGACTTCCAGTACATTACTGAATAAGAGTCATGATAATAGGCATCCTTGCCTCATTCCTGTTCTCAGGTGAAATGCTTTCAATCTCTCTTTGTTGAGAATATGTTGGCTGTTAGTTTTGTATATATACCCGTAATTATGTTGAGGAATTTGCCTCCCATTCCTATTTTGTTAAGAGTTTTTGTCAGGAAATCATGTTGGATTTTACTGAATGCCTTTTCAGCATCAATTGAGATGATCACATGATCATTTTTCATTATTTATGTGGTGAATATATTGACTGATTCTCTGATGTTGAACCACCCTTGCCTCCCTGGTAAGAATCCCACCTAATCATGATTTATTTGTTTATGATATGTTATTGAATTCTATTAGCTAAAATTTTGTTGAGAATTTTTACATCTTTATTCATGAGCGATATACTGGTCTGCAGTTTTCTTTTTTTGTGGTATCTTTGCCTAGCTTTAGTATAAGAGTGATGCTGGCTTCCTAGAATAAATCAGAGAGTATTCCTTCTATTTGTTCTGTAATACTTTGAGTAGAATTGGTGTCAACTCTTCTCTGAATGTTTGGTAGAACTACCCAATGAAGTTAACTGGGCCGCGATATGTTTTTGATGGGAGTCATTTCAATAGCATCTTCCATTTCTTCTTTTGTGGTGGGTCTATCAAGGTTTTCTGCCTCTTTTTGTGTTATTTTAGGTTAAGTATTGTGTGTCTGGAAATTTATCCATTTCTTCTATGTTTTCAAACTTGTTAGAGTATAATTTTTTGTAATATTCTGTTATGATCCTTTTTATCTCAGTTGGTTCTGTTGTAATGTCACCCATCTAATTTCTTATTTTGCTTATTTGCATCTTCTCATTTTTTCCCTTTGTCAACTTAGCCAGTAGTTTGTAAATTTTACTGATTCTTTCTAAGAACCAACATCTAGTCTTATTGATTCTTTCTATTGTTTTTCTGTTTTCTATTTCATTGATTTCTATTCTAATCCTTATTATTTCCTTTCTTCTGTTGACTGTGAGTTTCTTTTGCTGCCTTTTCTATTTGTTCAAGTACTTCTTGTTGTTGCTTGGTGCCATCAAGTTGTCTCCAACTCATAGTGACCCTATGCACAGCAGAATGAAACACTACCCAGTCTTGTGCCAGCCTCATGATCCTTGCTATACCTGATCCCATCATTGTAGCCACTGTGTCTATCCATCTCATTGAGAGCCTTCCCCTTCTTGGTTGACCTTCTACCTTACCAAGCATGGTATCCTTCTCCAGGGAATGGTTCCTCCTGACAACGTGACCAAAATAGGTGAGACGAAGTCTAGACATTCTCGCTTCCAAGGAGCATTCCAGCTGCACTTCCTCCAGGACAGATTTGTTAGTCCTTTTAGCAGACCATGGTACTCTTTGCATTGTTCTCCAACACCACAACTCAAAAGCATCATTTCTTCTTCAGTCTTCCTTATTTATTGTCCAGTTCTCACATGCATAAGAGGTGATTGAAAATACCATGGCTTGGCTTAGGTGCATCTTAGTCTTCAAGGAGACATCTTTGCACTTCAGCACTTTAAACAGATCTTTTGCAGCACATTTGCCCAATGCAATGCATTGTCTGATGTCTTGACTGCTGCTTCCATTGGTGTTGATTGTAGAACCAAGTAATATGAAATCCTTGATAACTTCAATCTTTTCTCCATCCACTGTGAAGTGTTTATTGGACCAGTTGTAAGGATTTTTGTTTTCTTTATATTGAGGTGTAATCCATACTGCAGACTATAGTCTTTAATCTTCATTAGAAAGTGCTTCAAGTCATCCTGACTTTCAGTAAGCAAACTTGTGTCATCTGTGTATCATAGGTTGTTAATGATTCTTCCTCCAACTTTGATGCCATGTTCTTCTTCATGTAGTCCAGCTTCTTGGATTATTTGCTCAGCATGCAAGTTGAATAAGTATGGTGAAAGGATAGAAGCTTGACACACTCCCTTCTTAATTTTGAACTGTGCAGTATCCCCTTGTTCTGTTCAGATGACAGCCTACTGGTCATGTAAATGTTCCTCATGAGCACAATCAAGTGCTCTGGAATTCCCATTTAACTCAATGTTATCCGTAATTTGATATGATCCACACAATCGAATGTTTTGCATAGTCAATAAAGCATAAGTAAACATCTTTCTGATATTCTTTGCTCTAGAGAAACCACGTGACCAGGACTTATTTGTTGGTAATTTTTTTAATGACCTGTTCAATTTCTTCTTTTGCTATGGGTCTGTTCAAATTTCCCACCTCAATCTATGTTAGTTAGTATGTTTCTAGGAATCTGTCCATTTCTTCTAGATTTTCAAATTCATGAGAGTACAATTCTTCATAATATCCTGACATTATCCTTTTTATTTCCATTGATTCTGTTGTGACATAACTCATTTCATTTCTTATTTGTGTTATTTGTACTCTCTCCCTTTTTTTCCTTTGTTAAGTTTCCCAGTGGCTTGACAATTTTATTAACCTTTTCAAAGAAGCAACTTCTAGTCTTGTTGATTTTCTTTCTATTGTCTTACTCTTTTCTGTTTCATTTATTGCTACTCAAATCTTCATTATTTCTTTTCTTCTGATGACTATACGCTCTTTTTTTTTCTAAGATAAGAGGTATGTTTTATTTATTTTATTTTATTTATTCTGATTTGGGTGAAGATTTACAGAGTAAATTCACTTTCCATACAGCAGTTCACATATATTTTGTCTCATGTCATTGACCACAGTTTACCACAATGCAAAAGTTCCCCTCCCACTTCCTCCCCATAGTTA
>NW_006921699.1:8467417-8471325 GCF_000298275.1 Orycteropus afer afer | reverse complement strand
CTGCGATGATGGGCTCGAGTATAGCAGGGATTGTGGGGCTGGTGCGGGATCAGGCAGTGTTTCGTTCTGCTGTGCATGGGGTCACTATGAGTCGGAAACGACTCGACGGCACTTAACAACAACAACAGAAATGTCCTAATTTCACCATGATATTTTAGGGATAGTTTTTCTGGATATATAATTCTTGGTTGTAAATTTTTGTCTTTCAGAGTTTTATAGATATCATCCCATTGCCTTCTCACCTTCATAGTTGGTGCTGAGAAATCAGAACTTAGTCTTATTGGTTTACCTCTGTCGGTAACTTTTCGTTTCCTATGCTGCTTTCAGTAGTCTTTCTTTGTTTTTGGTTTTGGTGAGTTTGATTATGATATGTCTTCGTGATTTTCTTTTAGAGGTCTATCATGTTTGGGCTTCACTGAAGTTCTTAGTGGATATCTTTTCATGTTTCATCATATTAGGGGAATTCTCTTCCAACAAATCTTTGACAATTTTCTCTGTGGTTTTATTTGTCTATTCCTGTTCTGGAATTCCAATTACATGTAGATTAATCCTTTTGATAGTTTCCCACATGAATCTTAGGCTTTCTTCATCTTGTTTTGATCTTTTTTTTTCTGATTGATCCATTATCAAAGTAGTATTGAGGTGTTTGTCTTCAATCTTATCAACTCTGTCTTCCATTGGTTTGATTCTACTCCTTTGCCCATTCAATGTGTTATCTATATCTGAAATCTGAGTATTGATCTTCTGGATTTCTATTTGCTGTTTTTCTATTTTCTATTTTTTGTTTATTCTGTCAATTTGTTCTTGTATTGTTTCCCTAAATCATTCTAGAGTTTTTTTTCTGTGTTTTCCTTAATTTTGTCAGTGTTTCCCTTGCTCTGTCTCTCAATCTGTTGAAGATACCCAAATATAATTCATTTGAACTCCTTATCAGGGAGTTCCAATGCTGCTTCTTTCTCAGAGATATTTTCTGGTTTTGTGTCCTGGTCTTTTGTTTCTACTACTTTATCTTGCTTCCTTGTGTGCACTGTGATGATCTGTTTTCTCTGAGACATTCTACTCACTAGTTGTTAGCACTTACACACTCACCACCTGTCTCCTGGTGGTGTGATAGAGAATGAGAGTGTGTGCACAGATCTCTGTTAGATGTTCATAAAGAGCAGTTGAGGGTGAGTTGAGCTGGTATTGGCTGCTGTCTGTTGTTGGTCAGTTGGTGCAAAAGCAAGTGGTAGCCATCACTCAGTGGGTGGGGCTGCAGCAGGTGCAGGCGGTTGAATTGTGTTGGAATGGTTGCTGTCTTTGCCTCAGTTAGACAAACAAAATTTTAAAAAAACACCAAAAAAAAAAAAAAAAAAAAAAAAAAAAAAAAAAAAAAAAAAAAAAACAAGAGAACAAAAAAGTCAAACTGCATAAGCAAACAGGAACAATCACAAAAAAAAGAAAGAAATGTGATACATGAGAAGTACAATTTTCAAAATATATTTAAAAAGGATAAAAGAAAGAAAAAGAGGAAAAAGACACAATATCTAGGGAGGAGGGATGAAAGAAAAGAACAAGAGTAAAAGAATTATAAAGAAAAGAATGGGACAACTGAAAAAACAAGAGAGGGGAAGAACCAAAAGAAACAAAAAGAAGGGAACCAGGAAAAGGGAAGAGGAAAAAAAGAAAAAAGAACCACATCCTGGAAAGGGGGGACAGGAAGAGAGAAGGAAGATATAAAGAATAATTTAAAACAAACAAAAACAGAACTGGGTGAGTTGGGGCATGGTACCCAGGCTCTGTCAGGTCACAGACAGAGATAGAATTCTTACTGGTCAAGAAGGTGGTTGGAGGCAGGGGATGGCCACACCTCTGTTCATCAAGAGGGTGTGGGGTATAAGAGTAAAAAGGAATATTGCACATTTCTAGTCATCAGCCTCCAGTGCAGTTGACTGTGCTGTCCTCAGCAAGTGAAGCCTGTTCTTAGGTTGCGTCCAAGTAAAAACACCACTTGCATATATTCAAAATGGCCACATCTGCTGCTTGCAAATATTCAAAATGGCTGCTCCCTCAGGACAGCCAATGGTAGTCTACAAGTCTGTTTGTTTTCTTTGCTATTTTCCTTCCTGGTTGTCAGACACCAATGTAGTAGTTGGTGAGCAGAATTGATTCTTAGGCTGCTACTGGGAAACATTCAAAATGGCTGTGCCCTCAGGCCAGCTGGCAGTCCACAGCTCCTTTATTCTCCTTACTCTCTCTTTTCATTCAGGTCCTACTACTAGTTGGTATTTAATCTACTTCTTTATCTGTCCTTTCAAAGCTCAGTGTTCCAGGATTGTCTTCTGTATCAGTTTCAATTGGTTTCTCATTGCTTTGTTGCAGAGGGTCTGTGTAGCTTCTCCGCCTATTCTGCCATCTTGCTGATCTCAATTGATTGCTCTTAATCATTAAATAACACCCCTCTTTGTCCCTTTAATGGATTTTGACTTAAAGTCTATTTTATCAGAGATTATTATTGCCACTCCTGCTTTCTTTTGGTCTTTGGTTTTGCTTGCTATATTTTTTCCATCCTTTGATTTTTAATCTATTTATGTCTTTATGTCTAAGATGTGTCGCTTGTAGATAATATATTGATGGGTCATGTTATCTACTCTGCCACTCTCTTAACTACTGCATTTAAATAATTTACATTTAGTGTGATTATCAATAGGCATGAGCTTATCACTGCCATTTTGTTATGTTTGTGTGTGTGTATGTGTCTTAGGAAGCAAAACAAATAAACATTTTATATGTATATATAGAGAGAGAAAGTTTATATGTATATGTAATAGACAGAAATGTTTGTTTTGTGCTGATTTTTGGTTTTGTATGTAGGAAATAGCTCACATGGTTGTAGAGGCTGGCAAATCCCAAGTCTGGGTGTCAGATGCCATGTTGGTGGCTTATCCTGACTCACTTAATTGCAAGGGCTGATGATTCCAAGATTGACAGGTCAGATGGCAGCCTGCTGGCTCATGGGCTGTGAAGGCTGAAAAATCCAGGATGGGCTAGTAAGATAGTAGACTGCTAGCTCACAGTCTATGGAGGTTAACAAATCCCAAGATCAGCAGGCAATATGGCAGACTGCTAGCTCAAGCCCAAAGAATTGAAGGTCAGATGATGAGGTAGAGCTTTGCCAGAATGTCCATATATGTTGGATGCAGGCCACACCCTCAAAGAAACTCCCTTTCAACTGATTGGCTGCTCATAGCAGATCTCACTATGGAAGAGATTATATTATATCAAATATCCTTATGGGGGATGATTATGTTGTCATTACATAACTGCCAGTCTACATCATAATGGTAAACACTTAGATTCACAGGCCAGCTAAGTTGATACACAACCTTAACCATCTCATAGTGTTAATGGTTTCTTTATTCCTCTTAGTTTTCTGTGCTGAGTTCTTTTTGTTCATAGATTGTCTTGTCATATCTTTCATTGTTGTTTACTGAATCTTTTTAAATTTAATTTAATTTAATTTGGTGAGTTGTTGTTGTTAGGTGCCATCAAGTGAGCTCCAACTCATAGGGACCCTATTTACAACAGCACAAAACACTCCCCAGTCCTGTGCCAGCCTCACAATCCTTGCTATACCTGAGCCCATTGTTACAGCCACTGTGTCCATCCAGCTTGTTGAAGGCCTTCCTCTTTTTCTTTGACCCTCCACTTTACCAACCATGATATCCTTCTTCAGGAACTGGTCCCTTCTTACAACTTGACCAGAATAGGTGAAATGAAGTCTGGCCATACTTGCTTCTAAAGAGCATTATGGCTGCACTTCTTCCAGAACAGATTTTGGTAAGTTGTTGTTGTTGTTGTTGTTATGTGCCGTCGAGTCAAACCCGACTCATAGCAACCCCTCCTTGGGTTTCCGAGGCAGTATCACT
>NW_006921699.1:8448016-8466237 GCF_000298275.1 Orycteropus afer afer | reverse complement strand
AACAACAGCCTCCTGGTCAAGGTACAGATTCCTCATGAGTACAATCAAGTGCTCAGGGATTCCCATTCTTCTCAATGTTATCCATAATTTGTCATGATGCACACAATCAAATGCCTTTGCATAGTCAATAATGATGAATCCATGGTTATAGAGGGTGGCAAATCCCAAGTCTGGGTGTCAGATGCCAGGTTGGAGGCTTATCCTGACTCACTTAATTGCAAGGGCTGATGATTCCAAGATTGACAGGTCAGATGGCAGCCTGCTGACTCATGGGCTATGAAGGCTGATGAATCCAAGATGGGCTAGTAAGATAGTAGATTGCTAGCTCACAGTCTATAGAGGTTAACAAATTATAGCTATATCATTACTCCCCTTTTCTCCTTTGACATTGTTGTCATTTACAGATTGACATCTCTGGTTCTTTGTTTTTAGTTTGGCAGCTTTATTTTACTTTTGAGAATTCTTTATCTGGGTTGATATCTGGGTGACGCTTTCATGTTACAGTCTGCTGTCTCTGAGGCATTAAGATGTTAATGCATTTATTTATATATCTCTTTATTGATTGTATGAATGTTTGTTTTGTGCTGATTTTTTGTTTTTGTTTTTGTTTTCATGTATGTGGAGCTTTCTTCTCTTTCTGTTTAGAATGTCTTTCTTCCTTTGTATTATTTTAATTGTTGTTTTGTGGTTCTGGTCTATGTGTGACTTTGATGGTATCTGTTAGCTGGGTGTTATTTCATCTCACTAGTGAGTACAATGGGTCACACACATGTGTGAGCTCTCTGTGGTTAGGCTTGCATGTCTTCCTTTACCAGATTGCACAGGAGATATGGCAGCAGGTTTTTTCTCTGATATTGGGTGACAAGTGTTGGGTTGTCAGAGTCCTTCCACAACCCTTGTGATACTGTAGGGTCCTTCCAGGTTGGTGCTAGCAGTTAGTGTATTCTCTGGAAATCAGGACAAAACATCTCCTTATCCACTGACAGGGAGTGCTACTCAAATGGATGGGGTAGGCCTCTTATGCACGTACAAATTGACATCTCAGTAGGTGGTATGGTATCAAGGAGTTTCAGTGCAAGTCCAGCTAGCCTGCAGGAATTGTTTGGATGTGGGAAGTGTGATGTTGCAGCTAGATGGTTGTTGGATGAAGACACTAAAATCTCCTGCTCATCATTTGGCACTAGTACAGATGGCACCTGTCAGAAAGTAACTGACATTACTAGTGAGGTGATGTGTCTGTCTGCCTGGTTACTGGGTTGGGCCCTGTGTGTGTGCACTACCAGTTTGCTAGGTGTTCAGGACCTTGTTGTTTCTTTCTGGGTTGTTTGCACAGAATCTCTGCTGCCCGTTGTGCTCCATTTGCAGTTGCTTTCCGGGTTCCTTACTCCAAATTGTTGTTTGATGCTGTCCCCAAATGACCATGCTGCTCTGCACCTGCAGGTAGGTTGCAGTTGATCCATGAATGTCCATTCTGTCTTTCCTTACAATTGGTGCTTAGTTTGTCCACATAAACTCTCTTTTTGATGCTCTGGGACCTAAGGGCATTTTTTGTGCCAATTTTACTTAGTTTCTCAAGTTTTTGTTGTCAGGGGATCATTATAGTACATGTAACTAAGGCATCCTATTGACCAGAAGTCTATTAAGGCTATGCTCTTTCAAAAACAGATCACGAGGCCTATTGTCAAAGGCACATCTAGGTGGATTTGAACTGCCAATCTTTCAGCTAGTAGTCAAAGTGCTTGAAAAAAAAGAAGTTGATAACTAGTCAAAATAGATCCCACTGCCACTCCCCCACTCACATAGAAACTTACCTTATGATACTTCTATAACCATTCTCCTTTTATCTAGCAAAGTGAGCAGCCACTAACAAAGCATTCTCCACTTCAAGTGATTTCTAATATTTTCTAATTACATAGATCGTATATTTTTCCCTAGGTTATGTGACAGGATAAAAACCTGTAAAAAGGACATTGTATACAAGGAGACCATGTGTCTGTGCTTATTCTGTGACTAACTAACCTCTCAGCTAAAATCCAGTCTTTACTGCCTGGATATAAGTAAGCCCTTAAGACATTGGTCCAGAAACAAGAAAGCTTCCACAGCAGCTTTGAAGGAAGCTCTAATCTCCCGCAGGGCAGACCATGCTGCATGTCTGTCTCAGGATGTAGTAAGAAAAAGAAAAGGGCAATGTACCAAATGTGAGTGATTAACATAGTGGCATTGAGGAAGAGAAAGACATAGAGAGGTACATGGGGACTACAGACAACAAAGATGAACCCTTTTGTGCATATAGTACAGTGTGGTCAGTGAAGGCAAACACAGGTATATGGGTGGATAGATGGGTGTACAGGCTGAAATATTAGGTATGTATATGAAGTGGAGAGTGCACCCAAGAACAGGTATAAGGTTGGCAGAAAGTGGTCCAATAACTTTACGTGTATGATCTGAATTCCCAGGTGTATAATGGGGCTGACAAGGGGCAAGGTTGTAGTCACTGCTTGGTCACAGCCAGCTACCTAGAGAGACTGAGTAGTTGAGCCTGTGGGCTCAGGACCATAGTCACAGAGAACATCAAGCTCAATTGGCATAACATGCTATACAAAACATTGTTCCACCTCCTACTGTGGCAAGTAGCAACCGAGATCTTAAAAGCTTGCAAGCTGTCATCTAGATGCAACTATAGGTCTCTCCTCATCCATAGCCAAGAAGAATGAAGAAAACCAAAAATTCATGGAAACAATTAGTCCTAGCGACTGGTACACCATCCGATCTGTAGCCTATATGACTATGAGACCAGAAGAAATAGATGGTGCTCGGCTACTACTGTCAACCACTTGGAAGAGGATCTTTGTAGGAGATCCTGGATAGACAAGGAGAACAATGTTCATTTGGGGGGGGAGGGAATGCAGGGAATAGTTTTGCTGGCCCAAGGGAGCCTGGTAGAACCACTGAGACTATGACCCCTAGCTGCCCTTCAGGTCTGGAATTGAACACACACCTGTAGCTTCCAGCCAAACAATAAACAGGCATATCATTGAGCATTTACCTGAGGTCAATACTCTCCTTGGAGAGAATAAGCATGAGAGAAAAAAGGGCTGCTCAGGCACAGGGAGAAAGCTCAGGGGGTAGGAGTACATAGAGAAATGGACACAAGGAAGAGGTAACTATCAGGAGGAAGTGGGAGGGGAGATGTTGCATTTTGCTAAATTGTGGTCAATGTCATGAGACAAAGTGTATGTGAACTGCTGTATGGAAAGTGTATTTGTGCTGTAAATTTTCACCCAAATCACAATAAAAAAATAAAATTAAAACAAAAAAGAATAAATGATTCCTTTTTTCACCTTGAAAAAAGTGTCAGAGAGGCAAGGCACTGAATGGACAGTTTGACAGGTATCCTTTGACAAAGTCAAAGTCCTGAG
Organism: Orycteropus afer afer; assembly: GCF_000298275.1. Classification (NCBI taxonomy): domain Eukaryota; kingdom Metazoa; phylum Chordata; class Mammalia; order Tubulidentata; family Orycteropodidae; genus Orycteropus; species Orycteropus afer. The sequence continues at coordinate 8,462,818 of NW_006921699.1, read as the reverse complement.
ACGGAAAGACTGTGACCATGTGATCTTGGGGGAAGTAATTCAGATATATGAGCTGGAAAATCTTGAACCTCATTGTGGTGTAGTAAATAACCTGATATGGCTTTTCTAGCCATAAGTCTTTGTAAACTCCATGGAGGAATTTGCTGCGAGAAACTGAGTAGCTTCTGATTGTTAAAATCATCCACCTGGGGTATTTCTGTTGGGAGCAGCACAAAGTAATGTTCTGGGACATTCACTCTCTCTCAGGTGCTTAGAATTCTGATGTTATGATTGGTTAGTTTGGCCACTCTGCAAGGCTCAAAAGGAAGCCTCCTAGAGGCAGAAGTCTCTCTGACTGCTGGCTGAGAAAGATGTGCTGCTGAGAGAAATGTGATCCTGAGACACAATGTGCTTCTGGGAGAGAGACTGAGAGACATGTGGTGTTGAGAGAGAAACTGAGAGACACGTGCTGTTCAGAGAGAGACTGAGAGAGATTGTCAGCTGAGAGACAGCGGGCTTAGAGACTGAGCGTGTTCCTGAACTTGAATTGGAGCTTGGTGCTTCCCTAATAAACCCCATAATCTGTGAGTTCTGTGTGGCCACTGCAGCAAATTATAGAATCCAGCAGAAAGGTGGTGGGTGCTGCAGGATGAATGGTTGGTGCAAGGGCTGGAGGGAGGCAGCATGACTGGCCTTGCAGGAATAGGTCTTGGGCTACTGATGGTGATTCTGTCTTTCTCTTGTGCAGTTAGAGGAAGTTGGAAGATGCAGCCTCCCTGCCCATTTAATACCCTTATGTAGCCTAAATCCTCCAGACAACTGAAGCAGTCCACCCGCTTTCTAGAGGACAGTTGTTTGCCCTTATCTGGAGAGTCTGTGAAGATATATCGTGAGTCAGGTCTTTCACAAAATGGCACTTATCCCCTTCAAGATCTTCCTCCGCTACCCCTAAGTCAGTAACAAGGGTCAAAACTCATCACAGCCCAAGAAGGAAAATAGAGTCTCCAAAGGATTGTTAGTAAATTATAAAATATTTGATTATGTAAATGTTCATGGAAATCTAAATATATTGTGGATTTCACAGTATGGAATATCATTCCACCATTAGTAAGAAAGTAGAAGGCACAAAGGTAATAACAAAAAAAAATTCTCTAAGGCATATTACATAATCAAATCTCCTTGTAGAACAATATAAATTTCATTTATGTCATAAAAACTTAAATGTGTATATATTCATGAATTGAAGTAGTTTAAAGAAAATTACCAGAAAGTTCTAAAATAAATATTATCAGTGGTTACCTAAGCAGTGGGTAAAGCATGTAAAAGTTATTGGTAAAACAGAAATTTCAGTATTATTTTATGTACTTGTCTATTTTCTTGACTATTTAAAATAACAATATGTTCATCTCTTGAATAATTAAGAAATGAGATGTATTGTCCTCTAAAATCCATTGATGTCATCATTGCAAATTTAAATCTAGTGCAAAGCCCTCATGTCCATTATTATTGTAAAATTACATACCCTAAACTAATAATGTGTTGAATATGTATGAATATCTATATTCATAGTAATAAAATTATTTGTTGTAAAGAACATTTCCTTGAGGTTGTTAACAACCTTTTTGCTTTGTTGTTTGTTACATCAATGTATAATCCTCGGAATCCCTATAGCTAAATTTTATAATATTCATCAACAATTATACAGCACTTAGAAACTGAGTGGCATAACTATGTGACATATTATATAATATCTAAAGATAATGTATTAAACTCTTGCTTTTGAGGCGAGGGAGCTCTGGTGACATAGTGCCTAAGCCATTTGACTGCTAACCAGAAGGCTAGCAGTTCAAACACACCAGCCACTCCTCAGAAGGAAGATTGGGCAATGTACTTCCATAGTGATACCACCTTGGAAACCCAAGATGGGGTCACTATGATCTGGATCCTACTTGACAGCAGTGAGTTTGGTTTTTTGGTTTTTTGAGGTAAAGTTTTTATGAAGGTTAGTTTCCACAAAATATGAAGCGAGGTCAAATTAGTCCCCTTGTCCATAATCTCTTTCTCTCAAGAGTTTACATTGCCATATTTTACTGGACAAAATGTTCTTTTATGAGCATTTTTTGGTGAACTTTTCATCAACACCCTGGAGTTACATGCATTTATAATAAAAAGTTTTGGGAAAGCAAATTAACCCAGAAAGCAATGCTTTTCTGAAGCTTAGACCACAATTGTGTAAATTTGTTTATTTGAGTCAGAATCACCTGGAGCTTATTAGTAGGCAAATGATCACATCTCAAACCAAATTTACTGGATCAAAATTTTGGTAGTTAGGGTTGTGTGTCAACTTTGCTGGGCCATGGTTTTGAGTGACTGGGCAGCTGGATGTAGTTATTTCCCATGATGTGATTGTAATCACTTCCATGGTGGAATCTGCTGTGAGCCAATAAGTAGTTGCCTTTGGGGGTGTGACCTGCTTCCGGTCTATATGGAGAAGCTTTGAGAAAGGTCTGTAGCTTTTTGGCATGTTTGGGCCCTGCATTTGGCCAAGGCTTCATCTCCAGTTCCTGGACTTGAACCAGTGGCCTGCTCTGTTGCCTGCTGATCTTGGGTTCATCAGCCTCAGCAGTCTGCAGCTGCCTAAGTTAGAAGAAGCCTCCAGCTCCAGTGGGCCTGGAATAAGAAGAGCTAAAGCCCAAAGTCAAGGGGCCTTTACCCAGCCCCTAGAGGCCAAACCAAACCAAACACTGCTGTCGAGTCAGATCCAACCCATGGTGAACCCTCCTTGGGTTTCCGAGGCAGTATCACTATGGAAGTAGATTGCCCAACCTTCCTTCCAAGGACTGGCTGGTGGATTTGAACTGTCAGCCTTCTGGTTAGCAGTCAAATTCTTTAGCCACTAGGCCAGCACTCAGAATTTGAACTATTAGCTTTCTAAACTAAAATAAGAATAAATTTCTGCTTGTTAAAGCCATCCACTTGTGGTGTTTTTGTTATAGCAACACTAGAGAACCAAGACAGAATTTAATACTGAGAGTGGGGTGCTGCTCTAACAGATACCCTATAATGTGGAAACAGGAGCAGAATGCATCCTTGGACTCAAGATCCCCATACTAAGATGATCACAGAAAGTCCAGCAGAGAGATGGTGACAGCAGAGCCCAGAGACTGACACAAGACAGATCAAGAGTCCACAGAGCAAGAATGCTCAGTGCCTTTGGGCAGGAAGCTTTGTGGTGGAGGGGGTTTCATTCAGGCATTAATTGGCAGAAACTGAGAGACCAAGGAAATGGGAAACAGAGCTGCATCAGTCTTAATGGGTAGGATCATGGCCTTTGGGGGTAGAACCACCACAGCCTCCCATGTTTCAAAGAATCAGATAATCACCAACTCAGTTTTGCCATATGGAGCTGCCACACATGAGTGCCAGGGGTATGGGACCATATCCACTGCCCAAAAGAGAGGGGTCATGGCTGCCATGCCTAAGGCACAGAAGAATGGGGCCTGCCAGGCCAAGGGGGTGAGGCCTAGATTGACTAGGAGACTTGGACTATCTAATGAAGGAGATCTGTACAGGTGCCAAGTTGACAAGGGATGGAATGTGGTAGTTAAGGTTGTATGTCAACTTGGCTGGGCCATAGTTTTGAGTGACTAGGCAGCTAGATATAGTTATTTCCTATGATGAGATTGTAATCACCTTATGGTAGAATCTGCTGAGTATCTAAGTAGTTGCCTTCAGGGTGTGGCCTGCTTCCCATATATAAGAAGTTTTTTGGCATGTTTGGATCCTGCATTTTACTGAGTCTTCATCTCTAGTTCCTCAACTTGAACCAGTGGCCTGCTGTGTTGCCTGTCAATCTTGGAATTGTGCCATTTCACCTGTCGATCTCAGGTTCCTCAGCCTCAACAGCCTGCAGATTCCTAAATTAGAAGAAGCCTCCAGCTATAGTGAGCCTGGAATAAGAGACAGAGCAGAAACCCAAGGTCCAGGGGCTTTCACCCAGCCCTCTGAATTTGGAGTTCTAGCCTCCTAAACTGTAAGAGAATAAATTGCTGTTTGTTAAAGCTATCCACTTGTGATATTTCTGTTATAGCAGTACTAGAGAACCATGACAAAAATCGTTGCCGAATAGGCTAGGAAATTGGGATGTTTTACGAGAGTTATTGTTATGCACATTATCATCCATCAAATCATAATAATTCTTCTGTGTCACCAGTTGGAGCTCTTCAAATCATCTAGTGAAGGTCTGCTGTTATAAAGATTTACCCATTGCCACTGATTGAGTTGATGCTGACTCATGGTGACCCTATGTGACAGTAGAACTGCCCCCATAGGATTTCTAAGGGTATAAATTTTTATGGAAACAGACTGCCACATCTTTCTCCTACAGAGTGGCTACTGGGTTCAAACCACCAAACTTTTGGTTAGCAGCTGAGCACTTAGCCACTGTGCCAACAATGTTATTGTTGTTGTTGTTAGGTGCCACTGAGTAAGCTCTGACTCAGAGTGACCCTATGTACAACCACCAAACAAAACACTACCTGGTCCTATGCTATCCTCATGATTGTTGCTGTTTGAGACTGTTGTTACAGCCATGATGTCAATCCATCTTGTTAAAGGTCTTCCTCTTTTTTGCTGACCCTCTACTTTACTAAGCATGTCTTTCTCCAAGGACTGTTCTCTCCTGACAACATGTCCAAAGGATGTGAGATGAATCTCATTGTCCTCGGTTCTAAGGATCTTTCTGGCTGTACTTCTTCCAAAACAGATTTGTTCCTTCTTTTGTCAATCCATGGTATATTCAATGTTCTTCACTAATACCATAATTGGGGAGCTCTGGTAGTGTAGTGCCTAAAGCACTTGACTGCTAACCAGAAAGCTGGAGGTTCAAGCCACCAGCCACTCCTCAGAAGGAAGATTGGGCAATCTACCTCCATAGAGATACTGCCTCAGAAACCAAAGGAGGAGTCATTATGAGTTGAATCAACTCTATGACAGTGAGTAATACCATAATTGAAAGGCATCAATTCTTCTTCAGTCTTCTTTATTTGTTGTGTGGCTTTCACATGCATATGAGACTATTGAAAATACCATGTCTTGGGTCAGGCACACCTTAGTCCTCAAAGTGACATTTTTGCTTTTTAACACTTTAAAGAAGTCTTTTGCAGCAGATTTGTCCACTGCAATATGCCATTTAATTTCTTGATTGCTGCTTCCATAGGCACTGATTATAGATCCAAGTAAAAGCAAATTTTTGGCAACTTCTATGTTTTCTCTCTTTATCATGCTGTTATTTAATTGGCCCAGTTGTGAGTAATTTTGTTTTCTTTATGTTGAGGTGTAATCCATACTGAAGACTGTAGTCTTTTATCTTAACCTATAGATACCCTAAAATAAAATATTTTTGATTAAAAAGAAATATACCTGTAATAAAAATTATTTAGTGAAAAGAACTTACACTTGAGGTTTCTGATAATCATAAAATCAAACCAAACCAGATGCTGTTGAGTTGATTCTGAGTAATGATGACCTCGTGTGTGTCAGAGTACAGCTATATTCCATAGGGTTTTCAATGGCTGATTATTCAGGCCTTTTTTCTGAGGTGCCTCTGGGCGGACTCAAACCTCCAACTTTTAGGTTAGTAGCTGAGCTCTTAACCATTTGATCACGCAGGGACTCCTCTAACAATCAGACATATTTTTCTTTTTTTGCTACATCAGTGCATAATTCTGGAAATTCTTATAGCTAAATTTGATAATATTCACTAATAATTCTTCAGCTATTAGTGGCTGAGCAATGTATGTGGTATATTATTTCTAAAGATAATTTATTAAACTCTTTCTTTTGAAAGGGAGTTTCTTAAAGGTTGATTTCCAAAATATAGAACAAGGTCAAATTATTTTCCTTGTCCATAATACATCTCTCTATGGTTTGCTTTACAAAAAGGGACTTAGAGAACTTTTCTTCATTATCCTGGAGATGTACACACTCATGATAAAATGCTTTATAGGAAAGTAAAAATTAACTCAGAAAGTAATGTTTTTCAAAATCTAAACCATAGTTTTGTAAATTTGATAGCCTGAATGGGAATCTCTTGGAGTTTGTTAGAAGGATAGATTAGTGGGTGCTGACCAGGGCTTATTGGCTCAAAATCATTGGTTGGGAAGCCAGTAAATTGGTGTTTTTTACAGAAGAACCCAGTATGATCATGATGCACACCTTCATCAATCAGTTTGTAAATGATTCTTCTATGCTACCCACTTGGAACTCCTCAAATCATCTAGTGAAGTCCTGTTCTTAACAATCCACTAGACATATATCACACATACATAGGCTTGAGAAAACAATTTTTTTTTCATGTGTGGGAGTAAAGTCCAGAACCATTTTGCATATTATATGCTGATTTTTTGAGTCAAGATTATAATAACACGCTTGAGGAGGGAAAGCCAATATTGTCTGAGGGCTTTCTTGGTCAGCTTTACACGAAAACATAAAGCATTACCTGCAGCTAAAGAGGCGAGTGGTTTATACCTTGAGGTGGCCCACTTCGCTCCATTTCCTATTTCCCATGATACCTTGGCAATTAGAAGCCATGAAGATCTCTGTGGTGTTAGGAGGACTTCTCATGCTCTTTGTGATGTCTAAGGGGGAATCCTGGAGGGTGGTGATTCCAGGTAGTGTGAGTGCTTCCTTACATGCTTTTGACTTTGGGGGTTTATTTTTTATAAACTTGTGATTATCTGCTAATAGATGATGGCTGCCAGTTTCCTTTCAGATTTGGAGTTTTGTCCATGCATCTTTACCATTGGTTTCCCTCTTGAATCCATCTGTTATGGATTGAGTTGTGGTCCCAAAAAATACGTGTCATAATTCTTAACCTCTATGCCTGTGATCTGAGGGAGTTCTGGTGGCATAGTTGTCAAAACAGTTGGCTGTTAATCGAAAGGTTGGTGGCTCAAACCTACCAGCCACTCCGTGGGAGAAAGATGTGGCAGTCTGCTTTTGTGAAGATTTACAGCCTTGGAAACCCTATGTGTGCGTTCTACCCTGAGCTATAGGGTCACCATGAGACAGAATCAACTTGATGGTAGTAGGTTTGTTTTTGTTTTGTTTTTGATGCCTGTGGTCACTGTGAGTTGGAATTTACTTGAAAGTGGTGGGTTGGGTTGGGTTTTTTTATGCCTATAGTTATCATCCCATTGAGGAATGGATAGTCTTTCTTATGTCAATGAGGCAGGATTAGTGTTGGATATGTTTTGAGTAAATTGTTTACAAGAGATGAAAAGGAATAGGACAAGCAAGCAGAGATGGGGGAAGAGAAATGCAAACCACAAAAGGATTGCCCAAGAGCAGAAGCTCAGAAGAGACAAGAACTTTCCTCCAGAGTCAACAGAGAGAGAGAAAACCTACCTCTAGAGCTGGCACCCTAAATTCAGACTTCTAGCCTCCTAAACTGTGAGGAAATAATTTTCTATTTGTTAATGCCACCCACTCCAAAAAATGTATCCATTCCAGAGAAAGGTGATCCAACAGAATATGAAAATTATTGAATGGTATTTTTAGTATCACACACAACTAAAATTTTGCTGAGGATAATTCAAAAACAGTTGCAGAAGTATATTGATAGGGAACTTCCAGAAATGCAACCTGGATTCAGAAGAAGACATGGAAGGAGGGATATCATTGCTAATGTCAGATGGATCTTGGCCAAAAGCAAAGAATACCAAAAAGATATTTACTTACGTTTTATTGACTATGCACAAGCATTACTTTTTCAATTTTCATTGTGATTTGGGTGAAATTCACAGAGCAAATTCACTTTCCATACAGCAGCTCACATACACTTTGTCTCATGACATTGACTACAATTTCCCACAGTGAAACAGTTCTCCTCCCACTTCCTCCCCATAGTTACCTCTTCCTTGTGTACTTCCCTCCTAGGCACTCCTGCTACATAAGCTGTCTCCCTGTGCATACATAGCCCTTCTATTCTCCCATGATTGATCTCTCCAAGGAGTGTATCTACCTAATGTAAATGTTCAGCTCATATACCAGTCTTTTGTTTGGCTGGAAGCCACAGGGGTGGGTTCTATTCCAGACCTGAAGGGCACCTAGGAACCGTAGTCTCAGTGGTTCCATCAGACTATATCAGACCAGCAAATCTGGTACCCCTCCCCTCTTTTTTTTTTTTTTTTAATGATTTTGAGTTTTATTCCACATTGTTCTCCCATTCTATCCAGGACTTCCCACAGAGATTCCCCTCTGAGGGGTTAACAGTGGTAGCCAGGCACCATCTAGTTCTTAAGGTCTCATGGTCATAGGCTGAGGACTGCATGGTGGATCAGTCACTTGGACTAACTGATTCCATGTGTTTTTTGTTTTCTTCATTCTTCTTTGCTCTGGATGAGGAGAGGACCATCGTTGCATCTAGATGGCTGCTTATGCAAAAGCATTTGACTGTGTGGATCATATGATATTGAGAAGAATGGGAATTCCAGAAGACTTAATTGTGCTCATGACAGTCATTCTCCATTTTTGCATAATTCTCGCTTTCCCATAATAACCTGGTCCTTGGAACCTAACATACGTGAAGAGTGAGTATAGTAGTTCCCTGTGGATGCCATAAAAAATTACCACGAATTTGGTGGCTTAGAACAACAGGAATTTATTCTCTCAAAGTTTTGGAGCCTATGAGTCTGAAATCAAGTTGTTAGCAGGGCCATACACTCCCTGAAGGCTCTGTGGGAGAATCTGCTCAATGTCTTTTAATTTCTAGTGTTGCCACTGTTTCATGTTTCTTGTTTGTTTGAGGCATCACCAATCTTCTGCTTGATGTCACATGGCATTCTCTCTGTATATCTCTGTATTTCTGGCTTTGTCTTCTCTTTATATAAAAACACCAGTCATGTTGGATTATGGCACATTCTATGATTTCATTTTAATTTTATTACATTGGCAAAGATCCTATTTCCAAATAAGTCACTTTCAACGATACTGGGGTTTGGTGCTTCAATATATGTTTCTTGAAAGATACAATTCAACTATAGCATAAGCTGTCATCAAGATGTTCTTTTTGTTGTTGTTGTTCTTTATCCTTTCTTCCTTTACTTGCAAAATATTCTGAGGTCTTTATTTTCTTTTTGGTATAGTGACTCTGTGTATTCCACCCATCTTCTTTTGAGTTTCCTGCATCATTCAATATTTTTCCCATAGAATCTTTCAATATTGCATCTCGAGGCTTAAATTTTTTCCTCAGTTCTTTCATCTCACCACTTTGTAGACTGAAACACTGTGGTGAGTGGCAAAACAGGGGAGACTGCCAGGTGTCTACAAGGGGAGGCTACTTAGATATTCATGCCTCTGGCCATGAGATATGAAGTTTGGCCAGACAGAAATCATCTGTATTCAATTGTTAATGATTTCTTTTCAAAGCTGAGGCACCAAGCAGATTCTGCATGGACTTTAATCCTGTTCCCTCACCTATTATCTAAGTAACATTACATTTATTCATTTTTTCATGTAGAATAATAATAAAATTTTGTTGTTGTTGTTAGGTGCCATTTAGTTGTCCCCAACTCATAGGGACCCTATGCACAGCAGAATGAAACACTGCCCAGTCCTGTGCCAGCTCCACAATCCCTGCAATACTTGAGGCCATCGCCACAGACACTGTACCAATCCATTTCATTGAAGGCCTTCCCCTCCTTCATCGACCTTCCACCTTAGCATGCATGACATCCTTCTCCAGGGAATGGTCCCTTCTGACAACATGACCAAAGTAGGTGAGATGAAGTCTGGCCATTCTCACTTCCAAGGAGCATTCTGGCTGCACTTCCTCCAGGACAGATTTGTTAGATCTCTTAGTAGTCCATGGCACTTTCAGTATTCTTAGCCAACACCACAACTCAAAAGCATCAACTTTTCTTCAGTTTTCCTTATTCATTGTCCAGCTCTCACATGGCAATCGAAAATACCATAGCTTGATCAGGCACACCTTAGTCCTCAATGAGACATCTTTGCTCTTCAGCACTTGAAAGAGATCCTTTGCAGCCAATTTGCTCAGTGCTATACATCGTCTGATGTCCTGCCTACTCCTTCCATTGGCATCCAATTGTAGAACCAAGCAATGTGATGTCTTCGACAACTTCAATCTTTTCTCTATCATGACGCTGCTTATAGGTCCAGTTGTGGGGAGTTTTGTTTTCTTTATATTGAGATGTAATCCATACTGCAGACTGTATTCTTCAATATTCATCAGTAACTGTTTCAAGTCATCCTCACTTTCAGCAAGCAATGTTGTGTCATCAGCCTATCACAGGTTGTTAATGATTCTTCCTCTAATCCTGATGCCATGTTCTTCTTCATATAATCCACCTTCTTGGATTATTTGCTCAGTGTACAGATTAAGTATGGTGAAAGGATACAACCCTGACACACTCCCTTCTTGATTTTAAACCATGCAGTGCCCCCTTGCTCTGTTTGAAAGACAGCCTCCTAGTCTGTACACAGCTTCCTCATGAGTGCAATTAAGTGCTCTGGAATTCCCATTCTTCTCAATGTTATCCATAATCTGTTATGATCCACACAATCAAATGCTTTTCCATAGTCAATAAAACACAAGTAAACATCTTTCTGGTATTCTTTGCTTTGAGCCAAGATCCATCTGACATCAGCAATGATATCTATCATTCTGTGTCCTCTTCTGAATCCAGCTTGCATTTCTGGAAGTTCCTTGCCAATGTACTGCTGCAACCATTTTTGAATTATCTTCAGTATGATTTACTTGTATGTTATATTAATGATATTGTTCAATAATTTCCACGTTCTATGGGATCATCTTTCTTTGGAATGGACACAAATATGGATCTCTTCCAGTCAGTTGGTCAGGTATCTTCCAAATCTCTTGGCATAGCCCAGTAAGTGCCTCCAGCAGGGCATCCATTTGTTGCAACATCTCAGTGGGTATTCTGTCAATTCCTGGAGGCTTGTTCTTTGCCACTTCCTTCAGTGCAACTTCAACTTTTTCCTTCAGTACAATTGGTTATTGATCATATGCCACCTCCTGAAATGGATGAAGATTGACCAGTTCTTTTTGGTACAGTGACTCTGTGTATTCCATCCATCTTCTTTTGAGTTTCCTGCATCATTCAATATTTTGCCCATAGAATCTTTCAATATTGCAACTCAAGGCTTAAATTTTTTCCTTAGTTCTTTCAGCTTGAGAAATGCCAAGCATGTTCTTCCTTTTTGGTTTTCTAATTCCAGGTCTTTGCACATTTCATTATAGTAATTGGCTTTGTCTGCTTGAGCTGCTCTTTGAAATCTTCGGTTCAACTCTTTTATCTTGTCATTTCTTCCATTTGCTTTAGCTACTCTCCATTCAGGGAGCTCTGGTAGCATAGTGGCTAAAAGCACTTGACTGCTAACCAGAAGGCTGCGGTTCAAACCCACCAGCCACTCCTCGGAAGGAAGGTTGGGCAATCCTACTTCCGTAGTGATACTGCCTCGGAAACCCAAGGAGGGGTCGCTATGAGTCGGGGCCGACTCGACGGCAAACAACAACAACAACAACAACTCTCCATTCAAGGGCAAGTTTCAGAGTCTCTTCTGACATCCATTTTGTTCTTTTCTTCCTTTCTCATCTTTTTAATGACCTCTTGCTTTCTTCATGGATGATATCCTTGATGTCATTCTATATTTCTTCTGGTTTCTGGTCATTGGTGTTCAATTCCTCAAATCTATTCTTTAGATAATCTCTAAATTCAGAAGGGATATATTCAAGGTGATATTTTGGCTCTCGTGGACTTGTTTCAATTGTCTTCAACTTTAACTTGAACTTGCATTTGAGCAGTTGATGGTCTGTTCTACAATCAGCTCCTGGCCTGGTTTTGGCTAAAGACTTTGAGTGTTCCCATCACCTCTTGCCACAGATGTAGTCAGTCTGATTCCTGTGTGCTCCATCTGGTCAAGTCCATGTGTATAGCCACCATTTGTGTCGTTGAAAAAAGGTATTTGCATTGAATAAGTCATCGGTCTTACAAAATTCTATTTTACTATCTCCAGTGTTATTTCTGTGACAAAGCCAAATTTTCCAACTACTGGTGATTTTTTTTTATTTTGTTTCCAACTTTTGCATTTCAGTCGCCAGTGATAATTAACACATCTTGATTGCATGTTCAGTCAATTTCAGACTGCAGAAGTTGATAAAAATCTTCAATTTCCTCATCTTTGGCTTTGGTGATTGGTGCATAAATTTGAATAACAGTCATATTAACTGGTCTTCCTAGTAGGCGTATGGATATTATCCTATCACTGACAACATTGTACTTCAGGATAGATCTTGAAATGTCCTTTGCAAGGATGAATGCCATGCCATTCCTCTTCAAATTGTCATTCCCAACATAGTAGATAATATGATTGTCTGATTCAAAATGGCCCAAACCAGTCCATTTCAGCTCACTAATGCCTAGGATATCAATCATCTTTATGTGTTCCATTTCATTTTTGACAGCTTTCAAGTTTCTTAGATTCATACTTCGTACATTCCATGTTCCGATTATTAATGGATGTTTGCAGCTGTTTCTCCTCAATTTGAGTCCTTTCACATCAGCAAATGGAGGTCTTGAGAGCTTTACTTTATCCATATCACTAAGGTTGGTTCTGCTCTGAGGTGGCAGCTCTTTCCCAGTTGTATTTTGAGTGCCTTCTGACCTAAGGGGCTTGTCTTCCTGCACTGTATCAGACAATGTTTCCTGGCTATTTGTAAAGTTGTCTAGTGGTGTATCAGACAGTGTTTGTCTGCTATTCTTAACATTTTCCCTGGCCAATTCTTTCAGAAGTGGATGACCTCTTCTTTCTTCCTAGTCTGTCTCAGTCTGTAAGCTGCATTGGAATATGTACACCAATAAAATTAGCTTCACAGAAAAATACAGGAAGTCTTCAGATTGTGTACAAGTTCCATTCCTATCTTTAAGTCAATTTTGTACTTAGAACAGAACAGTTGGATATGGTTTGTATCTAACATCAATTAGTCAAATGTTTGTCTTAGTATATAGTATATAGTGTACCTTTCTTTTTTAAAACTTTGTATCATTTTGATTGTGATTTGGTGAAAGATTACAGAGAAAATCATTTTTCCATTCAACAGTTCATACACAGTTTTTTCATGCATTGATTGCAATCCCCACAATGTAACAGCACTCCTCCCACTTCTTCCCTGTGTTTCCTGTTTCCATCTATCCTTCTTTTCTATCTCTTCCTGCCTTCTGAATTTTGTCCCTGGGCAAATATTTCCCTTTTGATTTCAAATGATTGATTGTTCTAAGGAGTGCCTCCTTTACTGGTGTTATTATTGAACTTATAGACCTGAAAGTTTGTCTGAAAGTTGAAAAATGGAGGTAAGCCCAGTTCTAAGCCTGAAGGGTCATAGTCTTGAGGGATTCACCTGTCTCCAATCAGAGATCCTGGTCCTTCTTATGATTTTAAGTTTTGGTGCACATTTTTCTCCCACTCTATCCAGGACCTTCTAACATGATCCCTTTCAGGGAGGTCAGTAGTGGTAGCTGGGCACCATCTCATTCTTCTGGTTTCAGGGTTGTAAAGGCTGAGGTTCACATGTCATTAATGTTTTGGATTATCTGTTTCTATACATCTTTGATTTTCTTAACTCTTATTTGTTCTGAATGTGGAGAGATGAATAGCTGCACCTTAGATAGGCACTCAGGCTCTTAAGATCCTAGTCACTTCTCATGAAAGGAGGATGTCGAACATTTTCTTTGAGAATTATGTTGTGCCAATTGACCTTGATGTCCCCCTAGACTATGGTCCTGTCCTCAGGCCAAGAAACTCATTTCTTTAAGGTGTTTTTTTATGGCTAAGAAGTTTTTTTTAACTTTGCCCCTATATGTTCTACTATATTAATGGATATGTTTGCAGCATATGTAAATACCTATGTAGAAAAATCCTGAAAACCTATATATATTCTTGGGTGTGATCCCATTCACATTTCCACACTGTTCAGCTTGTGTGTCTATTTATGTATCTATTGATGTATTGTTGTTGTTACTGTTATTGCAGGATTGTGTATTTATTTTTGTTGACTTTAACTCTTGTGCTCCTCCTAGTGTCTACCTTTGTTTTGATCATTTTGTGCTGAATTCCTTCTTATTGTATCTTGCCTTTCCCTCCACCCAACTTAATACATGTATACCCTCTAGTTAGTGATTTACCCTCCTTTCCCTTCTCATCCCTGGAAACCATCAAATAATGTTTCTTTCTTTGTGAAAATATTTTCTTAACTTTTGATAATAGTGACTTTAAGGTTTGTCATTTTGTAATGAACTAATTTCACTCAGCATAACATCCTCCAGGTTCATCCATGTTACAATGTGTTTTGCAGATTCATTGTTATTCTTTAACATTTGTTAGTATTCCACTGCAGGTATATACCACAGTTTGTTTATCTATTCATCTGCTGAAGGTCATTTAGGTTTCTCCATCTTTTTGCTATTGTGAATAGTGCTGCAATGAACATGGGAGGTATATCTATTAGTAACAGCTCTTATTTTTGTAGGATGTATGCTTAGCGGAGGAATTACTGGATCATATGATGATTTCTATTTGTAACTTTTTAAGAAAGTGTCATCACAGTTGGAGAAAGACTCATTAACAACCTGTCATATGCAGACAACACAACTTTGCTTGCTGAAAGTGGGAATGATTAGAACATTTACTGATGAAGATTAAACACTTCAGTCTGCAGTAAGGTTTACATCTCAACATAAAGAAAATGAAAATCCTCACAACTGAACCAATAAGCAGCATCAT